>NC_067472.1:79271765-79576765 GCF_947179515.1 Apodemus sylvaticus | reverse complement strand
GAGGGAGTGCGGTTAGAAGTCAGGGCCCTAGAGCAGGAGAATTGCTGTGAGTTCCACAACCTGCCTGGGTTACCAAATAAGACCCTGTCTCAAAATATTAGTCAATTATCTAAAAGTTATTCCAGGGGCTAGAAAGAGGCTCAGTCGTTAAAATCCCGTCTGCTCCTCCAGAGGGGCTGAGCTCAGTTCCCAGCACCCAAGGCAGGTGACTCCTAACTGCCTGCAAAAGATCAGATGCCAACACACAAATAATTTTTAAATTAAAAAATAAAATTAAGTGAGTTCCAGGACAGCCAGGGCTATACAGAGAAACCCTGTCTCAAAAAAACCAAATCCAAAAAAAACCAATAAATAAATAAATGAAATAAAATTATAGCTGGGTAGTGGTGGTACACACCTGGAATCCCAGCACTGGGCAGGGGTAGAGTTGGGTGGGCAGAGGTAGTCAGATCTCTGAGTTTGAGGCCAGCTTGGTCTACAGAGCTAGTTCCAGGATAGCCAGGGCTACACAAAGAAACTTTATCAAGAAAACAAAAACAAAAATAAAATAGAATTCTTTTAAGTTTTTATTTATCGTTGTTGTCATTGTCGTTGTCATCATCATCGTCATCATCGTCGTCGTCATCATCTGTGTGTGTGTATGCATGACATGACATGCATGTAGAGGCCAGAGGACAGCTTTGTGGTGTGGCTTCTCTCCTGGCCTCTGTTATGTGGGTTCAGGGGACTGGCGGAAGGCTGTCAGTCTTGACTGCCTTATAGCAGTGCCTACACCAGCTGTGCCAGCAGGGAAGAGGATCCTCTGTGGCTCACTGTTTCAGTCCCCGACTCCTCCTGAGTAAGAGCACCACGGTAGGAAGCATGGTGGAGCATCACTATGCACCATGTGGGGCAAGGAGTATGGAGGGACACAGGAAGGGGCCACAGAGTAGAACTTCCCAGGACACACCCCCAGGGGCCTACTTCCTCCTCCCAAGCCCCACCTCTCACTCCCACCACCTCCAATGATCCTCCGGTGAAGACAGAGCCCTTCTGAGTCAGACATTTCCCAGAAGCCCCATGCCAGGACACTGCTGCATTGGGAACCACTCTGTCAGCATATGGGCCTGGCCGGCACCACTCTTGAGGTCCAGGTTACAGAGGCTACCGCACCTGGCGCAGATCCCAGCAGATGGCCTTTTTAGATGGTCAGAGCCCTATCAACCAGCAGGAGTGGATTCTGGGTCATCAGGAAAGGCAGGACCATGGGAAACATGCAAATAAATCGAATTGTGTCTAGCCTCCAAATGAATGCGACTCGGACAATGATTTATTTACTTAGCCCTTGAACAATTAGTGGGTGATTACTCCTAACCTACATTTCTATTTGTTAGACTTAATTCCCAGATGTGCTCCCCAAGTCCTTGCTGTTTGGTTCTGGCCTGAGTTACTTCTGCTCCAGCAGTCTGCCCTGGGGGAGAACGTCACTTGGGTATGTGCTCCTTGCCCTTCATGTCTAATGGAGACCACTGCCGTCTTCTTCCTTCCTTTTTCTCTCCTCGTGGTCCCCACCTGTGACCCCCAGCCCAGTAACGCAAATTCTACCTCTCTCTATTTTCCTCAGTAATCAGCTGACACCTAAATTTTTATTTAACCAATTGTTTTAAGTTGGGGTGCAAGGTTTGTACAACAAAAGCATGGGAATTGGCTCATCTTGGGGCAACCAGATCTTGGGGTACAGGATTTAGCATCTGAATATATAGTAGCATCAGACCAACCCCCAACAGAAGCAGGCAAAACACTCTCCACCCATCCCTCTTGAGACCTCTTCTGAGGTTTGTTGTGTTTTGGAAGCA
The DNA here is from genome assembly GCF_947179515.1 of Apodemus sylvaticus. NCBI lineage: Eukaryota > Metazoa > Chordata > Mammalia > Rodentia > Muridae > Apodemus > Apodemus sylvaticus. The sequence goes on along the minus strand of NC_067472.1, from coordinate 79,574,930 downwards.
CCAACAATTTTTTATTTTTAAAGATGTATTTATTATTATATGTAAATACTGTCGTTGTCTTCAGACACCCCAGAAGAGGGCGTCAGATCTCATTACGGATGGTTGTGAGCCACCATGTGGGAGCTGGGATTTGAACTCAGAACCTTCGGAAGAACAGTCAGTGCTCTTAACCGCTGAGCCAACTCTTCCGCTCCAACAATTTTTTTTTTAAAAAGAAGAACAATATTATCACCACCATCATGCACCTGAAAGGCTTATACTTGTCTAATTAGCAAGAACACACACATACACACACACACACACACAATGCAAATGGTGGCTCTGTTCTCCAGATAATTACAGGAATCTTGAAGGGCATTTACTCAGGGACAGGATGCGGTTGGGAATGGGATGAGCTCATAATGATGGCTGCTGAAAATACCGGCTCTCAGCCCAGCCAGAACAATGGCCGGCCTGTGTCTGTGTGTAACTGCCCACACAGAGGTCTGCTTGTAGCTCTTGGGGCTCAGGCCAGAAGGTAAAGCAGAGCTGACCCTGGGTGTGAGCAGGGGAAGCTATACTCCCATTAGGTCCCCAAACTCCGAGCTCAAGGGCTGCAGGTATGACAACAGCCCCCAGAGCTGGTGGGAGGCACTGCCCTACTGAACCACAGGCCTATCTCAAAGGTTAGAATGGTTCCCATCCACCAGGAGTATGACAAATGGCTGAGATGCAGGGTGCAGCCTTTCCATGAAGTTTGGCGTAGTTTGGAGTGCCAAGGTGATCACAATCCTCTCTCCCTAGCCTGGAGGCAAACCACAGAGGTGTGTTGACAGGGACGGTGAAGACTTAGGCTCCCATGCTTGAGTCTGAGGTCACACCCTGCCCCTAACCCAAGATCTAAGTTCAGTCACCCAAACAGGAGACAGACAGAGCTTCACAGCCACTAAGAATTAAAACCTATCGATTTTCCCCATTAGCTAAAGAACGCCATCAGAGTGCATTAAAAACAGGCAAAGCACAGCTTCATGAATAATTAACACCTGCAAATGACAACCTCATGGGACCTGGGGGGGAAGGGACATCCAGAGTCCAGGGTTAATCTGACCTCTTGGACTCCCAACATGAGCTGCCTCTCTCCCTCCACCCTGTCTCTCATCTCTTTCTATTCCATGCTCCCTTTTGGAGGGGCACCCTGTCAAGTCTGCATATCAAGAGACCTGAGGTTAACCCTTGAAGAGGGAAAGAGGGAACAGAACCCCCAGAATCACAACCTTTCCGAACACAATCTCTTTGGCTGTCCAGTGCAGGGATTAGACCAGCTGGCCTCTAAGTATGTCTGTCAGCCTGTGGTTCTAGTCAGGGACAAAAATCTAAAACCACATAAAGAATCTGCAGCAGAGCTCGTGGAGGACACAGGGTCCCCAAGCACATCTCCCCAGAAATCTTGAGCTGGCACAAAGAAGCACCTGCTTGGGACAGGCTAATTCAGAGAAGCGCTCCGTCCAGAAGGGTAAATGAAAACAGGCTGTCAGAGCAGACAAACCAGAAGGAGACCCTGTCCCCAGAGACAGGTGTAGATGTCAGTTTGAGGGAAGCCTCCACGGGAGAATCATGAATGCAATGCCAGCCTGGGCTACACAGTGAGGTATCAGAAGGAAAAGGAAAGAGAAGAAGGGGAAGAGAACCAGCGGGGAGGATGGGTTAGGGTGAACGCCTTTTAGGCTAATCAACAAGAAAAGCCCAGAGTCCCACATAAACGCCGCCGGGGTGGCAGAGCTGGCTCCTGGCTCCACATACTACCTGCCAGCCTGTCCTTTGCACACTCAGGAGCCAGCCCCATCTTTTTCTTGGCCTGGGAGGTCTAGACCTGTTCTTCCAGCTAGTGAAAGTTCAGAAGTCCTTCTAGGCTTCTAACTCTCCACCTCCAACCCCCCAGGTTCTCAGCCTCAAGCCAGATTCCCACTTCATCTCCCCATCCACCCTCCCTCCTCTTCATCGCCCTACAGGGAGCAGAGTGGCTCAGAGCAAACACTTCCCACACCTCTTCCTATCTTGTAAGGCTTTACAGCCCCGGCATCCTCTCTGATCTGCTAGTCTTACCCCACCTCTTGATCCCCAGGCAAGCTCTACTCCATACCAAAAAAGCCAGCTTAAAGACCGTGCCCGCCTCTCACTCTCCCCAAATGCCAGCTAGTTCCTATGTCCCTGCTCCTGCTGGAAAGCTCTCCCAACTAGGGACTAGGTCTTCGATTGGCTCCTCCCTCTCCAGTAGGATGCTGCTTCACCTGTTGGAAGTTTGTTTTTTCTCAAGCCGCCTTTCTCAGTCCCTGCCTGTCCATCCCAGCCCCTCCCACATCTGTTTAATTCCCCTCCCACCCCACCCATTTCACAGCCTGAATTTCTTTATTCTTTGCTTCCTCTGCCCCCAGGGCCACTGGAACGGTTGCCTGAGTCGTCAATTTCTTCACAGGTGAGGGGGGCTGAAAACCAGCCCAGGTCCCCACTGCAGGCAGGTACTCTGGAGTTGCTTGGAGGAAACACCCTTTCTAATTTGTTGGCCCCATATAGACCAGCCACAAACCCCTTGGCCTCCTGTGGGGTACAAGCCCACCAAGGGAGGAGGAGCCTCTGCCTTTTCCTGACCTGTTAGTTAGCTCTGCGTCCAGCCCAGTGCCTGGTAAATACACAACGATGCTAAGGAAACAGGTACATGAGGCCCACTCTGGTATCCCGGAGCTGAGCAAACTACCACACAACGTCTGCCTCTTCCCTGGCTCCCATTCAGAGTGGTCATGCAATTGGACCCAGAGTCAGCAATGCTGATTTCTGGAAATGTGGAGGGACTTGGTTACTTGAAAGTGTAGGTGTGACCTGGACGGCTCTGGGGGGAAGGGGGGCGCGGGGCCGGCGGGCATGCTCCCTGGAGCTCAGAGTCCCACCCAGATCCTCCCTACCTGTGCACGGAGGGTCCAGGTGGCACAGGACATCTGACCAAGCCCCAGGGACTGTGCGGCACAGGCTCCCAGGCAGGAGGTATTGCGGAGTGTCTGCAGGCACACCAGGCTCCCAGCAGAGGCGTGGTCCTTGCTTCCTTCACAGTGGCCAGCCGCAGCCTTCTAGCTCTGGCGGAGAAGGAGTTAACTTCCAGGCTTCTCAGCGTGAATGTGGAGCTATTAATACCCACAGCCCAGCCATCTACAGCCACCACAAGGCTGAGCCCCAGAGCTGAGGAGAGAGAGCAAGGAGCAGAGCAGCTTCCAGGCTGGCCAACCCGTCCCTGACTTCCCTGACTTCACGGGTCAGAACTTTTCCTGGGGACAGTGTAGACACTGCTGGACTCACCTGCCTCTCGCCTACCTGCCCTCCAGCTTCAGGTGTTAGTTGGCTCTCCTGCAGGTCACTGCACTACTTACTCCAGCAGAGGAGGACAAACTTTGTCAACCACCTCTGCGCCTGCTGGTCACCTACGAGGAACAGACTGCTGGACAGACAGACAGAAGGCAAGCCCAGCTGTGGGTCTGTGCTCACAGTCCTGCCTCCGGTAGACGTCAACAGAGTGGACATCTAAGGTGCTGAGGACTGCTCCAGAGGCAGCGACAGGACCTCTGTCCACTACCGGCCACCTCTTGAGTCCAGGCAGCTGGCCGCTGCTGTTCAAGCGTGGATTCCGTGGCTGGAACCCCTGTGTCTCAGAATAGGAGCCCCAAGAGAGCCACGGGCTCTTCCGCCTACCGAGGCGACGGGTAACGCGGGTGAGAAGGCGCAGGTGGCAGGTAGGCAGGTCCGGGGTCCTGAGGCCGACAGGTTACTGACCCTGGAGCACACTGGCTCAGAGAACCGTGTCCTGGCTGAGGATGATACTGTGGAAGCCACCGACAGTCGTCACCCCTGCCCCGTCCTGCGGCTGCCTCCTGCCTGGCCCCTGGGCTGTGGAGCTGATGATGTGCCAGCTTTCTGCTTGGTGTGCTTCCACAGAGAGGAGGAGGAACTGGAGGAGGTTCCACTGCAGAGGTCAGTCCTGGGGTGGGCAGTGGGCTGGCGAAACCACCGCGCAGCCCTCCACCAGGAGCTTAGGGGTCTGGTAACGATGTTTATGGGACCTGTCTGCCCAAGCTTACCACCCACTCCACCTTCCTGCTGTTCTCTGGCTGTCACCACAGCCTTCCCACTCCTCCCACTCTGTCCCTAGAGTGACTCGCCTGTCCCTTCACTCCCACTGTGATCATGTCTTGTCCCTACTTAGAGACCTCCATGGTTTCTCAGTCCCTACAACAGAAAGTCAGCACTCAGCATTCAAGACCTGTGTGATTAGGGTTAATGCCCCATTTCACTCGGTTCCCCAATATTACCAGGAATATCCTGGTTGCCCTCCACCCAGGCCCAGCTGAAATGCCTCTTCTTCCAGGAAGGCCTCCCTGAAGACATGGGCCCCGCTCCAATCTAAGAGCCCCTTGACGGCACTTCTAGCTTCGTGCAGGCATTTAGCACCTGCTCAGTCTTTGTTGAATCAATAGGTGAAAATGTGTATGTGCGCATGTGCGTGTGCATGTGTGAGCACTCATGTGTGTGGAAAGGTGGGGAGGGAGGGAGAGAGAAGATGGTTTCTGAGGCTGGGATTGTGTATTTGTGGGAGAATGTGTGTGACTGTGTGTACAGGTTTGTGGCAGATGTGAGTAACTTTGGGATGAGAGGAGCTCTGCGTGGTGCCAGTGTCTAGGCACTGACTGCTATACCCGCCCAACCCCGGCCCTCAGGGGAACCCTGGCTCCAGCCCAGTGTGACCTGGGCTCTGGTAGTGAATGTGCAAGTTGACAGGGTCACCCCTGCTCCAGCCCAGCCAGCCCAAGCCAGTGCCACTGTGAGAAAGGCAGAGACAGGACCAAGCTAGAGTCTCGTCCATGTCCACCGGAGAATAGGAAGAGAAAATGTGGGCTCCTGCATCCTGGACCAAGTGCCCCTCAGGAGTATATTGGACCCCGCATCTGTGGTTTCCCCGCTTGGGGCCTGCCTCTGTGTCCTCATCTGTGAAGTGGGAGGATGTTTCCTGCCCTGGCCGTCAGCTGACCATGCAGGACAATGACTGGACACCTGCAGAGTGCCAGGCTTCAGCTGGGGCCTGGAATCCTGGCACAGCCCTGGTGACAGGCTGGCAGACAGGTTGGGCACATTAGCGGGAGTGGGTACACAGCGCCCATGGAGTCAGGGTGCAAGATGGGCCACTTCTGCTTACAGGGACCGCAGGACACTCCACCAAATCTATCTAGAAGTACAGATGCCTCCCAGGGAATGCGGGAGGCCCAAAGAAGAGGTACTGGTGGGCTGTGGGGTGGCAAGGGTGACAATTGGTGATTGAAAAAGTAACTGGACAGGGATGGGTCAAGGATGGCAAAGATGGTAGTGTTGGATCACATGGGCCTGGACTTCCGAGTTGAGCATTTGAGCAGCCATGCGAGGGCTGGAAGCCAACCTGGTGGATTAGGAGCCTCAGTGAGGCTAGGTGGGAGACGGTTCTTTACGCCACAGAACTCTGCACCCCCAATGCAGCCAATCTTCACAGTGGAGGCTTGGAGTGCTTGGTCAATGACTGATTGTGTCAGCCAATGAAATGACACATGAGGCGGGGCCTTGGCATCATTTGAGGTGACTGTCTTTCTGTCTCTCTTCTCTGTCTCTATCTTTCTCTGTATCTATTTGTCTCGGTGTATCTGTCTCTCTCTGTGCATGTGCCCCTGTGTATCTCTGTATGTCTCTGTGTGTCTGTCTGTCTATGTGTCTGTCTCTCTGTCTCTGTCTCTCCCCTTCTCTCTGTGTCTCTGTCTTTCTCTGTATCTTCTGACTCTTTCTGTCTCTGTATACCTCTGTATGTCTCTGTGTGTGTCTCTGTCTGTCTCTCTGTGTCTATTTCTCTATCTGTCTCTGTTTCTCTTCCCCCCACCCCGTCCCCTATCTCTGTCTCTAAGTGGGGACAAAATCCAGGGCCTTGCACATTTATGTTAGTGTGCAAGGTTAATTCTAGGTTAATTCTCAGCCCTGAGCTGCCAACAACACCCAGCCAAGCCCTGCCCTGATGTCCCCTGGCTTCTGGTCTTGGAGCAATGCATATATAATCAATTCCTACCAGTGAGTGACTCAGGAAGCCCCAGGATGAGCTCAAGCACTAGGGCCAGGACCTTTCTCCCTCATCCTTCCTCTACCCTGCCTGCAGCTTTGGGGATTCCTGGGCAGCTGAGGTCCCTCTCTCCCAACTCTGGGATGCAATGGCCTGTGTTTATAGGGGCTGCTATACTTTCTAACTGATGGACTCTGGCTCTTTAAGGCCTAGGGAGGGGATACTGCCAGGCTGGGCAGAGATGGTGACCACAGGTGCCAGGTGGTGAAGCTAAAAATACTGAGTGATGTGGACAGCCAGGCTGTGGGAGCCAGGCAGAGCTGGCTGGGAGGGCAGAGAGACTGGGTGAGGTCACCTTGGACTTAGAGAGTATGTGGTACACCCAAAGCCCTCACCACCTCTCCTGGCCATTCTCCGGCTCCAGGGTTTCTCTAGAACATCCTACTTCCATCTTTAAAGGCCACGGGCCAGTCTGACCCTGCCACAGCCCTCTTCTGTGCCACCTGGCACTCTCCTTGGATCTCTTCTCAAGCAAAACTAGAGGCAGAGGGGCTGTAGGGGGTGTAGGCAACCTCCGCGTGCAATTTTTGGTTGAAACTTCCTGGAGCCTCCTGGGACTGGATGTTGAAGCCACAGAGATGAGAAGGATCCAGGCACGCCTCCCTAATGAGACTCACTGCCTTGTGGGTACAAATGGCGGCTGTGTGAACACACATGTCTGTGAGCTATAGGGAGAGTGTGAGCGTTGTGGCCCTGGATTGACATACACTGTGCTATATATCAGTGACTGTCCCTAACCACCTGCTCACGCTGTCTCCATGTGTTAATTAGGGTGAGGCAGCTGTTGTGCCCATGAGCGTGGAACACAGGATTCCATTCTTTACAGTTGATATGATTAAGGGAGTCCAGTGAGAGAGGCTCTGCTCCAAGCAGTCTCCCACTGACCCGGGGTCCTTCCAGCATGGGACAGGCATCACTCAGAACCTCAGAGCCCACTGCTAGAAACTACTTTCCACTGAGAGAGAAAGAAGAGAGAGTGGGGGAGTAGGTGTGGCTCACGTCTGCAAGTCCAGCATTCACGGGTCTGAGGGAGGAGGATGGGGGTTCAAGGCCAGCCTAGGTTATATTGTAGCTCAAAACAAATACGTTAAATTTAAAATGTCAGCCGAGGGTTTTGTGAGCCACAACTGGAGACAGCTTCTTTTACTTGCATCTGCATGCATTGGCCGTAACTGCCAGGCGAGCTGGGAAAGGCAGTCCAGGGCAGCAATCTCACTGGGGCATTACCAACGTGGATAGGTTGGTGTGTGAAGACAAGCCACCTTTGGTGCCAATTATGCTCATTCTTCCACTCAGCAAAGTGGCTTGGTATCTTTCATGGGTGAGAGCTAGAAGCCATAGGAGAAACGCCTGCAGTCCTGGCGCTCCGGGCTAATGAAGGACAGACGATAGGGAAGGGAACTTATAACTGTTCATCAGGTTCAAACCCACGGGGTGGGGGTGGTGACACACAGGAAATACACTCTTCGTGTGACTGAGAAGCTGGCATCCCAGACCTGGAAGAGGAAGGGGGCTGACCATCCCTGGTGGGCTTAGCATCCAGGCACACAGAACAGAGAGGCAAAGGGCCAGAGGACACTGACAGCTAGTGAGCACTCACTCCGGTAGGCCAGTGTGGACAAACAGAGAATTGTGGGACAGTGATATGGGTGAGCCTGAGATAGACCAGATCAATTAGGCCTTGATAGCCCTGCTGAGAATGGATTTTACACTAGGTGGGATAGGGATTGTGGAAGCTTTTAAGTGGGGAAACTGTAAAATCTCAAAAAGATCCCTGGGGCTGCTCTGGGCAGATCAATGGCCTCTGGGCCTGCATGGATAGAGGACAGCAACAGAGGGGTGTGCAGGGTGGGTGACCTGTGGGCCGGTCAGAGTCAGGGGAGAAAATGGCTGCTAGTTCATTTTGAAGATGGTTTGTCCCAAGAATTCACACAGGAGTTCAGTCTCCAAAGACTCATGTCAATAATATCAAAAGATAGAAAATTACTTTAGTTGTGGTGTTAGAGATGAGGCAGTGATCGCAATGGGTTAGGGGTGAGCGCTCTGTGATTGAATCATGGTGGCTTTGTAAGCAGAGGGAGTGGCACCTCTCCAGGCGTTTGTGTGCCCACCCGCCACGTACACGTTCCTGCTCTCCACAGACACTGCAACACTACATGGACTCCCGGGCTGAAAACCTATGCACAAGCCGGGCGGTGGTGGCGCACGCCTGTAATCCCAGCACTCTGGGAGGCAGAGGCAGGGGGATTTCTGAGTTCAAGGCCAGCCTGGTCTACAGAGTGATTTCCAGGACAGCCAGGGCTACACAGAGAAACCCTGTCTCGAAAAAACCAAATCCAACCCCCCCCCCAAAAAAAAACAAAAAACAAAAAACAAAACAAAACAAAACCTATGCACAGACTCTTTTAAAGAATATTTTATATGTATGTGTCTGTGCAAGTGTAGGCCTTGCATGTGTGGGCACTCTTTGAGGTCAGCTGGAATTATAGAATTATAGGCAGTTGTGGGCCACAGGATATGGGTATTGGGAACTAAATTAGGGTCCACTGAGCCATCTCTCTAACCCATCCTCTATTTTCTTTCTCTCTTTCTTTCTTTCTTTCTTTCTTTCTTTCTTTCTTTCTTTCTTTCTTTCTTTCTTTCTTTCTTTCTTAAATATAAAGAATTTCTGGATCTGCCAGTATGAAATATAGTTGGGATTAATTCTATTTTATTTTTCAATTATTTATTTCTGAGGGGGGAAGCATGAAGTACCATGATGAGTGTGGAGATCAGAGAACAGCATGGAAATGTAAGTTCTCTCCCTCCAACATGTAGGTCCTGGGAATCAAACTTAGGTTATCAGGGTTGGCAGCAAGCCCCTTTACCCACTGAGCCAACTCACTGACTTCTGGCAAACTTTTTCTTTCTTTCTTCCTTTCTTTCTTTCTGATGAGTTTATTTAAAACATTTCAAAGAAAGCAGTGGGCAGTGCAGGACATACTTGCCTGCATTATTATTATTATTATTATTATTATTATTATTATTATTATTTGGATCTTGCACGTACCCGAAGGGTCCATGTGTCTCTAGGGTGACACTGCTGGGAAGTGGTGGAGTCATTGGGAGGTAGTCTGGTGTCAGGAAGTCAGGTCTCTGTGGGACAGGCTCTTGCAGGCAGGGCTGGTGTTCTCTCTTTCCCTCTGCACATCACAACACATCAGCTGGAAAGCACTTGCTGGAAAAGGAGAGACAGGCAGCTTGTGGGGAAACTGACTCAAGAGACTAAGGAAGTTCTCCCTCACAGCACCCCTAAAGCTGAGTGTGGACAAACCCGAGAAACCACAGTTAACTCTTCAGATTTCCAAAGGTGACGACGTGGTTAGAAGGGAGGACAGTGCTCAGAGATCAGGTACAGCAGGGCTGCTTAAGAATTCTCCAGCTTGAGGCTGGAGAGATGGCTCAGTGGTTAAGAGCACTGACTGTTCTTCCAGAGGTCCTGAGTTCAAATCCCAGCAACCACATGATATCTCACAACCATCCATAACAAGATCTGACTCCCTCTTCTGGAGTGTCTGAAGACAGCTAAGGTGTACTTACATATAATAAATAAATAAATCTTAAGAAAAAAAAAAAAGAATCCTCCAGCTTAGGATGGTCGTGCATGCCTTTAATGCCAACACTCGGGAGGCAGAGGCAAGTGGATCTCTGTGATTTTGAGGTCAGTCTGGTTTACAGAACAGGTTCTAGGACAGCCACGGCCACATGGATAAACAATATATATAAACAGATATATGTATATAAAGTGGCCCAGCCCAAACTTTTTATGTTGAATCTCTGTCACGGGATTCTCAACTGCTTGCAAATTTTATAAATTTCACTTTTTAAAACTTGGGTGCATGGTTTACTTACGGTGAACGTGAAGTCTGTAAACAATGAGGATAAGCTCTGACAGATGCGTGCATTGGAGCAACCAAGCCTCCATCCAGGCAATGACATTTTGTCTTCCCCAAAAATTTCTCTTGCAACCTGATCAGTACTCTCTCTCTCTCTCTCTCTCTCTCTCTCACACACACACACACACACACACACATACATAGACACACACACATACATACATACACACACATATACACACACACATACACAGACACACATGCATGCTCACATACACACACAGACACAGACACACACACAGAGGGGTGGGGACACTACTACAGTTTGTATTGACCTTTGAAAGCTCCTGAGAATTAGCAGGAAGCAGCAGACCCGCTTTTGAGAAACCCCTGCATCTAAGCAGAACCAAAGCAAGCAAGAAAACAAAGTCTGCAGGGAAACAAACTGCCAAACAAGATAGAGGGGCTGTGTTTAGAGACTAAAAAAATACATTGTAATTATTAAAGATTCTGAGGGTGTCTCCAGAAACAATCCCAACAAAACTTAGGGCTGGAGTCTAGGAAGATTCAGTTTCAAAACAACATTTAAGGGTATTTCATAAATACATCTCTAATGCACTGGCTGGTTTTCTGCGTCAACTTGACACACGTTAGGGGCTTCAGAGAAGAAGGAGCCTCCCTTGAGGAAATGCCTCCATGAGATGCAGCTGTTGGGAATTTTCTCCATTAGTGATCAATGGGGAGGGCCCAGTCCACTGGGTGGTGCCATGCTTGGGCTGATAGTCCTGGGTTCTATAAGAAAGCAGGCGGAGCAAGCTGTGTGAGGTAAGTTGGTAAGCAGCACCCCTCCATGGCCTCTGCATCGGCTCCTGTCCCTAGGTTCCTGCCCTGTGTGAGCTCAAGCCCTGGCTTCTTTCCACGATGAACAGTGCTGGGGAAGAGGAAGCCAAATAAACCCTCTCCTCCCCAACCTTGGCCTTTTGGTCATGGTGTTTTGTCCCAGCAATAGAAACCCAGACTAAGACATACCACATCTCGATATGCAGCTCACGCTATCCTGGAACCTGCCATCTTCCTGCCCCCCTCCCGTCTCCTCAGTGCCAGGCCTGTGTCACCATGCCCTGCTTAATTTTGTAAGTAGAGGTAACAGGGAACAAAAGACAGTAGGAGGCTAATAGGGAGCCGCCCCAGATCCTGGGAGGACAGACCTGGAGCACAGAGCTGGTGGCTCAGCAGAAGGGCGTGTTAAAGCCAGATGCCTCCGTTCTCTCGTGGCTCATGGGAAGGGCGCCTTCTGTGCACAGTGAACGAAAAAAGGCTAAATCCTAGGGGAGAGCTAGCTGGGTTATTTCTTACTTTTATTTATTTGTGCACATGTGTGCATGTGTGTGTGTGCGTGCGTGCGTGCATGTGTGTGTGTGTGCGTGTGCGTGTGTGTGCGTGTGTGCGTGCGTGCATGCGTGTGTGCATGTGTGTGCGTGCGTGTGTGTGTGTGCTGCGCGCGCGCGCGTGTGTGTGTGTGTGTGTGTGTGTGTGTGTGTACTCACAAGTGCCCATGGAGGTCACAGCCGCCCGTGAGCTGCCTGATGTAAGCGCTGGCATCTGAACTCTAGTGCTCTTAACCACCGAGCCTTGGATTTAAAAAAAAAATTGTTTTATTTCAAAGTGTGCATGTGTGTGTGAGTGTGTGTGAGTGTGAGTGTGTGTGTGATGTGCATATGAATACCAGTGTTCAAGGAGGTAACGAGAGGTGCCAGATCCCCCCGGAACTGGAGTTGCAGGAACCATTTCATGGGGGTGCTAGGACCTGAACTCGGGCCCAGTGCAATAGTAATAACATGCTCTTTACTTCTGAGTCATATCCTTAAGCCTCCGCTTAAAAAAAAAAAAAAAAAGCCGGGCGGTGGTGGTGCACGCCTGTAATCCCAGCACTCGGAAACAGAGGCAGGCGGAGTTCGAGGCCAGCCTGGTCTACAGAGTGAGTTCCAGGACAGCCAGGGCTACACAGAGAAACTCTGTCTCAAAAAAACCAAATCAAAAAACCAAAAAAAAAAAAAAAGGGATCGTTATTGCACATGTTATTATACAAAATAATGGTTCCATTCTGATCTTTTCATGTGTATCATGCACTTTGATTATATTCACATCTTTTTCCTCACTAGACCCTCCCCCCTTCTTTTAAGCGCTTTAAAAAAGTATAGATTCACTGTGTGCAAGAGGGCAGGAGGCACTTGCTGGCTGGCTGAGCTTGGTTAAGTTAGCATGGTTGTTCTTAGCATGAGGACCTCTAGCTCCATCCATTTTCCTGGAAGTGACAGCATTTTCTTCTTCATGGTTTAATAATACTCCATTGTGTACAGAGACTGTCTTAGTTAGGGTTTCCATTGCTGTGAACAGACACCATGACCAAGGCAACTCTTATAAAGGACAACATTAAACTGGGGCTGGCTTACAGTTCTAGAGGTGTAGCTCATTATCATCATGGAGGGTACCATGATTGCATACAGGCAGACATGGTGCTGGAGGGGCCGAGAGTTCTACATCTTGATCCAAAGGCAGCTGGGAGGAGACCTTCTCCCTCTGGCAGCCAGGAGTCTAAGTGTGATTCCATACTGGGGGGAGCTTGAAAGCCCGCCTCCACAGTGACACACTTCCTCCAACAGGGTCACACCTACTCTATTGAGGCCACACCTCCTAATTGTGCCACTCCCTAGGGCCAAGCATTCAACCTGTGAAATCTATGGGGCCTATCCTATTCAAACCACCACAGTTTTATTTTCCTCCCTCTCTCCCCCTCTTCCCCTCCCTCCCCCCCTCTCCCTCTCCCCCTCTCCCCCTCTCCCTCTCCCTCTCCCCCCTCCCTCTCCCCCTGTCCCCCTTTCCCTCTTCCTCTCTCCCACTCTCCCTCTCCTTCTCCCCTTCTTTTCCCTCTCCCTCTCCTCTTTCTCCCCCTCTCCCCCTCTCCCCCTCTCCCCCTCTCCCCTCTCCCCCTCTCCCCCTCTCCCTCTCTCTTTCTCCTTCCCCCTCCCTCTCCCCCTTTCCCTCTCTCTCTCCTCCTCCCCCTCCCCTTCCCCCTCTCCCTCTCCCTCTCCCTCTCCCTCTCTCTCTCTCTCTCTCTCTCTCTCTCTCTCTCTCTCTCTCCATGCATTAATGGCTGTGCAGATGTGCTCATCAGTGATGTGTGTGTGGAGACTCGGGGCTAGCTAACACTGCGTATCTTCCTCTCTCAGCCTTTATTTTATTTATTGAGATGGGATCTCTCACTGAACTTATGGCTGACCATTGCTGCTAGACAGGCTTGCCAGGAAGCACCCCCTGCCCTGCCATGATCTGCCTCTCTTTTCTCTGTCCCCAAATCTGGGATTACAGGCATGGGCTGCCACGTCTGGTGTCTACTTGGGAACTGGGGATTCGATCTCAGGCCCCCAGGCTTGCACAGCAAGCCTTTCACCCACCAAGGCATCCTAGCCTTCCATGTTTCCCTTTTCTAGTTTATTGTCATAGTTGTTGCTTAGTTAGTATGCAGAGTAATGGATTTCATTGCAACATCTGCATATATATAAAGTTTACCTTTGTGATATATATATAATTTACCTTTTGTCTGCCACTGTGTTGAGGGGCACTGTTCCCTGTCTTGGCTGTTGTGGGGAGTGCAGTGATACACAAGGCTATGCAGGTGTCTCTGGGTTGTGCTGACTTCGGTTCCTTTGCTGTTTCATGTCATAGCTCTGTCTCCAGTACTGTCCCCAATACTGATTTTCAGGGTGGTTGTTGGGTTCATGGCTTGGTAACAGGAGTCAGAGCGGTGACTCAGATCCCCTGCGTCATGCCTTGAGGAGAGGAGAGACGTTGATAAGAGTCATTCAAGCCTTACCGTGTAGTGTCGGTCTATGGAAGCCATGGACATCACCTGGAGCTAGCTTGAAGTGCAGGGTACCTGGCCTCATTGAGATCCTTCGGAGACTCGCGCACAGCAGAGGGAATCTTGGGTAGCAATGCTCAAAAGGAGCAGGAAGGAGGGAGACCTGTGGAGCAACAGTGAGTTTCTCCTAGCCTCGCTTGGGATGTGGCTCTCCCTAGTGGAGCCGCTTGCTAGATGCAGGCAGTAAGAGGGTGCGTGATTACAGCATGCCAGTGCAAGAGGTGGGTGTGCAAGAGGTGGGTGTGCAAGAGGTGGGTGTGCAAGAGGTGGGTGTGCAAGCGGGCACTTTCCGGGTACCAATGTAGTGATGGAGAGTGGAGCCCAGACAGGACGCGCTGGGTAGCAGTGGCTGCCAGGCAGCCAGCAGTGAGCTTGTGAAATGGTACTGGGTGGCTGTCTCTATGAGGTCAAAGGGCTGTCACACGCAGGAACTGGACAAACAATGGGGTAGATCAGAGGGACCGATCGACTTATAGATTAGGGTAAGGTGATTGATGAGTGAGTTCTCGCGAGGTCTGGGGTTTGTGCCTGGGGAGATGGTCCAGAGGGGCAGAGTGGATTGGAGGTGAAATTAGGACATCCAGGCAATGCGAGGACAGCTCTCTGATATCTTTTCTCTAAACTCTGTTCCTCACAAATCTAAACACAGTCATTTGTTCTGGGCCATGGCCTGACATGGGACATCTGAAGGCTCTGTCACAGTGCTCAGCAGAGCTTCAGGACCACAGCGTGGACAGAGACCAAGTTCCGGAAAGACATGCAGGGGAACAAGATGCACTGGGGCTGGCCCTGCTCAGTCAAAACCAGTGAGGAGGCTTTGAGTGGACCAGCGGGACCACTGGGCCCGCACTTAAATGTCCTGTGCGATGGGGAGCAAATGATGGAAATGTACTTTTCTCTCCCAGAAAGGAATAATGCGATAGGATGATGGGTAGGGGCTGCTTCTGCGGTCGATTGGCCAGTCCTGCACTGTAGAATTTTGGCCACTAGAGGGAGCGCTGTGCTCATATTTCCAGGGATTTCCTGGTGCTGTTTGCTAAAGCTTGGCTTCTTTTTCAAAATGACTGGCCAAGTTCAGAGTTGCAATCCGCTTACTCTAGGGCCACTACTTCTAGGTTATGAGACCTTGGCAGAATAACCTAAACGTTCTGTGTCGTGTTTCAACAGCCATAAATGGACATAGGAAGGTGTTTGCAGTGATGCATGCCTATTATCCCAGCACTGGGGGCTACATCACAATAGTGAGTTTGAGGCCAGTCTGAGTTACTACAGGACTACACGTGGAATTCAAGGGCAGCCTTGTTTGTATGGACAGACCCTGACTCAAAGGAGAAGAATATAAAAATAAGCCAGGCAGTGGTGGCACATGCCTGTAATCCCAGCACTCTGGGAGGCAGAGGCAGGAGGATTTCTGAGTTCGAGGCCAGCCTGGCCTACAGAGTGTGTTCCAGGACAGCCAGGGCTATACAGAGAAACCCTGTCTCAAAAAAACCAAAATCCAAAAAAAAAAAAAAAAAAAAGAATATAAAAATAAGTAGATAAATAAGCAAATGAACCAACACTTAGAACCCAGGGTATTTTGTCCTCAGATCAAAATTTCCAGCGTCTTTGGAAAGCACTGAGCAGCTGAGTCTACTTTCCCACATGGATAACCCCCTGGGCATCGCACCCTGGAGATGAGCTTCAAGTGTGGGTCAGGGGCACGTTCACAGGTCCTGCCTTCAGGGCTCTGTCAGCACCACAGCCAGCCACGTAATGAGCCACAGGAGGCAAGAATGGAGTTGTGATTCAGTGCAGCTAAGTGGCCAGTGTGGGTTCGAACTTCGGGAGTCTGACCTTCAGTAGTTTATTTTAGGCACGTTTAAACAGAGCACCATGTAGTGACAGTCTCCCAGTGATAACTCAATCCCGTGTGAGCAAGAAGGCTTAAGACATCAAACCCTCTGTGAAGTGCTAGTGGCCTCTTTCAGAAAGATGAACTCTATAGGTGGACCCCATGTGACACCTCCTATAAAGACTGGTCCTACAGACTGCCAAGCTCCCGATAAGGGTCTAAGGGAGGAGCATCTGGTGTGGTCTCAGCCACACAGATATCTTGAAAGTCACCAGGCTATTAATCATGTCCGCTCCCTGCCTTCTGGGAGGAAAACAGATTATACATCCCCCTTCCCCTTTACAGAGACAGCCCTGTGTGTCCAACGTCCCTGAGTTCCCCAGAGTTTATCTGTGAGCACGAGGACCTCTGCACACCCCACACCCAGGGTGTGTGTTCACACGGAGGCATGTCCACGCGGAGGCATGTTCACGCGGAGGCATGTTCATGCGGAGGCATGTTCACACGGAGGCATGTTCACACGGAGGCATGTCCACGCGGAGGCATGTTCACGCGGAGGCATGTCCACGCGGAGGCATGTTCACGCGGAGGCAGGATGCGCAACTTCTTGGCCACTCTGCTCCCATGTGCCTACCTCAGGCCAGTGCTCAGGCCAGCTGAGGAGGGCAGCTTTCTGGCTGTTGCTTC
The DNA here is from genome assembly GCF_947179515.1 of Apodemus sylvaticus. Classification (NCBI taxonomy): domain Eukaryota; kingdom Metazoa; phylum Chordata; class Mammalia; order Rodentia; family Muridae; genus Apodemus; species Apodemus sylvaticus. The sequence continues at coordinate 79,558,461 of NC_067472.1, read as the reverse complement.
TGAGACCTCTCCCCCACAGTCTGTTCTCCCTACACACCCCAGCTTTCTCCCTATATACCCCAACCCTTCTCTGCTCAAAAGCTTTCAGCAGTCCCACCTCCATCAGAGTTAAAGCCAAAGACTTTCTGTCACCTCGTACGTCCCTGTTGTCCCAGCCCCAGCCCTTAAATCACCGCTGAACACCCCAAGCGCACCGATGGCAGCAGGGTCTTTGCACTAGCTGTTTCCTTGACCTGATTCCCCTGTCTGCATGTCCCCTCCTCACTCCATTCAAGTCTCTGCTTGGATGCCACCATTTTTACGTGGACTTCCCAGCATGCCGTGTGCCCTTTTCCTGGCTTATCTCTTTTTTTCCACTTTAACGCCTTGACCTGTGTCATTTACTTCTGTGTCCTATTTGTCATTGTCTCTCTTTACTAGAGCAGAAGCTCTGCAAAGGCAGGGACTTTTCTGTGTTGTCAGTTGCAAACAGTGCCTAGCACGGAGTGGGAGAACTTCATAAATCTGTGGGGGTACACTGTAGCTCAGGGGTAGAGAGCTTGCCTGGCATGTCAGGGGCCCTGAATTTGATTCCAAGAACTGCAAAAGAAAACAAAAAGATAAAGAAGTATTTGCCTGGCTGCACATGGTGGTGTAGGTCTTTAATCCCAGCACTAGGGAGGCAGAGGCAGGCAGGTCTCCGTGAGTTCAAGGCTAGCCAGGTCTACAGAGTGAGTTCTAGGCCAGTGAGACCCTATGTCAACAACAACAACAACAACAAACAAACAAAGCAATTATTTGCCTGTTGAGTGGGAGGATGAATGTATGCAGCAAAGGCTTTGTACCAAGTGATGCAACCAGGCCCGAGTAGAATCATGTGGGCTGCTGCTGGGCCTGTCATGGCAGAAGCACAGAGCCCACTTTGGAGCTGAGTGCCCTGAGGTTGGTATCTTGAAGTTTTCCATCTGTTTATCTTTGACTCTGTGACTGAAGGCTGATAGGACCCTTCCACTGGGGACTGCATTTGGATAGATCACTGTCAGGGTGGCCCTAGGCAACTGCCCTGTGAATGTCTTCACGCCCAGGGAAGTATGGTATTAAATAGAAGTGAAATCCACAGGGGAAAAGATCCTAGAAGATAGAGTCTTCTGCCCTGCATTCTGAGCACGGGCAGCCGCCATGCCCTGGGGTATAGCTAGCATGCACAGGTGCATTGTGGGGGGTAGACTTTTTGTCCACTGGAGCTGTCAATACTGGGGTAATTTTGGACCCCACATTAGAGAGAACCAGGCCAAGCAAGAGAAAGCCCCCAGGTGCCCGTGGCAAAAGCCTTGAGGTGACTAACGTCTGGCCTTGTCTCTGGCAGCTTAAGCAACAGGCTAGGAACTGACTGGAGCAGGCCACGGGCTTCCTCTCTGGACCTCTGTTGTGACATCTGTGAACTAGGCAAGAACCTGTCACACACGGACCACAGGGGTGTGGGGGGCATTCAGTGGTCGGCAGCCTCAGTCTTTGACCATCACAGGGAGCGAGGCCCTGGCCCAGGATGGATCGATCATCTTTGTGGCTATTCTGAAAAGTCCAGATGTCCAGGCTCTATTTATATTATTACTCTTTGAAGTGTTCAAATTGGGGGGGGGGTCCTACCTTTTACTTCCAATGGATGGGTGAGAAGGGACACAGTAGAGTTCAGTAGTGACCTTGGGACCTTAGTGACTAAAACAGTGATGGATGCACTGAGGGCTGCAGACGCTGCCCATAGCTTCAGACCATGCTTGGGGGAAACTGCAGGACGTGGTAGTTAGTGTCCTTAGATCTGGTGGCAGCTATAGACCTTGAGAACAGCCTGGTGACACCTGGGAGGAGCCTGTCCTCCATTCTGGCGAACCCCTCCTATCTCCCCAGCCACTAGAATCCAAGCCATTCTCTAGGATCCACTTAATTAGCCAAGTTTATTAACTCCCACAAGGCTTCTCCTCCCCTCCTAATTAACTCGCTTAATTAGGGCTTGCAGGCCCAGCTCCACCCAGCTCCCTCCAGCTGCCGCCCCTGCCTGTCTCTCTTCAGGCCCTGGCTCAGCCAAGCCCCCAACAGGCTGGGAATGAGCACCCATTCCCAGGTGTTGCCTGAACACCTTCAGCACCCAGGCCTCCCCTTCATGCCCTATTCCCCGCCACAGGACACCAGGATGCTGCTTTTTGTAGCAGCAGCACTAGGCAGAGATGAAAACAGGTCAGGGCAATGGATGGAACCAGGGAAAATGGGAAGAGATGACCCTGAGCCGGCGTCAAGGATGTCTTGAGGGAGCTGGGCTGGGGAACATGTGACGATGCCAGGGCCTGGACCCTGGAGGCATTATGGGTTTGAGTCCCAGGCTGTACGAAGGCTCCATCCAGCCTCTCCTCTCTCTGAGCCCTGATATAGAGAGACAGCTCCTGTGTGAAGAGGCCTGGCTGTGTATAAAGGTGCTAGTATGTAGAGAACATGGCCTGCCCCAAATCTGTGTTTGTTCAAAATGCAGATGGCATTGTGAAGAGCCTAGGGGTGGGAATTTGAGGACGTGCAGGAAGGGTGGAGATACCAGGGAGAGCACCATGCCAGGCTCTGCGGTCTGGAATACACCTGGGGCATGCTGGGCCTGGGAGAGAGGGAAGGGTATGCAGGCCTGGGCAGGATGGCACATGCCTGTGATCCCAACACTATAGCAGCTGCAGGGAGATCAAGTTTGAGGCTAGCCTGGACTACATAGCAAAGCTCTGCCTCAAAAGCAAGGATAGAGAATAGGGAAGCGATATTCACTTGGGTCAGATGAGCAGCTGTTTAAGTCACTTCCAGATTTTAGCCATTTTAGAAACCCACATTCATCTGGGTGGTGGCTGTGGACACCTTAATCCTAGCACTCTGGAGGCAGAGGCAGGTGGATTTCTGAGCTCAAGTCCAGCCTGATCTACAGAGTGAATTCCAGGACACTCAGGGACACACAGAAAAACCCTGTTTCAGAAGAGGAAGAAAAAGAGGAAGAGGAAGAAGAAAGAAAGAAAGAAAGAAAGAAAGAAAGAAAAGAAAGAAAGAAAGAAAGAAAGAAAGAAAGAAAGAAAGAAAGAAAGGAAGGAAGGAAGGAAGGAAGGAAGGAAGGAAGGAAGGAAGGAAGAAAAAAGAAAGAAAGGAAGGAAGGAAGGAAGGAAGGAAGGAAGGAAGGAAGGAAGGAAGGAAGAGAGAGAGAGAAAACCACTGGTTGGGTTTGTAAGTAACAGAGATCCAAGTCTCTCTGATTTAAACTCAAAGGAGTGAGGGGGATGGTGAGATAGCTCAGTGTTCTTCCAAAGGACCCAGGTTGGTTCAAATATTAACCCCTACAGGGCTAGTTGACAACTGTCTCTAATTCCAGTTCCAGGTGATATGACAGACATACATAGAGGCAGAACACCAATGTAATGAAAAAAATAATAGACTGGGCGGTGGTGGCGCACGCCTGTATCCAGCATTCTGGGAGGCAGAGGCAGGCGGATTTCTGAGTTCGAGGCCAGCCTGGGTCTACAGAGTGAGTTCCAGGACAGCCAGGGCTATACAGAGAAACCCTGTCTCGAAAAAAAGCAAATCCAAAAAACAAACAAACAAACAAATAAACAAATAATAAAAGAATAAACTCAAAGAGGACTTTACTGGGTCACAGAACCAGAAGGTCCAAGTCTTCAGGCACACAGGGATGGCAAGGGGTTCAGTTAAAGATGACATTTGTGTCCCTATCTCTTAGTTCTGTACCTGCTGTGCTGGTGGCCTCCTCTGGGGCTCACCCTGATGGGACAACTCCAGGCTTACACTCAGCCTTTCTTCGTGGTCTCAGAAAGGACCCCTGCATCCAGAAGTTATGCACTGATTGGTGGGGCTGGGTCACAAGGCCAGCCCTGGAGTCAGATACCATCATCATCAGATCCCCTGAGTATCGAAGCGGGGAATATAGGGTCCTAAAGGGAAACGGGGGTGGGGGTGGGTGGGGGGGGGGCCTCCGGGAGCAGACCGTGTAGACAGATGCTAGGTAACGGAGTCTGTGCCGCTTGGACTGCGTGGGCATCGTGCCAAGCTCAGGAAAGTTCCCAATGCAGGCATGTGAGGCAGTCCCTGCCAGGCCCCACCCAGATGTCCTTGGCCTCATTCCCAGCTTTTTGCATCTTCATCTTTTCCTGAAGGCTTCCTGGTTCCACCCCCATCCCTACTCCCACCCCAGCAGCTCTTATCCATCTCTACCTCCGGGATGCGGCCAGCATGTCCTACCCTGTCTGAGTTCCTCAGGGGACTCGGCTGTGTGGGTTCTGCTGTGGTGGCGGGCTCCGTGATACACGCCTTGCCTATGTTTCCTGCTTTCTACCCCCCTCCCTGAGGTCCCCTATCAGATAAGGGACTTACTCGACTCTCAGACTCAGAGAAATCAAACTAGGACACTGTTGAAGCCACTCCCACGACAAGCCTCCCGGGATGTGTGCTAGACACACTTGACCCCTTAGAAACGTCTGAGTTCCCAGGGGTCACTTCTCCAGGAGCAGGGACTGAGCAAGCTCTGAGAGTCTATGCCTTAGTTGGAGGACTACCGAGATGCAGTACGCATGGCTGGGGTCAGGCCCCATCTGGTCTTCATTTCCCAAAGCAACAACTGCATCCCAGCCTTAAGGGTACAGCATCTATCACTATGGTAACCAAGGGGCAGGTGGTAAGGGCCAGCAGCCAAGGATTCCCCGCCCCCCCCCCATTTCTATTGCTTCTCTAAGCAGGACAATGAGGTAGGTCATCCTGAGTGCTTTTCTTTATATGCTTGTTTTGTTTTTTATTTTATTATTTTATTTTTTGAGGCAGGGTCTTCACTCCATAAGTCAAGGCTGGTGTTGAACTACTGACAGTTCTCCTGCCTCCACCTCTGAAACCAGTTGTTTATAGGTGGGAGCCTCCCCACTGGGGTTTATCGTGGGTAGTTCTGGGACCTGGCTTTAGGAAACATGGACTCACAGAGTGGGGAAGTTCAAAGGTTTGCCTGGCGATGCACACCTGTGGTGCTGGCAGGCGAGAAGCGGAGAGAGGAGCATCGGAGAGGCTCACGGTCATGCTGAGTTATGGCAAGTTCAGGAGCAGTATGGGCAGTTTGAGAATCGGACTCAAACAAAGGAAGGAAAGAGAGGGAGGGAGGCAGATGAACCTGTGATGTCAGCAGATGAGAGGCTGGGGTAAGACGACAGATGGTGAGTTCTGGGTTAGCCTCGGATGTACAGCGAGACTCTGTTTTTTGTTTTTGTTTTTTTTTTTAAATTCATTTATTATCATATGTAAGTACACTGTAGCTGTCTTTAGACACACAGAAGAGGGCGTCAGATCTCATTACGGATGTTTGTGAGCCACATGTGGTTGCTGGGATTTGAACTCAGGGCCTTCCGGAAGAGCAGTCAGTGCTCTAAATGGCTAAACCATCTCTCCAGCCCTGAGACTCTGTCTTAAGGGGGAAGAAAGAAAATCACATTTATCAAAACTTTCACAGAATAGTTTTCAATTGTTTTGAAAAATGCGTAGCTGTAATGAATGATGATTACCCTTGAGGCCAATGCTAATAGTCTATCGTCTCTGCATCCCATAATTTTTCTAAGAAATGAACCATAACCAGCATGGATCCTATCAGATCCCTCCTTCCCAATTCCAGATCTTGAATTTATTCCAGCAATAGCCACTCCCCTGACATTACAGACATTGCCTTTATATCGCAGACATTACATTACTGCCTTTGGCTGGCTCGCCAGCAAGGAGCAGAGTTCCTGCCTCAAAGCACAGCAGGCCTGCAGAACCACAGAGAAGCAGGTCTTTGCTCCAATTGCATCATACAGCACTTGTCAGCATCAGTGGCTTCCTGCTGGCCACCCACGGTCGCAGTTGTATTTCCACGTGGGGCAGAGAGCACGAGAACACTGTTGGAACACTCTGATGCTCCCGTGGGATGAATTCCAAAGGGAGATTTCAGAGACCTGCTGCCCCAGCTCCTGAACCCCGGATGCCCCATTCTCTCTGAACCAGCCTGAGTTCTGGTGAAACCCTAGCGCATGCTGATTAGTTCTGTCCTCAGGGGCCCTGGACCTTTCTGCTCCAGTTGCCTGTACTTTCCATATCTGTGCACCCAAATGACATCATATCTGTCATCTTAATTCTAATTTGCTCCCTGAATTACCAAGTCACCAGTATCACTAGCTATATGGGCTGATCACCAGCATCAGTGCTGTAGGCATAGGGTAGCCATTCAGGAGAGGCACATGGGCCAGTGACTCAGGATTGTCTCTGTGGAATGATCAGGACAAGATCAAAAGCTGTAGCCCAGTTGGGCTGGAGAGATGGCTCGGTGGTTAAGAGCACTGACTGCTCTTCCAGAGGACCTGAGTTCAATTCCCAGCAACCACACAGTGGCTCACAACCATCTGTAATGAGATCCGATGCCCTCTTCTGGTGTGTCTGAAGACATCAACAGTGTCTTAAATAAATAAAATTAATTAAAAAAAAAGTTGTAGTCCAAGATGCTCTGATATCCTCCCTAGCATGGAGATGACCAACATACCTAACCTGAACTCTTCCAAGGTCACTTTCTTTAGCTAGTAATGTTACCCAGACTCTGGTAGTTTGAATGTTGTGATGCACAGGTTCTAGAGCATAGACTTTTGTGATTCCTTCCCAAATCTCCCCTCCCAACACCCCATGGAGTAGAAACTTGATTCAGTCACAGGGAGAGTGCTTAGTATTCAGAAGGCTCTGGGTTTCCTGGCCTCACAAGTTTCCTTGTGTGGGAAGCAGTCATTGCTGCTCAGAAGCATGCACGCCATAGTTGCTGGGGTGGTGCTGTATCCCTATCATCCCAGAACTTAGGGGTGGAAGCAGGGAGACCTTGGGTTTAAGGTCAGCCTGAGTCACAAGCAAGGCAGTGTTTCAAACAAAGCAAGGCAAAACAAAACAAAACAAAGCAAATATGCATGGAGATCTCTGTTTCCCAGAATTCCCTGAGGCTGTGGAGATCTTGGCTGAGTTTTATCTCCATGTTTCACTAGTTTTATCTCCATGTTTCACTATTCAAATTGCAGCTTTGATGGGCACTTGTCTACGTGACACGGACAAAGGACTGTAGCATTTTAGTCAGCTGCCTTGTTCCTTTGGCCAGATAGACTGAGACACAGACCAAGGTAGGGTCAGATGAACAAGCAATTCACTACAGAAGTACTTGGAGGCTGGGGACCAGAGGAGGCTCGGAGGAGGGTCAGATTGCAAAAGACCTAGCAATTGAAGAGAAGGGGGGGAGGGGCAACGCAGGGCAGCAAAAGCCTAGAGTGCCTCCATAAAGCCAGTGGGAAGCCCTGGACACTAAGCTGCCTTACAGGAGCATTATGTGCCCAAGTAACTGCATAATACTAGTTCCCCAACTAGGGATCAGCCATAGGAAGCAAATGGGAGACTTCTTTGTGAAGCACAGGCTGGTTCACTGTGGCTACTACTGGTGGTGGGTCATTCCAGTCCCAAACAGGACCGGTCTCAGAAGAGGCAGAAGTTCAGACCATCACCTCCTACCACTTACCCTGCACAATTCCGTGGATCCCGTGAGCCTCCTCCTATGGGAAAACGTTGAAGAAGAAGAAGAAGGCAGGAGAAACAAGCTGTGTTCTTTGCACCTTGTGGCAGGCCGCTAGGGCCCATAACAGGCTCTCATTATCTCCTCTCCCAACGTGCAGTCCGAATTAACCACTGACTTCACTAAGGCTTGGGCTGGTTGTGACGGATCACCCAGTGGCATGACCCCAACCTCCAGTCCTTACAAGTCCAAGTGCTTGGTTTTCTCTTTTTCTTGTTTTCTTGTTCTTTGAGACAGTTGCTTTTGAAGACAGGATTTCTCTGTATGGCCTTGGCTGTCCTGGAACTAGCTCTGTAAACCAGGTTGGCCTCGAACTCAGAGATTTACCTGTCTCTGTGTCCCGAATGTTAAGATTAAAAGCCTACGCCACCACAGTCCAGCAGCTTGGCTTTCATAATCAACAGATACCCAGATTCTGCATTATCTTTTCTTGCTTATGCTTTGTGAAGTCAGTCCAGTGCTAGTCTACCAGGGTTTTGCATCTTCCTTGCTAGCTCCAAAACATAAGGAGCCCACAGTTTCCTAGCTTGTGTTTAAGGAGAATATGTGTTGCCTGCCAGAGTACTTGGCCTATGGGAATCAGTTGCTGAGAGGGCAACTGGGAAGGGATTCCCCACAATTTGTTTTAGCAACCTTTTTGTAATTGCTTTGTGGGTAATCAAAACCCCAATTGAGGAATCAAGGACGTTTTTGCAGGAGGAAGGCTTGAACTGGGTAACTCTTGACAACTGTTAGTCAGAGGTCTGTCTCTGTCACAGAACACCCACGACACTAGAATTACAGAGAAGAAAGCTGTGTTTTGGCCCAAGGTTTTAGAGGCTTTAACCATTTGTTTGACCCTGTTGATGTGGGGCCAGTGGCAAGGTGTATACCAGGGTGGGACCATGTGGCAGAGGAAGCCTGTTTACAGCACGACCAGAAACAAAAGGAAAGAAAAGTGTCCCACAATTCTTTTTGAGAGCATGTCCTCAAATTACCTGAAACCTCCCACCAGGCCCCACCTTTTAAAGGTTCCCATCACCATTCAGTAGCACAAAGCTTTAGGGCCAAGCTTTTCTTTTTGTTTTAAAAGGTATTTTTAATTATTTTATCTTCCTTTACGAGGGTGTTGCCTGGGTGTATATCTGTGCACTACTCCATGCATGTGTGGTGCTCTAGAAGGTCAAAGAAGGGCACCAGATCTCCTGGAACTAAAGTTACAGACAGCTGTGAACTGGGTCCTCTAGAGGAGCAGCCACCTCTCTTAACCACTGCACCATCTCTCCAGTGCAAGGGCGGGCCACACTCTTGATACAAGCACTTGGGAGACAGTTAAGAGCCAGCTTTAGCAATAATCGAGGCCAAGAACAAGTCAAGGCCTGTTTCCTTGAATGAGGAAGTACTCTCTAAGCTGGAGTGCCTGGGGACTCAGTTATAAGACACAAGAAGACACCCTTTCTCTTCCAGTCACTCACACAGACACCCCTAATATCCTTGCTTGAAGCACTGATACCTCATTTGACAAGTATCAAGACAGGGTCACCTTGAAAGCCCAGACGGGGTGGGATGAAGTGGCAGCGAGCGGGCAGCCACACCATTGTCTTGAGAGGATAATTTGTGTGGAAATCAGCAGACAAGGTTGGTGTTGTGAACAAAAGGAACCAAATGGACAAAGACGTGGAAAAGCAAGAAACTGATGTTCCAGAAGAACTTGCTGATGCCAAAGCTGAGAGGAGAAGAGAGATCCCTGGATGGGTGTGGCAAGAAGGCGCTGGATGCTGACAGCCTGCAACACTGGGCATCTTTGGATTTCTATTGCTGTGAAGAGACACCATGGCCACAGAAACTCTTATAAGAAAACACTTAACTGGGGCTGGCTTACAGTTCAGAGGTTTAGTTCATTATCACCATGGCAGGAAGCGTGGCAGCAGGCAGGCAGACGTGGCACTGAAGAGATAACTGAGAGTTCTATATCCATTTCCACAGGCAGCAAGAAGAGAGAATGACCCTGGGCTTAGCTTGAGCATTTGAAACCTCAGTGCCTACCCCCTAGTGACACGCTCTCCTCCAACAAAGCCACACCCCCTAACAGTGCCACTCTCTAGGAACCTATGGTGGCCATTTCCCTTCAAACCACAGTAGAGGGTAAGAAGGGTAGGCTTTGCCCCGGAGGGTGCAGGGGACGCTTGGCAAGCTCATTAGGAATACAGCCCAGGTGGAATTGCCTTCAACAGAGCTGGTGGCCACAAAGGACTTGGTTTCCAGAAAAACTAAATAAAGTAAAAGGTGGGAGGAAGGTAGGCTAGGAATTAAAAGTAGTAGTATCAATCGTACAGGTCGCCAAGTAGAAGTCTGTGCATCAGCTTTGGGTGTTCGTTTGTTTCTTTGTCCAGATCTGGAGACTGAGTCCAGGGCCTTCCATGTGCCAGGACTGAACCACATCTCCAGTTCCTGTCTGTAGTTTATACAACTTAGATGTGTGTGTGTGTGTGTGTGTGTTCGCAGAAGTCGACATTATCAGGTGTATTCTTCAATCGCTTCCCAACTCATTTATTTTTTTGTGGGTGTGTGTGATGTGCATGCATATGTATGTTTGCATTTATGTGCATGCACATGCAGGTGTGTGCATGTACAGAGATTTACTGTGTCCTAAATGCTGAGATTGCAGGTTGCCACAGCTGCCCAGCAATAGCTGAGTCCTGGTGTTCTGAACCCTGGTCTTCAGCAGCATTTCACTTGATTCCCCATCTTCCCTCCTGCATGTATGTATGTATGTATGTATGTATGTATGTATGTATGTATGTATTTAGAGACTGGATCCTTCACTGGACTCACAGATCAGATCAGGCTGGCTCCCGGGATCCACCTGTTTTTGCCTTTCCCGAGCTGGAACTACAGGTGTCATGGCACTGGCGGAACGCAAGACCTCATGCTTGCCTGGCAAGCACTTTACTTAATAAGCCACCTTCCCAGCTCCACCTAAGGTCACCTGAGTTTGCAATACCCAGCTCTTAGAGTTGTACAAGCAGCGGGGAGTGGTTGGGAGAGAATGCTAATTTGAGAAAAGAATCTGATCAGAGATTAAAAGGAGAGATTTTGGGTGCGTTGGGGGCATTTTCCATGAATAAAATAGTATGCTGTAGGGACGAGGCATGGGAGATTGGGCCTCCGGAAGGATGAGGGTGCATCGTTGTTCCCATTCTGTCGCCATCTCTGCTCGTTGGCCCCACCTGCATCCAGGCTACAATTTCCGGTTAATGAACAAAGCTCTTCACACCCGGGTGGCTTTGCACAGCTGCTGCTTCAGCCAGGAACCCCGCTTCTTCCGCTCTGCTTACACACCTTCCAACCCAGCTATTCCTTAAACCCTCACACAACAGAGCTCGAAAGCTCTGCCTGAACCATACACGGCCCCCCAGACCCCAGGTCTTTAAGTAGCCTGGTAGTTTTCTGAGGTCCCATGGAAATCGAATGGATAGGTGGAAGGATGAATGGGCAGACAGGCGGGTGAACAGATGGACCGGTAGTTGAATGAGTGAGTGCATTCTGAATAGAAGGGCTCGGATTTATTTTTCTTCTTTGAAACAGATCCAGGCTCCGCCCCACAAGTACAGGCTGGAATAGTCTGGGACAGTCTGGCCCCACGGGGACCAAGCAGCTGGACCAGGTGACCCTCTGTGACTCCCCCGAGCCCTCTCTAACCTCGTTCTGGCCCCCTCCTGGGCTCTGACCTAGAAAAGAAGCTTGTGCCAATGAAAGGCGGGCGTTAGGACCCGGCGTGGCCGGAAAGCAGGCGGGGCATCGCAAGTCTCCCGCGGCGGGGGGGGGGGGGGGGGGGGGGGGAGGGAAGGGAGGGAAGGGGGGAAAGAGAGAGAGGGGAGGTCCAGGGCTCGCGGCGCCCCGCGGGAGGGCGCGGTGGGAGTGCGCGTGCGCGGGGCGCGTACCCGGCACGGCGGACAAAGGCGCGTGCGGCGGCGCGCGAGGCGGAGGGCGGAGCGGCGGGCGGGCAGGTACGCGCCGGCGGGAGGCGGAGCCGCGAGGCCGCGATGGAGCGCAGCCCGGGCGGGCGCCGGCGCTGGAGCCCGAGCGCCGGGCGGAGCGGGAGCCGAAGCCGGAGCCGCAGCCTCAGCCCGCGCCAGGCCAGGGCAGGAGCCCGCAGGGCCGGGCTGCTCGCAGCGGCGGCGCCCGAACCCCCCAGCGGCTGAGCAGTGACCTCCATCCTCGCACGCGGCTGCCGGGACGCAGCGACCGATCCAACCCGGGTCCTCCAAGATCTGCTTGCTACAACCGTACACCTCAAGACACAGAAAGACCCAGCCTTGGGGCGCTAGGCACCCCATCCCCGCTGCTCCGGTACACAGGGACCCCAAACCTAGGACAGCGAGATCCTCTTGCTAACGAGAAGCCACGGGCACCCCAAAGCCTCGGGACCCGGGCGACCAAGCCCCTTGCGACGCCTTCAGCGTCCCGGCTCATGGTGGTGGTGGTGCCCTGAGCCCCTCTCGGGCCGGGCAGACGAAGATCGACACGGCGCCCAGGCCCCCTGCCGCGGCGTCCCCGCGGCCCCAGCCCAGGTAAGTGGGACCCAGGTGAGGGGCGGCAGGTGAGTGACACCGAGGTCCCCAGAGTCCCGCAGGTGGGGAAGGAAGTCCAGAGTGCGCGCTCCCCCTCCTCAGCGTCGCCATGGAGCCGAGGCTGAAGGACGTCTCTTTGTGTCTCGCTTGGAGGAGCCGCCCCCTCCTCCTCTCCCTTCCCCCACCTTCCACCCCAACCCTGAGATTTGGGCACAGCTTCGGACCCCGGGAGAGAGTAGTTGCGATGCTCTGGAGAGGGGGAAGAGGGTGGAGAGTCTCCCCTGTATAGCGAGCCTGGAACATTAGACCTTAGGTCCTTTGAAGAATAAAGAGATGTAGATATTCTCTCCCAAAGGCCAAGCTGAGTTCTTAAGTGACCCCTCCGCCCCAGGAGAGAACATTTGGGGCACCCAAAGGTGAGAGGTGTCTGTATTCTGCAGCTTTGGGTGACAGCTAGGGCTTTGGGTGTGTGCCTTTGTTTGAAAGGGCAGGGAAGGGGCGTGCTTGAGAGAATGAGTGGAAATCTCTAATTTTCGGACTCCCATACCCCAACTCAGGTCTCAGTGAGACTCCTTACCCAGTCCCTCTTTGTGCTCCCTGTAGAACAGGGAGAGGACAAGCTCTCTCAAAGTGAACAGCTAGTTTTTGGGGAGGGGAGGTCCCCTGAGTGAAGAAGCCATTTCAGGTCAGAGCACCTTTCTGTCCCTTTAAGCCCCAAGGACAGCAAACCTGAGTCTCTTCCCTTTTCCTGACCCTGGGGACACCTAGGGCCAAGTCCAGGACTGGGACACTGTGTCCTCTACAATGCAGGAGTGAGTCTGGGTTCTTGCTTAAGCTTTCCAAAGCATCTACAATCAAGAGGTCCTCAACAAAGTCCTAAACTCCAGGACCCAGGGGAAGCTGGAAGATCTTGGGAGTGTTGTACCCCAAGAAGGGGCAGGAAGGTTTTCTCAGCCTTCCACAGACAGGTGCAAAGTCAGGTAGACAGGCTGGGGAAGGCAGGACCCTGGACACAGAGCCCTGTAGAAGTTTCTTTGTTCATGTATTTATCCATTCATCAGAACCTCTACAGTGTCTGAAGTTGCAGCCCTGGAGTCTGGGGCTCCCTCTCATCTTTTCCTGACAGATCCTTGGGCTGTTCTGTTTGTCCAGACCACGTCAGACCAGCTGCCCAGCCCTTGGCCCCTTGGCCGTGAGACACCTGATCCCCCATAGCGGACTTGAGCGACTGATGCCTCCCCATCACCACTACCTGAACTCTTCCCCGCTGCTGGCTTTGTCCCATGAGTGAGGATGGAGCCTGGGTCAGCACTCTTGCAGATCCTTCTGCAGACTCAAGGACAGTCAAGGCAGCCACCCCCAGGAGAGGATGTGCGAAAGCCAGTTGCCTTGAAGATGAAGTGACCTTGATCAAGCCTGTGGCATTTCCCAGAGAGACTGAGAGTGAACTACAAACTCTGTAGCCAGCATGGTGGGTTGAGATTGAATCCAGACTATCAGGAGCATTTAGGGGTGTCCTAGCCACCTTGGAAGTATATTTTGTGCAGTGGGTTGGAGCCCAGGGCTTCGTTACACGCTCCACAGGCAAGAAAGCGGAAGCAGAGGCTGGAGAGCAGAAGTAAAATGACTGTGAGCAGAAAGAACCATTATGAGACCAGAAGGGGACTGGCAGGAAGACTTTCTCTGCTTGTTAACCTGCAGCGGCTCCCCATTGAGTAGCCCTAATAAAGTAGCTCCCAGCTCTCTGCAGCCTGCCCTAATTTGTGCCTTGAGCACCCCCACGATACCTGGCTCAGCTCCATGGCTCTAGTTCTTTATCATATAAATTCCCTCCGACCCCGAGCCCTACTCTAGGACGACTTGGCAGCCGTTTCTACCTCTACCTCCGTTTTTGTTCTGGCTTAGACTGGCACATAGTAGAGAGCCCAGTCTAGGTGGTTGGTGGATGGGCAACTTAGTGCCATCTGTTTCCCTGTGCTGTGAGACTGCACTTCTAGGGTCAGCTTTGGGAGATGGGGGCAGTCCTGTTCTGGCCACACCAGCATGGTTGACCCTGCAGCCTGACATCTTAGCGTTTGGAGGAGTCAGCTCAGAGCTCCAGCTTGCAGATTAGTGCATTTCACATGTCTGCATTTGTTACTGATGCTCACAAATTCTTGGAAGATTTCACATTCAGATGTCAATTTGGAGATCTTCCTGAAAAACCAGGGGATACAGCAACTGGAGGCCCAGAGCTAGAGGATGGCCCTGCTGTTTGGACAGGGCACGGGCTACCAGTTGTCCCAAGAACTGCTGACCTGTTCTTTATTGGTGTGAACTTAGAGCCTAGCTGCTGACCTCCAGGTTTGTCAGGTAGAGTGGAAGCTGGAAAAATGATTGCTCAGCTCTGGCTATACCTGGTCTACCAGCATGTGCTCCCTGGCACCACTAAGGCTGGCTTAGGACGAGCAGAGTGCCCACCCAGGCTTGTTAGGGTCAATAGTGGGAGGAGCTAGGACTTCCCCAGACTGGCCCCACATTCCACATACCTCCCCATAGCGCGTACACACACACACACACACACACACACACCACTAGAGGCACAGGCATAGCCATTGCTAGGAGTAGTAGACCAGGGCTTAGGTGGAGTCTGACAGAGGGCTTGGGAATGGCTGCTATTGACTTCAGTTTACTCCTCTGTGCAGAGAGGACGAAAGTGGCGGTTCTCCAAGCTTCCTGTTCTCAGGCTTTCCAGGATTGAGTTCTGTGCTTTGAACAGGTGGCCTGGGTTGAACCTTGGGTAGAAGATGGTGGTCATGCACGCCGCATTCAAGGTTCTATCTCCAGACAAGCAAACAAAACAAAGTAACCTTGTTCCTTCCCAGCTTCTGACATTCCCCAAGCATGAAGCTGGTGGCTGTTGCCAAATAACTGGACCAGAGCCAGATGCCAGCACCAGGCCCTACCACTGGCCTCGGCTTTGGTAGGTACGCGATCTTCCTGGACAAAGGTCTGCTGGAACCAGAGGTCAGAAGAGATGGCAGAGTGCCGTGTGGAGAGCACCAGCTCTGGACTCGCCCTAGGTTTGGGATGCACTTGACTGCTTTGGGCCTCAGTTTATTTATCTATAGAATGGGGTTAACACTGTGTAGGATGAACTAAGCCAGAAAGGAGCCTAGGCCAGAGACTGTTCAGTCTCGTTAAAGGGACACTGCAAGGGATGGCCGAGCTTCCTTTGGGAGCTGCTCTAGAGAATGTAGGGCTTGGGGTGGGGGGAGCAGTCATTGCTGGAGCTGGTCGTTGGCAGGGCTGCCGAGCTCTACAATGGGGAGGAAAGAGGACCCTAGTCCAGTCTTGGGGACCTGCAGCAGGTCTGTGGCGTTAAGTCCGTGAGAGGAAGGCCCCTTTTACCTGCTGCTTCTCTCCAGAAGAGGGTCTTTATAACAGCAGAGGTAGTCAGAGGCTTTCTGTCCCATGGTAGATGTTCCAGGTCCCCTTCGTGGCCACCCATTTCTGTCATTTGCCCAACGCTTCTAACTCCTCCCACTAGGAAGCCATGTCATTGATATCGGGCTCAGGAGGCAGTGGGACAGTTTCTACTGTCAGTCTGCAGGGTCAGGCTCTGGACAGATTTTCATTTTACCCCTAGGTCAGCACAGCATTGAGTCCGTGGCAGGGTTTGCAGGGTTTGAGTCCGGCTCTCTGTCCACCGAGGGTTTGTGTTGAACTGGCCGTGGCTGCCTATCCAGTGACTAACCTGACCTTGGACTAGTCAGTTCTTGGGGGCCTGTGTTTTGACTGCAGAAGGGGTGCTCAGCACTCCCGGCAGTGGTGGTGCTGGCGAGGGGTCCTCGAGCCGTGAGCCAGTCAGGCAGGCTTCAGCCATGTCTAGAGGCATTCTAGGTCTTCCTTCACTCTGGGCTACCACATGCAGGTGAGCTGACCCCAGTCAGGGGACCTGCTGTGACTTCCTCAGCCTTGCTCGCTCGCACTCCTTCTCTGCAGCTAGAATATACCAGAATGTACCAGCTGCTGCTTCTGGGCTTCCGGTGGGAGACTGGGCAGGGCTGGACTGGATATCATAGAACAACCTCTTTGGCTTGTCAGACCTGAGAGGATGACCTCAAAGAGCTTATGCAACTCTCCCCACTGGGCCTGGCCTTGGGCAGGGTCCCTAACGCCTCTGCCCCAGCTCTCTCTTCTGTAAGAATCGTAACGCTTGTCTTCTGGGGCTGCTGAGAGGGCCAAATAGATGTTTGTAAAGTACTGTGAATATCACCTGCGGCACCCCAAAGGTTTGCCTCTTAATATCAGTCCTCAAAGCCCTGGGCAGAAAGGGATGGCAGCTCCTCTTTTAGGGATGAAGTGGGTCTGTGGCCTAGTGTAGTGGCACACACCTTTGATCCCTGTACTTAGGAGACAGAGGCAGGCAGATCTCTTAAGTTTGAGGCTAGCCTGGTCTAATAGTAAACTCCAGGCCAGTCAAAACTTCAAGTGAGACCTTGTCTGGAAAAAAAAAAGGAAAAATTGGGGTTCTGATGTGAAGGGCTTTCCCCAAGGCTCTCTCTGTCCTGGGGTTCAAGAAAGGTTCTGGTGACTTTTATCTCATACCAAAGCACAAGGCTTGGTGGATCTGAAGTCCTCTGGGGCTTCACCTGGGCGCCAGCCTGATCCAGGGGCCTGCAGCCCAGCTGCGTCAGAGTCTCCTAAGGCAGGGCCCAGGTCAGGGTCACATGCTGTGCCTCAAGCCTCGTAGAACAAGGACTTTACAGGACTTCAGGCTGCTGAGAGGAAAGCCACTTCCTGTGGTGTCTTCAGGGTCCCCAGGCTCCGGCCCTTCTCAGATCTGTTCTACATACTTGGCAGCTTCCTCCTTTTCCTTGCTCGCTGGCGGTTCCCCTGGCGGTTCCCTGGCATGCGCCTTGCCTCACATGTTTCAGCATCAGTGCCCTGGCCATTGTGCTTCACAGTCCGAGCTCTCGAGCTTGGGTCGCAGGACTCCCAGCCACTCTCAGATGGGGGCAGTGCCGAGCACGAACCCGTGCACAACCTATCCTTTTGAAATGTTTTAGGATCAGACACAGCATCTCTAAGCCGAGATCAGCTGTGTGACTCAGGATAGAACCACGTAATCTTTTCATTTGTGCCTCAGTTTCCTTGGCTGTAAAGACACAAATAGCTTCTCTCGAGGGTATTGGAGGGTTAAGTGAGTCAGTTTTTCTAAAGCAGTTTGAAGTGGCTCGTGAATGGAGGCTTCTGTAAGCACTACATGAACTTGAAGCATTTTAAACCCATTTCCTCTCCTGTTGGAGCCCAGGGCGTGTCAGATGGGTGCTCTGAGCCATGTCTTTAGCTCTTACGCCTATCTAACTGGGAGAAATCGAGTCTCAGAGGACAAACAACTTGCATAGGACCTGCTGTGCAAGGACTGGCAAGGACTGGTAGTGAGCACCTGAGCCTTGGTGTAGATGTGACATTGGCTGCAGGCTTGTTTGTCCCTCTAGCTCAGAGATCTGGGACTGGGGAGAGAGCCTCTGCTCAGCCAGCTATCTCTCTAGCAGTCACCATTTGTTCACTGGGAACAACCTAGCTAAAGGCACTGGCCCATCAACCACTCTATTCCAAGTCCTGAGTGCTAGTTTGTCTGCATCATCCAGGTCTTGAGTTTTGGAGGCCTTGACAAACCCTGGGCCTGCTCATGGCCCTCTTTGAGGACCCTACCCCTCAAGACTTGGGGCTCCCACCTTCCACAGGGCCAGAGAGGCTAGACAACCTGTTTGGTAACAGTCACCAACTTAAATGGCTGCCAAGGCTTTGCCTAGAGAAGGGATAGACTGCCGGGTAGAAGAGAGAGAGGGAGGGAGGTTCTAAGTCAGTCCTGAGTCTTACAGCACAGAGGTCTCTAGATGGCCCTGGTGGCAAGGACAGTGGGGAAGGTTAAATGTCATAGCTTGACCCAGGAACACTCCTGAGTCTCCACTCTATAGATCTGGCAAATGAGGAGGATGAGCCTGATGATCACAGACTATTTCTGACTGTAGCTGGCTTAAGAGTAAGATTTAGCAACAGAAAGATGGCCTCTGTGTGTGGAATAGAAGGGCAGATTTGCCTGCACAGTCAGTGGGAGAACTAGACCTCAGGTCTCTCCATCTGGCTAATTTTTCCTAAGTATCTGCTTCATGCCAGGCATGTAAGAAATGCCTTTTTGGTCTTCACTGTAGCCCATTGTGCTCAGTGGCATTCTTAGCTCTGCCTTGCTGATGACCAAGCTGAGGCATCTGCAGGGGCCCAACCTACCCAAGGTCACGTTGCACAGTGGCAGGATTTGCACCCTGAAGGGGGAGACATTGAATAGCCTCTTCTTCCTTTTGCTTTTTGGACCAGGATATAGTACTCAATGGGTTATGCATGATTGCCAAGGGACTGGGGCAACCTAGGCATGGTGGCTGTGTGTCTGTATACACAACACTGAGGAAGGGTCAAGAAGATTTTGAGTTTGAGGTCAGCTTGGGCTATTCACTAGCAAGACCCTGATTCAAAAGTTAAAACAAAAGAGGGGGCTTATCTAGATTCCCCTGTGTCCTAGGACGCCCAGCCCTCAAGTATTGGATGTAGGAACAGACCTATGCTGTGATGATATTCCTGGCAGTGAGCTGGAGGGTCCAGGTGCAGACAGACTGTGGTCCTCGGCAAGCCAGTGTCAAGGGTAGGGACAGCCCTGAGGGAGGCCATTCAGGAGCACATTATCACCAGAGTTGGATGCCTGTCCTGGGCAGAGGGGATCCTGCCAAGCACAGGCTTGTAGGGTGTAGAATCCCTAGAGATGGGGTTCTCGTGCTGAGGGCAGTGAGGCAGGGTTTTCATTTGCCTCCTCTAATAGCACCTGTTCCCTGGCCTCAGACAGCTGTCCCTTCTGCTCCCCAGACCATGCAGGGTCGAGCCTGGTAAAGTTTTATCCTTCCTTTCCTCCTTGCTCAGTCCCCACCTCCCCAAGAGATTCAGTTGTTCAGTCAACAGAAATTTACTAAGCACCTGCTTTGTGCCAGGTGCCATGCCAGCTCCTGGGGACCCCACAGTGAGCAAGACCAGACCATAAAATCCCTGCCCTCTGGGTGCTTCAGTTGAGTGGGAGAAAGACACAGTGAATAGATGTCATCACAGTCAGTAAATTATGTAATGCATTCACAGGTGCTACGTTCTACTGGGGAGAAATAGAGCAAGGGGTGGAGGAAGGGAAGGTGGGACGCGGCCCTAGTTTGGAAGGTGTCACCCGAGCGGAACACTGACGAAAGATGCATGTGGGCATTGAGGGGAAGAGCTGTTCAGGCAGAAGGAACAGCTCCAGGCTGGGATAGGACTGCTTGGGAACAGCAAGGGAACAGCAGGGAAATGGGTGGGGATGGGGCAGAGCAGCGAGTCACGGACTGGGGGGGGGGGGGGGACAAGGCCAGTGGAAAGACTGGCGTGGGATGGGCTAGGAGGGAGTGGAGAAGGGGGTGACTCTGGATGCCGTGTCTAGACAGTAGCCTGGCCCAGGGGCACACACCCACAGTCCTAGTTACTCCGGAGGGTGAGACAGAAGAATTAGAAGTTGCAAGCCAGTTTGGGTCAAGGTCGAATACCATCACTACTGCGTGGGTTCTGGAGTTACTTAATATAAGTACATGCAAATGAAAGCCCTGTTCTTATTTTCCCCCTTGTCAAAGTAGCGTACTAACTGTGACTGTATCCGGTGACCTGGAGCCCAGAGGGCAGGGTACCTGGTGACTGCTTCTGTGTTCTTCCTGAGGCAGACTTCTTTAGCAAGGTCCATCAGCATAGCCACATGGTCCAGAGCTCTCTGCAAAAATTCCAAACCCCACATACATGCCTGTTTCTAGGAGTTACGTACAGATACAGTCAAGTCTACTGAGTGTCAAATTGCTTCTGTGCAAGGCCACTTACTTTTTTTTTTTTATAGCAATAGCATGAACACTGAAGTGTCTGCAGTTCTCCTCCCCCTCCCTCCTGCTGCCCCGCTGGCTACTCTTCCCCAAGTAGGCCCTTTAGAGAAGCTTCTTGGGTGCTGTCCAGACCTGTGGTGCTGAACACGGTTTGGAGGGAGACCTGGGCCCAGAGCTGAAGGCTAAAAGTAAAAGAGATGATACACAGGCCAAGAAGCTAAGGATTCAGTCCTGGCCCTGAGGCCGATGGGCCCTGTGACCGTGGGCAGGTTCCTCCGAGCCTCAGCGTCCTGCTCTGTGAAAAAGGAGTTGCCACAGAGATTAAATGGCAAAATAACTGGTAATTTTTACTACTTCACTTGAGAGGTAGTAGAGCAGTGGTTAAGCCTGGACGATGATAACCTGGTTCCACTACTACCTGGATGGGTGATTTTGCTATAAGGATACTGCCAAGCTAGGCCTGGTGGTATATACTTATCCCAGCAACTGGGGAGGCTGAGGCAGGATGGAGGACAGCCTGGGCGACTCTTGTTTTAGAATAAAGAAGGCTGGGGGTGAACACTTGCCTGGGCTCTATCCCCAGCATTAAACACGGACAGAAAACAGTGCCTGTGCCTGAGTTTCTTCATTTGTAACTCGGAGACAGTAATATTCTGCGCACTGTGAGGCAGTGGAAGGATTTGACGGATCCTTGGGAGACAGCTCATCGATGTCTCTGTTGGTATCTCCAGCCTGTCCACAGTGACCAGTGCTCCTCACAACTGCTTCTCTCATGCCACCTGGACTTGGGGCTGTCAGAGGGCGATAGCGCTTCACTCCCAAAGACATCTCGGCTCCTGCCACGGCCTGCCACTGGCCTGTGACTGGCCATCAGTCTTTCTGTCTGCAGAATAGGGCCAAACTACAGTCCTTCACGTGGTGCTAGAAAAATAACTGTGTGCCTGCAGGGTCATATTCAGGAAAGCCAAGATATAAAAAGTTACAACTTCCAAACACGTAAGGAATTATTCACCGGCATTTGTCACCCCCTGGCTCAGGGCTGGGAATAGCAAGATGATTAAGGCCGGGGCTGGCTTTCAGGGAGTTTGCGGCTTTCTCGGTGGGTTTTAGGTACACTCGTCTGGAGTCTAGCTTGAGAGTTACATAAACTCATCAGCTGGCTTAATTAAGCCAGAACAGACATCCCATTGATTCACGAAACAAATGTCCAGGAGTATAACTGGCCTTAAGCATGCCTCGTCAGCACATCTCTACTGCTTCCCTGTCAGGCAGGTTTCCCTGTCGATGTGGCTGGCCAGCTTCCAACAGCTGTAGCCCTGTGTCCTCTGGCTTAGTGTCACACCAGAGAGTGAGCTGCTTCTCCACGGCTCCAGCAGACGTCCCAGGGCTTGACTGCAGTGGGTCACCATTGGGCACATGTCCATCTTGAGGCAGATGGAACAATGGGTCCCTGAGTGAGTTGGGCTTGTCCCTGATGGCAGTGTAGAGAGCAGGGCAGGACTGCTACCCACAGAAGGGGGGGGGGGCAATGCCAGGCAGGGCAACAGAACATGGCTGTCCAAGGAGCCTCAGCCGCACTGCAGGCCAGATGTGCTGCTGCACACCTGGAGTCCTTGCCCTCAGGAGGCAGGGGCAGGAGGATGGAGAATTGAGTGCCACCCTGGCAAGACCCTGGCTCAAATAACAATCCAGTGATCCAAACTCCATTGCAGCTATGTGAGCAAGACAAAAAGTGAGTCAGGTCTGACTTTCAGTCTGGTTTTGGCGGGGTGTGGGGCACAGCGCAGTGGCAGACTTGTAATAAGTGCCACGGGCCGTTATCTGTGTGTGACTGAAAGAAGTGCAGACAGAGAGAAACGGTGCATCTGATGGGGTCGGTCTACCGACTTCTGAGGGAGGTAGCACGAGGAAGGCTGGCGTGTGGAGGGTCAGGAGAATGCATCTGAAGAGCACCTGCCTGTCACTGATGGAAGGGGCAGAGGTCACTGGGCTGCCCCCACTCAGTTCTGACATTCTACCACACAGCTGTCCCCTCACAGGGAGGGTGGGTAGTCATAGCCAGAGAAGCCAGGCTTGTGTTACGACACCCCTGGGGTTTGCCCTTGCGTGGGACAGGGCCTGAGGGAGGGGACCTGGACATAGGACAAAGAATCTTGGGACTCTAGTGTAAGGATCAGGAAGGCTCAGCTGGAGCCAGGCATTGTGGCTTGCTCCTGTAATGCCAGCCCTTAGAAGTCAGAGGGAAGCGGATCACAGGTTCCGGGCCAGCCTGGTCCACTTAGTCAGGGCAAGAAAAACCAAAAGGGAAGGCCTAGTCCCGCCTCACCTCTCACAGCCCGCCAGCCCCACAGGTAGGCTTTAGCCTCGTTGCACCCCCAGCGATGGGGGATGCTTTGCTCTGTACCGCGTTTGCCTTGCAGAGCCCCACAGGACAGGGGCTCCAGGTCTGGGTCCAGCTCTGCCAAGTGCCAGCTCTGCGTCCTTGTGCGCCCAGCAGCTGCCTCGGTTTGCTTGGTGCTTCTGCCACCACGGGCCTCTAACTGGGTGGTTTATAATGAGCAGATGCAATTCTCACTTCTAGAGGGCAGGGCATCAAGGCCAAGGGCATCCCATGGTAGAAGGTGGGAAGGAAACAGAAAGACTAGGATGAGCCTTTAAAAAGAACCGAGCCTTGGAGTAGTTTCCAAGGTCTATCTTCTTGAAATCATACTTTTTAGTGTTTTTGTGTATGTGGTGCGTGTGTCTATGGTACGTTTGTGGTGGGCATACACATGCTTAGTGTGCACGTGAGGGTCAGAGGACAACTTTGTGAAGTCAGTTCTCGCCTATCTTAAAGTGCCTGTGGGCATCACACTCAGGTCACCTGACTTGCTCTGTACGCACCTTTACCCACTGAGCCGTCTCACCTGCTCTGCCCAGGCCTCTCCTCCTCCTCTGCCTCTCAAGTGCTGGGATTAAAGGTATGTGCCCTAACATCTGGCAGGATGTCAATACCGTTAAATGACAGAACTGAGTGTGGTGGCCCAGGCCTGGAATCCCAGTACCCAGAAAGCTGAGGTAGGAGGAACAAGAGTTTGAGGCCAGCATGGGCTATGCAGGACACAAAAAAGGCAATTAGGTTTCGCTGTTGGACTTGAAGGGTATTTCTGTAAAGTGAGAGTGTAGCCAACACCACGTGCTGTGATTGTTACTTTACTTAAGTCTAGCCCACCATGCTTAGAACACCCAGAGTGCTCAATAAATACAGTGACACCATTCTCCCACTGACAGGATGAGGCAAGCCCTCCTCTCTGCAGATGGGTCACCCTCCACCCACTCCTGCGATTGCATTTTTGTCCTTGATCTCTGTCACCATTCTTGGGAGTCTGGCCATGTTCCAGGCAGGTGCAAAACATCGTTCTGTCTACTGACTGCATAGCCCTTCCTGAGAATAGCAGTAGTTGTTGTGACAAGCCATGGTTCAGGGGTGGAACACAGTAGAAATTCACAGAACAATACAGGGTGGGTAATCTTCACCCCTCCTCGGGGGACATCTAGGAGGGGCCCTGTCACATTTGAGGGTTTGGCTGTCCTTTGCTCGAGTCAGCATCCAGAAGGCTTCTGCAGTTGGAAAAAGTCCTGAGCTGGCAGTAACACGTCACTGTGTTCACATCCCGGTGTGGGGGGAGCCAGCCACATGGCCACGTGAAGGAAGCTGACGATTGTGACTTTGTGATGTAGAAGAGGAGACTGATAGCAGCTGGCTGGCCGCCACAGCCACAGCCAAGTGACCACACTCGTGAGCCACTGCTGTTATCTGTAGGACAGAGAGCCTCATTCGATAGTGACAGTGGCTGTCCGGTTTGCACACTCACTGCAATCGTTAACGTGTTCATGGGTGTGTAAGTCACAGCACAGGTAGGCTGCTTCTGTAAAGCACTGGCAGCTTCTTGCCCTCCCCTCAGGGTTCTCGTGAGGACTTAGCAAGGAAAATGTTGCCAAGGTGGTGCTGCTGCATGTGCCTGCATGTTTGCACGTCTGTGTGCATGTTTGATGTCTGTGTGTGCATACGCTTATGGCTTGTGTGTGTTTGTCTCTGCTTATGGTGAGGTAGGAGAGTTCCGAAGCTCTGTGAGCTGGGTTCTGTGCTGGGTGTAGCATCACTGGGTGGCACCCAACCTAGGCTGCCTGCCAACAGGAAGTGGTAGGCGGTTCAGTCTTGCTTCTTGCTTGGGAAACCCTCCCCCATTTTGGTGGTGCTCCAGCATGTGGCAGAGCCAGGACTGCCATGCCTGCGCACTAGGATGTCCGACTCTGTCTCCTGGAGTGTACACATCAGATGGTCAGGACAGCAGCCCAACATCTCCCTGGTGGGCGGGGAAAAGTTCCAGATCACTACACAGATGGGTATCAAAGCCAGCAGAGACACACCCTGGAAGGACTCCACCCAAAGGGTCTCTTGGGGCTTCAATCACCCAGAGTGGGGCAGAATACCCTGCTGAGCACCAGCAGGGAGGAAACAGGTCAACAGAGACCTCTGTTTTCCTGGTGGCTGGGAGTTCAGAGGCACAGTCTATAGCTGAGTGTATTCAAAGGGTGTGTGTCAGCACCTGGAGGACAGTAATCCCGTAATGTCAGACATGTCTCTGTCCCTCCAACCACTCGGGGGCTAGACAGGCCGTGCGTCACCCAGTTTCAAGTTGTCACATAGCAGGAGCCACGTGGCATCGCTGTGAGGATGACATGGGTATCCTTGGCAGAGGCTCCACCCAGCGACTGCAGGATCTGGGTGTATTGTTCCCAACACTTGTCTTGGGAAAGAACTGATTTAAAGGCTGGAGTTTAGATCCAGTTCCAGAGTTAGCTGTGCTTCTGTGGGTAAGCCGCTTGGTCTCTGTGCTCCCTTTCATTGAGGACTAACAGTACTATTCCATAGCGTTCAGAAGAATTGTGGAGTCCTCACGACGGGTTGGCTGCAGTAGGCATGGTTGAGGTGTTTTTGTTTAGTGTGTGAATGTGTAAACTGAGGCCATGGCCTGGCCGTAGGCCACTCAGCTAACGTGGTTCACAGAAGGATCCAGACCCAGACTGTTCCAGGCTCTTGCCATCTCTGTACCTCCCCACTGTGCTGCTAAGATCCGCTTGGTAACTGGGTCAGAGGCAGTGTGTACCTGAGGGTGACACAGCCGCATGGGACAGACATGTGGATCCAGTCACTGCCTCCTGCTGACACCTTGTGAGAACATGACTGCAGGAAGGGGAGGGCTGGGAGGCCCCAAAACTTACCCAGTAAATTTAGGCTGCAGTACAGCGTGGGTTGGGATCTGATCTGGCCTCTGCCCTCAGGAGCTACTGGCTTGTTGACAGGTAGGCACAGCTGAGACATCTTCCCCGACCTGGTCAGCAGGAGAGGCACAGATGTAAGCTCTTCAGTGCCAGGGATCTGCACCTGCTGGGGCAGCAGAGGTTCATAGAGAGGGACCCAAGGACAGTGGCACTTGAGAGGTCAGGCGGGGGAACAGGAAGTAGAAAGTAGAGGGTGCTTAGGAACAGTGGCCGGTCTAGCAGCTTCTAAAGTTTGCAGAGGCAGTGCATTGGCTTGACTGCCTAGAGGCAGTTCTAAGGCCCAGGGTCAAGCACTTGGAAGGAATAAAGCCTCCTACAGCTGCCAGTCAAAGTCCCAGTCGACACAGAAACCATCTGAGGTGACCCAGCAGAGCTGATGCTCTTAGTGGGGGAATAGTGTCAGAGGCCATCCGTCCGTCTCTGTCTCCAGGAGTGTACATATACCAGATGGGTCCGACAGCAGCCCAGCATCTCCCTGGGGGTTAAGGAAGACTCCAGATGAAGAGGGCTGTCTATTCATCAGAAACCCTCAAGAAACCCACACTGTCCTTGGAAGGTTAGCGACAATGGCCTGGGGACACCTTCAAAATTGGTTTCCCTTTCCTTTTGAGATGAAGCTAGCTAACTTGTCTTCCTCACCAGGTAGGTGGTGGACATTTGACAGAACTCATGGTCCCTGAAGATGAGAGAGACTCCCCTCCCTAGTTCCCCAATATACCCTAATCGTGACTGTGGCAGAATTGTAGCCTAGAACTGGGTAGGACTGTGGAAACTGGCAACAGAGCCCAGTCACATAGAGAAAGGGGAAGCCGGACTGGGTTTCCCACCATCCTCTAGGGTTATAAAAACATAGCCGTGCCGCAGACTAGACTCCCAGGTGATGCTGTGGTCTAGAGTCAAAATAAAGCTCAGAAAAGGCTGCAGCTGGGGGCGGCACGGTTCTGAGAGAACAGGGTCTAGGAACAGAGCAGGTTCGTGAATGGAGAGAACAGGAGCCTGGGGAAGTGGAAGAGGTGGGAGCCGGTGCAGGGAGGGGGCCTCTCGCCTCAGCCATTGCTGAGGATGGCACAGATGGAACTCCGCCTATGGCTGGTGGGAGGCCAGGAAGTTCCCTCCTGATGTTCCTCCTCTCTGTGTGAAGTGGGAGGCTGGGTCGTGCTGCCTAAAAGGAAGGGAAGGCAGGGGAAAGGGCTTGACCTGGAAGGGCGTGGCTGGCCAGGGCTCATGGGGGTAGTAGGGGTTACTACCCCCGCTTCCAGCTGCATGGAAATGCGCAAATAAGCATGGGTGTCCTAGCAGCCCTGAAACCAAGGAGCGACTCTTACCTACTCACTTCATGGAACCTGGTCATGGCTGTGGCGGAGCCTGTCTGGAGCTGTGACTGCGGACTTGGCATGGCACACACCTACAGAGCACTTACTGTGTACCAAGTGCCTCGTGCCAAGTTAAACCTCGCAGTGGCTCATGGGAAATAGTTCTGTTAAATCTCTTGATAGATGAGGAAGTGGGCACACATGCGACCTGCCCAAGGCTGTCCGACTAATAAGTGGCATTTGGTGTTCAAACCCAGCCTGAGCTTACAAGCCTACAGGTCATGCCTCATTTCAGATGGAGCAGAGGACTCGGTATAACTGTGAAGTGGGCAGGGGGACTGGGGTGAGAGGCTTAAGGGAGGTGCATGAGAAGCAGCTGACAAGAGGGCGGGCTGAGTGCCGACTTCTGGCTGATAACACTTATGCACAAGAGCACACCTGCCCAGCGCGCGCGCACACACACACACACACAGAGCTAAGAGAAGGTTCTGGATGGCTGCCTGGAAGATAGGGATGGAGACAGAGCAGGCTTACATTGGGACAAAAGGAAACTCTTGGGATGACGGATAAGCTCATCATGTTGATTGCAATGATGGATTCATGAATATTTATGTGTTAAACTCATCAAACCATGCCTTAAATATGTAGTTTATCATTTACCAAGCAAACCCCAGTAAAGCCACAGAAAAATGAAGCAAAGTGTGAGGTGGAAAGCAGAAGTGAGAGCCCCACGGTGGGCATTGGCTTTGACCATCACAGTCAGTCCCCGCTCAGCCTTGGACTTCAGCTGGGGTGGTGCCGTACCCCACTCGCCATCCTTGAAGGGCAGAGGGTGGTGGTCTATATGGAAACACAGTAGCCGTGAGGGGTGTGTGCATGAAGATCATCCCTGCTGTGAACATAAAGGGGCTCAGGCTGGGACTGTAGAGGACAGGCAGGACTTCTGTGGGACAGGTCCCAGGACCATAGCTATTGTATGTACCAGAGGGGATTGTGTTTTCCCCAGGGGAGCCATTGGTCATGGCTGCGTGTGTTGTTACTGTGTGGCCACACTGGCTCTCTCTCGCCTGTGTGGGGTGAGATGGGGTGGCTGAGGTATTTGATGTGGCAGAGGCCATCATTTATTGGCCCCAGCCCAGGATCTTGAGCCCACTCTGCCTCTCCCTGTGAAATGCTGTTTGTATGATCATCGTGTTGATTGTCCATCTCTCTGATGCGTAACCCTCGAGGGCAAGGATTCTCATGTGTTTGTACAGTGCTGGGTCCCCAAAGGCTCTGATGTCACCTGGCAAACAACAGGTGCTTCATCATTATTTGTGACTAAGGCTAGGGCTATAGGTTAGTGACAGAGCGCATGCTAAGCACATGCTAAGCAAAACTATAGGTTTGATGCCCCTCCCCCAGCACCGCCCACAACAGAAACCCAGAACTTGTGAATGGGAACATATGTGTGGCTACTGTTTTGTGGCATAAACCTGTGTGCTTGCTGGATACTGTGTGGGCTAGTGTGAGACAAATGGGTCTGTGACACACAGTGCTAATGAGGGACAGTGACTATCTGAAGAAACTTCAGGGATGGTATCAAGATTAATGGTGCTTAGCATCCTCAGTGGCCCAGCCGGGAATCTCCTAGGTGCTGGGGATGGGTGGGAGGAAGATGGCGAGGGGCCTTGTCACTCATCATGCCGTACCCCACAACAGGGAGAAGATGAGCGTGGGCTGCCCTGAGCCTGAACCGCTCCACTCCCTGCCTTGCTGTGGGCCGGGGGCCGCCCCTGTACCAGGTGCAGGTGTGCCCCTCCTCACAGAAGACATGCAAGCGCTGACCCTACGCACGCTGGCTGCCAGCGACGTTACCAAGCACTACGAGCTTGTGCGGGAGCTGGGCAAGGGGACCTACGGGAAGGTGGATCTGGTGGCTTACAAGGGCACAGGTGAGTGTTGGTAGGGTGACAGGGTATTAAGGTCAGGGACATGCCTGAACAGAGGGCCAGCAAGGGGGCAGAGCAGAAGGAATTGGCAAAGTGCCTAGACCATTGCTAGGTTACTTTGGGGCCATCTGGTGCCTTTGAGACAGATGAGCCCAGGGACAAGATACTGCTGAAAGTGGCACTTGAAGAACATTGGTGACATCTGACGTAGAGGAGCTGGACAGAGGGGAGGACAGGTTTATGGGGGCAGGACACCTTATTTAGAGGGTATGGGGAGTTGGCCCTGTGAGGTTGGGCTGGACATGTTTCTCCAGTAAGGACACAGCCCCTGAAGTTAAGCCAGGCAGGAGGAGTCTCTAGGACAGAGAACTAAGGCTGCAGGAGGGACACTTGCATGGGTACGCCTTAGTGCTTTCCGTGTGACCCTGGGCATGGAAGCTGTTTCTTATTTAGGAAAGAGGTGGGGCCTGTGATGTGTAGCATTGTTGCGGTTGTGTAGCTGTGAGCCTGGTAGGGTGCACAAGCCTGCCCAGCTCTGGGGGCTAGTTCCTCATGGGGGTTCTCTTAGTCACCCATTGGCAAGCATGGGATGAGCCTGTTGTGTGTTGAATCCTGGAGACACTGGTGCAAGGCAGGGCCCTATGCTTGGGAGTCGTGTTCTAGCTAGGGAGATAACTATGACAGATGAACAGACTGGATGTCAGGGAAATAGCTCAGGTAGAGGCAGTAAGCCTTCCTGCTATTTTCAACCAAGGGCTGTGAGGTAGAAGACGGATGTCAGCCCCGCTCCCCTTGCTGGACCTAGACAAGTCTCCTCTTTTTACTGGGTCAGTTTTCCATCTGTGCATGAGGACATCATGCTGACTACGGCCACTAGCCTTATTGCAGGGACAGGTTGTACAGCCAGATGTGGGCATGCATCTGAGAGAGGGTCTCACTGTTGTTGTTGTTGTGGCCCTGCCAGGCACTAAAATGGCCCTGAAATTTGTGAATAAGAGTAAGACAAAGCTGAAGAACTTCCTGCGTGAGGTGAGCATCACCAACAGCCTGTCGTCTAGCCCCTTCATCATCAAGGTCTTCGACGTGGTCTTCGAGACTGAAGAGTGCTACGTCTTTGCCCAGGAGTATGCACCTGCGGGGGACCTGTTTGACATCATCCCTCCTCAGGTACTTCAGAGAGTGGCACAGAGAGGGCAGATGGGCTTTGGGGCTGCCAGAGTGTGAAATCCTGGAAGGACTTGGACTGGTTGATCAACCAGTAGGCTGGGTATGGTAGTGCATGCCTGTAATCCCACCACGTGGGAAGTGAGGCAGAGGCAGGAAGATCGTGGGTTCTATACCTTCTTGGGCTGAGTAGTGAGACCCTATCTCAGAAACACCGGAAGTGTAGCTTAGTGGTAGTGTTTGTGTAGCATACATATGAGCTCAGGTTGACTCCTCAGCACTGCAAATAATAAACATGCAAATGAACAAGCATTGAGGCCACAGATGTGTCTCTGGAGCAAATGGGGGAGGATCCTAGTGCTTGATTGGGATCTTTCCACTTGGGTAAAGTTCGAGGACAGAAGCCACGGAGCAGAGGAACAGGCAGGTATCCTACTGGGTTGGGAGGAGGACAAGCAGGTTCAGAGGACAGCAGGAGAGTTGTGGCCTCGAAGTGGGCAGGTGACAGGGTCTGAAAGAAGGAATTGGGGGAGGGCAGGCGGTCCTGGCTACTTCTGAGCAGCTCTCTCTGTGCCCAACAGGTGGGGCTCCCGGAGGACACGGTGAAGCGCTGTGTGCAGCAGCTGGGGCTGGCGCTGGACTTCATGCACAGCAGGCAGCTGGTGCACCGCGACATCAAGCCCGAGAATGTGCTGCTGTTTGACCGTGAGTGCCGCCGTGTGAAGCTGGCTGACTTCGGCATGACGCGGCGCGTGGGCTGCCGTGTGAAGCGCGTGAGCGGCACTATACCCTACACAGCGCCGGAGGTGTGCCAGGCTGGCCGCGCTGATGGCTTCGCGGTGGACACGGGCGTGGATGTGTGGGCATTCGGCGTGCTCATCTTCTGTGTGCTCACTGGCAACTTCCCGTGGGAGGCTGCCTCGGGTGCGGATGCCTTCTTCGAGGAGTTCGTGCGCTGGCAGCGGGGTCGCCTGCCCGGGCTGCCATCACAGTGGCGCCGCTTTACCGAGCCAGCGCTGCGCATGTTCCAGCGACTTCTGGCGCTGGAGCCTGAGCGCCGTGGGCCGGCCAAGGAGGTCTTTCGCTTTCTCAAGCATGAGCTCACATCCGAGCTGCGGCGGCGGCCTTCGCACCGTGCACGCAAGCCGACTGGGGACCGCCTGCCGGGGTCCCTGCGCCTTGAGGCTCCCGGGCCACTCAAGCGCACTGTGCTCACCGAGAGTGGCAGTGGCTCGCGGCCTTCCCCACCCAGCGTAGGGCCCGTGGTACCAGTGCCAGTTCCAGTACCCGTGCCTGAGGCTGGTCTGGCCCCGCCCGCACCCCCGGGCAGGACCGACGGCCGTGCGGACAAGAGCAAAGGGCAGGTGGTGCTGGCCACAGCCATCGAGATCTGCGTCTGAGCCGCTGCAGCTCAGCTGCTGCAGGGAAGCCGCGCGCTCTAACCCGTACTGGGGACAAGGAGCAGCCGCTGCGCTGTGCGGCAGTGGGAAGGAGTAGCGTAGACTAGGAGGCCCAGACACCAGGGTTGGTGGTGGGCTGGTGACATAGCTAGTAAATGACCATGCGTATGGCCGGCCTCAGCCTAAAGGAGCTGAGGCCCCTGACAAAGGCTGGGAGCTTGTGGGCCAGACTCTGAGCTCTGGAACCTGAATACTCCTGGCGCTTCATACCCCTTGGCAGATAACCCTAAGTAATATTCCATCCAGACCTGGGCACAGAAAGGGGGCTTTGGTGTTGGGCAGATATGGGCGTGAGATCCTTAGAAACTGGCTAGGGACAGGCACTGGGTTCATAACAGTGGTGTCCAGAAGGTCAGAGGAAGAGGCCAAGCCCCTTATGTAGCAAAAGTTGTGTGCAGGAATAGACCTGAATATCTAGTGATAGCCCTCACTTCCTCCTGCTGATGGGGACTTTGAACCCAGGAGGGAGAGCTATTAACTGCAGCCGTGAGGCTTTTGGGAACAGAGCTCCAGTGTGTCCCCCTCCTGGGAGTAGGGGAGCAGATGGCTGGGGAGCAGGAGGCTCGGCACCCCTGCGTCCCTAGGTGAGGGGTACATGCATGGCCCAGCCGCTCCTTCCCCCAGCACTCCACAAGCAGGGAAAACAACTGCGCCACTTACTCCTGGGGTTCTGTTGGCTGGCGTCACATGTTGGCCTCGGTTCTAGGCCAGTACCTTCAGGAGCGGAGCACATCACGGCTGTGACAGGACATCACTGAAGTGAGGAGGGAGTGTGACGTGTGTCTGCTGACTTGAGTGTCCAGACACCTCACCGGGCAGCTGCCCAGAGCCAGGCCTCTGTTTTACCACACTCCTCAGGGAATCCCAGGAGATGCCTGCTGTTGGCGCAGGTTCTTAGGCAGTGAAACAGGAGGAAGTCACCCTGCCCCAGCTCTCCTTTGGGACCCCTGCACAAGAGGCTTAAGGAACCCCTGCAATAACCTCAGCACAGGGAGGCTGTGCCTTCCGCCTGGCACCACCCACCTGGCCAGCCGGGGTTGCCTCTCCTAGGGTCCCTCCAAAAAGTTCCGGGTCACTCAAGGAGGTTCCATCTTGGGGCTGGCTGGCTGGCTACAGGGGGTACCAACCACCCCTCAGCCTGGAGCCCCCACCTTCACACACACCCTTCCTCCCACCACAAAGGGCTATAGGTCTCCCTGCCCTGCCTGAGTCCAGTTTACAAACTGTGGTTGCTCCAGGGCCCGGTCCCACTCTCCTGGGGTGCCACCACTTCCCTAGTGGACACAGGGCCCACATATGCCAGGTAAGTAGCAAACCCCTCCTCCTGCCAAGAGCCGAGTCTCAGAAGGCCCCCATCACTGCCCTGACCCCCTGGGGCCACCAAGCCCTCCTTCCCAGCCGCTACTTCTCCTCTTGCCTTAGGCCTCTCCACCCTGATCTGCAATAACAAGGAAGCGAGATTCCACAGTAGACATCCCGCATCCCATAAGCACCCTCTCTGTTGAGATCTGTGTGGGAGGCTTCTCCCTTGTAGTATCTAGGATGGTAGTCCTCAGAAGAGACTTTAGGTACGTAGTCCAGCCCCACTGTTGAGAGGCAGCAACCAGCCTGACCTGGAACAGGACTCAGACTGGGTCAGCCTCTGCTCCTGCCACCGCTGGTACTGTCTCTATCGGTTGGGTTGGGACCCTTTGCCCCTTAGGAGAGGTGTTGGTTACAGATGTTTACCTCAGTTTGTCACTGTTGAAGAAACAAATAATAATAGCAAAAAATTAGTAACACAATAGACATGGAGGCTTAGAAGATAAACCACAGAGGAACCTCCCCTTTGCAATTTTTCTGTGAAGTACAGTTTGTTCACGTACGCACACATATGTGTGCATCTCTGTTTCACCCCAGGGCAGGCCAAATCATCTATTTACACCTGTCCCAGCCTGGATGTCCCTCACACTGCCCCCTGTCCTTTGGTGCTTCCCAGGGGCCCCTTTGAGCTGGCTTTTGGGGTATAGGGGAGCTCCCTGGATGGGAAGTGAGGCCTCAGGTTAACCAGAGGTCTCCCACCAGGTTCTGTGAGTAGAGAGCCCTATGGCTGGCTGTGTGACTTTTCCTGAGCCCACAGGACAGTCTTGGTGGCTGGCCTCAGTGTCCAAGTCTGGGGCAGAGCCTGGGTTGTTCTCAAGCTGTAGAGCCTCACACCCCTGTCTTGCCTCTCCTACCCCATGTATTTGTAAATACTCTGGCTTCCTTTGGCCCTGAGGAGGTTTTTAAATGTGTTATTTACTTCTCTAACTATGACAATTGCTATAAAATAAAAATTTAGAAAAATGTTTGTTTCAGCCGCAGGGTGGGAGGGGACACATCTTCATTCATGGCACACTCTGAGGTAGCATCTGCAGTGTCCAGGCCTCTTGGCCTATCAGGCCTCAAGTGGACCCAGGCCAGAGCTGAAGGGGGAGTATGCTTCCTGAATTTTCTGTGGGAGGGGCAGAGAGCCTTGTCCTGGCTCGGAATTCAGCTTCAGCTTGGGCTCGTGCAGCCTGGACGAAATAGAAAGCTCCTGGCCACTGTCTTGGCAGTATTTAGTGAGCACCTTTGGTATACATGCCAGTGGCTATGAAAGTGTACGGCAGCAACCGTCTAGTGACAGACGTGTGTAGCTTTGCAGCTCTATAGGTTCCTTTTCCCACCTTTTGTCCTTCTGGTTTCACCCCCATCGCTAGATAAAGGATAAAGGGGAGAGGGAGATCCCTGAATCTAATTTTTGTTTCTTCTTTGACCATCACTACTAACAAATTGCAACCAACCCTCCCTGAAAGATCACCAACCACCCCGCCTCTCAGGGCCCTAGTGTTTATGGACCCTCTGAAAAGAAGTCCAGCTATCACACAATTGCAGAAACTATCTGCAGCTGGCAGAATCACACCCCAGCTAGAGCACGAGGAAATCATAGTCAGCTGCTGTGGACAGTCTGAAGCAGCCCACATCCCACACCTGGAATGCAAAAGAAAACACACCCTTATATTTCTCTGATTTTAGAGAAACCAAAATTCCAAAATTGTCACTACAAGCATGCCATTCACAGACGGCCAGGGCTTGGGAAGGCACAGGACTGAGCTCACCAGGCTTTGAGATGCCCAGGGAGGCTCTGGATAGACAGACAAGCCAGAGAGTTCTCAGTTAGCTGGGCTAGGGCACAGTGGGGTACTAGAGTGGTCTTAGGGCCAAATGAGTTGACACTGGAGTGGCTGTAGGGATGTATACTAAAAATACTCACCACTTACCCACTGTGCCAGCAGAACAGTGCCTGCTCTGCCGTCAAACCCTGTGGTATCAAGAATTGACCACCAGCACAGCTAGCAGGCCCACTTTTGGATACAGCACCCCTCCCTTTCAGCAGTTTTCCTTTTGCACCCCGCCCCCTTAGGTTCTAGCAGCCCAAGCCATTCTTTTCTTCTAAAAGATCTATCACAGCTGGGAGGTGGTGGCACACACCTGTAATCCCAGCACTCTGAGAGGTAGAGGCAGGCGGATTTCTGAATTCAAGGCCAGCCTGGTCTGGTCTACAGAGTGAGTTCCAGGATAGCCAGGGCTATTCAGAGAAACCCTGACTCGAAAAAACCAAATCTAAAAAAAAAAAAAAAGATCTATCACTTTATTTAAAACCTAAACAGCTCCCTACAACACCCCAAGTCAAAGCTGATGTCCTTAGAGTGCCCCTCCCACCCTGCCTGGGCTGACTGTTACCACCCAGCATCATTCCACTACCTCCTGGTACCCTTGCTGCTGGCCCTTCCTCGCTCTTCCATGGACACCAAGCATGCCCGCACCCGAAGGCTTTTACCTTCCTTCCCTCTGGTCTCTCTAGACCTTCCAGGACTCCTTCCTCCCCCTTCCTTCTTCAGACCCCTGCTCTGATCCAAAGAAAAGCCTCCCTGAATCGGAAGGAAGGATGGTGATGTCTTGCAACGGTCACCCCTTGCAGTGCTGTGTTGTCACCCTGCCTTCTGGCTAGACCCTAAGTTCCATAAGAAGAGACAGAAGAGGAGAGCAAGGCCCTGCTTCTCCTGCTTCTCCACTTCCATGCCTGACAGAGGACACAGTAAGGGAACTGTCACAAGTTGTCATTCATGAATGAGCATCCAAGACTATTTTAGGGGCAGAGAGTCTACAAATAAACAAGACAGAAAATCTCTAGTTCATCCTCTGAAGCTCAGTGTCTAAAACAAGATATTTAATAGGTTACATAATTATTTATGAAATAGAAGAAGGGAGAGAGATAAAAAAGAAAATTCCACTCAGCAAATCAATGAGAACTCTTATCCAAAATTAAATAAAACAGTCATTCTAGAGTGTCTGTGACTTCTCTGAAATGACTGGAGGGTGGAGGGAAATCTACACACGTGGTGTTCAGAATGTCCCAGGTTATCAGAGGGGAACAGCCTCAATATTTACAACCAAGGGCTGTGAACCTCCTAGGCTGTGAAATCTAGCACTCTCCTGTCCCCTCTGGAGATAAAACCATTGTCTGCCATGCTAAATGGTTTAGCCATAAAGAGCCCAGCCTCTGTGCTACAGGAGGATCAGGCTGTCCCTACAGCTTCTGAGATGTTCAATCTGGGGTCCTTTCCTGTCCAGATTCTTCATTCTAGACTAATTCAGTATAAAGAGCTCTAACTGGGCTAGTGAGTTGGCTCACGTGGTCAGAGTACCTGACCCCCAAGCCTCATGACTCGAGTTGGGTCCCTGGAACCTACAAGGGAGAGAACTGAGTCCTCTGAGTTGTCTTTGGACCTCCACGTTTCCCCCTGCAGCCCACACGTGCCCTACCCCGATAAATAAATAAATAAATATGATTTTTTTAAAGCTATAGTTGACATTGACTTTTAGAAGGGAGTTCCCTTTCTGTGCAAAATGCTTAAGTTCTGTGCAGAATTCTCAAACTCCTTGCCAGTCTCTGGTAAGCAAGCAAGAGGAAGAGTATTGGAAAGCGATTTCAAAAGCAAACTTGAAGGTTCTGTATGCCACCTAGTGGTGGTTCCTGGTTTTCAGCCACAGAAGAAGCCAAATAGCCAGGAAGGCAATGCTATCCCAGTGGTTCTCAACCTGGATCAACTAATGCCCCGACCGTTTAATACAATTCCTCATGTTGATCCCTTAACCCTTATTTTCATTGCTACTTCATAATTATAATTTTGTTGCTGCTATGAATTGTAATGTAAATATGTTTTCCCATGGTCTTATGTAACCCCTGTGAAAGTGGCGTTTGGTGCCCATAAAGGGGTCGAGGCCCAGAAGTTGAGAATCACTGCCCTATCCTAAAGCTAGACATAGTGAAATAGCATCAGGAATCACACAGGCTTGGGAGATGGCAGCTGTCAAGAGTCTCGGTTCTCAGCACCGCGGCCAGGCGGCTCACATCGCGCCCGACTCCAGCTCCAGGTGTCTTCCTGGAGTACCTGAGTGTGCGCACATAGCACATAAATAAAACAGATTTTTCTAGCCAGGCAGTGCCACATGCCTTTAATCCCAGCACTTGGGAGATAGAGGCAGGTGGATTTCTGAGTTTGAAGCTAGCCTGATCTACAGAGTGAGTTCCAGGACAGTCAGGACTACCCAGAGAAACCTAGTCTCCAAAAACCAAAAAAAAAAAAAAAGATTGTCTTAAAGTATGTGGAAGCAGAAGGGCAGAAGGGCAACAAAATGGAGAGGGGCCAGCAGCGTGCAGACCCTCCAGCTGTGTGAGCTCCTTTGCATGGGAGGGAAACAAGAAATCTCATCTGCAGGGATAAGAAGGGAGGTAGAGTCCAAAATGGCCATTCCACTCTGGTAAAGCTGGACCCTAGACTATAGCACAGAGAAGAATTTCAGGAGAGTCACAGTGGAGTAAGGTTATCATATTTAAGGGGAGACAAAGGAGGGCACACACTTCAGGGTAAGCCCTGGAGAGAGCTTCTCTCTCTCTCTCTCTCTCTCTCTCTCTCTCTCTTTCTCTCTCTCTCTCTCCCCCTTGTTTCTCCTTCTCCTCTTCCTCCAAGATGAGATTTTACTCTCTGTCCTTAGCAGGTCAGGACTTTCTGTGTGGAAGAGGCTGGCCCCAAACATCCAGGAGGTCCTTCTGCCTTTACTTTGTATGCTCTGTGATCCAGGAGTGACCCAGCAAGCCTGTCTTGGCGCTGTGTCAATTACGTTGTCCAAAGCATGCAATCTACAACACACTTTTAGGTTAAACAAGATTTAAAATGAAGTGGGGCTGTAGAGGGCATTTGCTGCTCTTCCAAAGGACCCGGGCTTGGTTCTGAGAACCCACGCATGGTGATTCACAGCCACCTGTAACTCCAGTTCCAGGGACTGCAACTTTCTCTGTTGGCCTCCAAGGGCACCAAGCAAGCATATGGCATATGTATGTATAGCAAGCAAACAAAAATCCAGACATACTAAAAAAAATAAGTATTCTTGAATTTAAAATTAAGTGTAAAAATATTTTTAAAGGATTTCCCAGGGCTGGAGAGATGGCTCAGAGGTTAAGAGCACTGACCACTCTTCTAGAGGTCCTGAGTTCAATTCCCAGCAACCATATGGTGGCTCATAACCATCTGTAATGGGCTCTAATGCTCTCCTCTGGTGTGTCTGAAGACAGCTACAGTGTGTGTACTCTTCATATATATAAAATAAATAAATAAAACAAAATAAAAGAATTTCCCTTTGCAAATGAAATAGTAAAGTAGTTTATAAGGTCGTTTGTTTAGCTGTAGGGATAAGACGGCAGTTGGCTTGACTCAAAGGCCATGAGCATTCTGGGTAAACACGTTGTGCTTATCCTTTCGGCCTTGCTCACAATATCTATAGGAATGGAGAATCTGTAAGTGGTAGTCCTACTGAAAAGAATCCACAGTGTTACCAACGTGACCAGCCTCTGGTCCTCACACACCTCAAATCCAGTAGGTTTTGGTGAGACAGCAAGTCTCCTGGTGGGACAGGCCAGCAGTGGGAAAGAGGCTTATTTCTCAGAGAGTCAGAGTTGTGCATCATTTGGAGACAGAACCGATTGGTCAAGACAGATATTCCCAGAGAACTAAGAACAAAGAAGAATGGCAGGAGCCAGGGAGCCAGGAGTCAACCAGCCATGAGCCCAGGGGGAGAGACAGTCACGGAGGTAGCTGTGGGGGTGGGGTGCCAAAGAATGCTCATGGAGAGGGCTTAGGTCAGGTTGTGAAGCGTGGGAAGCCCCGTTATCAGTGGCTGTGAGCCTGTCACCTCAGGATAACCATGGAGGCTGATCTTTCCAAGGCACATCAGCCAGTGGGCTAGACTCTGAGCTGACTTGTCTGCTGTGAGGTTCACTGTCCCAGTGACAAGGACACCCAAAGCTCTGCAGGCTTCCTGGCATGTGCAGTCTTGGCCTCCTAGCAGGGTATGCCATGCTGAGCAGGTCTGAAGGTATGGAGACGGGTCTGCATGTCCAGACTTTGTGTGCTCATCCGACTTCCTCTCTGGGGAACCTAACTCGGGGGTGAGAGAGTCTGACCAGCCCGGGGTGCTAAACCAAGGGTGGCCACAGAGGCTCTTGGTAGACAAAGGGAAGCTAACTGTCTAATTTGCTTTCCTGTTGCTGTGATAAGCTGTGATCAGAAGGAGGGGGAGGGGAGGTTCAGCTTACACCTCCGGGTTACAGTCTGTCCTGAGGGAAGTCAGGGCAGGAACTCAAGGCAGGAAATGGCAGCGGAAACCTAGGGAGAAGGCTGCTGACTGGCTCCATCTCTGGCTTTCTGTCAGCTTTGTTCTATGGCACAGACCCGCCTGCTAGGCGTGGTGTCACCCCTATAGGTGTAACTGTCCGTCAAGTCGAAGCTCACGGCCATGGCCACAGGCTGACCTGACCAAAGCAGTTCTTCAGTTGCTTCCCTCTTCCCAGGTAACACTAGGTTGTCAAATTGAAAATACAAACTAACCA
This sequence comes from Apodemus sylvaticus, assembly GCF_947179515.1. NCBI lineage: Eukaryota > Metazoa > Chordata > Mammalia > Rodentia > Muridae > Apodemus > Apodemus sylvaticus. The sequence continues at coordinate 79,519,224 of NC_067472.1, read as the reverse complement.
GGGCAGCTACTGAAGAGAAGACATCCCTGATGGACATCTGAACACCAGGCCCTATCACAAGAATGACAAGAATGATCTATCATTTTAGAGGACTCTGAACAAGGCTGATCTTTTCTACATAGCTCTGGCTGTCCTGGAGTTCACTGTGTAGAACAGGATGGCCTCTGACTCAGAGATCTGCCTACACTTCCGAAGAGCTAGGAGAGCGCTAAGCTTGACAACATGCACCTCTCCTCCTGTCTCCTCTCCCTCTTTAGAACATCTTTCTCCACTCTTTGGCCTTTCTTCTATTTCACCTTTTGCTCCCCCACAGCTCCCCCAGACTTGCTGAAGGAATGAACACACAGACCTGTGGGCACACGGAAAGTCGGTGTCTTAGTTATTTTTCTATTGCTGTGTGAAGACAGCATGACCAAGGCAGTTTCTAAAAGAAAGCATTTAATTGAGGGCTTGCTTACATTTTCAGAGGGTGGTTTCCATGACCGTCGTGGCGGGGAGCACGGCAGCAGGCGAGGCATGGTGCTGGAACAGTGGGTAGGAGCTTACATCCTGATCTGCAAGCAGAGAGAGAGAGAGAGAGAGAGAGAGAGAGAGAGAGAGAGAGCCTACCGGAATGGTGTGGGCTTTTGTAATCCCCAGTGACACACCTCCTCCAACAAGGCCACACCTCCTAATTCTCAAATGTATCAGCCCATGGAGCCCATGGAGGGGGCCCCCAGGCTGGTCTCAGAAATTCACCTGCCTCTGCCTCCCAAGTGCTGGGATGAAAGGCGTGTGCCACCACCACCCAGCAGGAGGGGGCCATTCTCATTCAAACCACTCCACTGATATCAGATGATCTGGGCTCTTGGATGGAGAAACTGCAGCATACAGCGTTATTGTGTACAGATTGTATAAAGAGACAGGGTTTATGCTATACCGCTGGACCAAGGATGTGGGGTTTACCCAATCTCATCAGGACGAGTCTCTGTGGGGGAGGAGTCTTCAGACCAGGAGTATCATAGCCAGCTCTTGCTAGGGTGGGCATTCTCAGCACACACACTCAGACCATAAAGGAAGCCTGCTATCCCTCTGAGCCTCACCCGGAGAAGGGTTAGCCGTTCTCACGGGGCTGAGACATTGGAGTCTTTGGCCGTGCCATGGCTTGGTTGACATGTCTGTGCCAATGCCAACAAAACACAATCATTGAGGACTTCCTTCTCCCCCACACTGCTTCTTTCTGTTTCTCTGTTCTAACCACCTTTATTTCACTCATTTACACACCTACCCTAAAGGACAGCAGGTGCTGCTTACGCATGCCTGTGTGTGCATACGGCGGGCAAGATGTCTTCCTTTCTCACCTGTCACCTTATTGCCTCGAGGCAGGGTCTCTTCACTGTACCAGGTCATTGGGTTGGGTTAGACTGGCTGAGCGCTATGGATCTGCCTGCCTCTGACCCTGGTGCTGGGGTTGCAGGCACTAGCCACGCCTTTATTTATGTGGGGGCTGGGGGGCTGCAGAGCGACCGCTCTTCCTCACCCAGCTAGCTTCCCAGCCCCCATTTTCAAAATTAGAATCTATTCTTTGACAATTTCATGTGCACAATGCATTTTGGTCACACATGCACCCCACTATCTCTTTTTATTGTCATTTTGTGCAGCTTTTGCTTTATGACCTACTGGGTTTAAACAACAACCTTGTGCAGGTCCTATGCAGACATCCACAGATGTTCATGAGTGTCACCAGCTAGAATATAAGGTAGCAGTCCGTGGCCCTCCTCCCTACTGTCTGGCTCTTATATTCCTTCTGCACTCTCTTCTGTGATGTCCTCTGATTCCTGGAGCTGGTGATGTGGTTGTGCCATTTAAGGTGGAACAGGGATGTGGTTGTGCCATTTAAGGTGGAACACTCAACAGTCACTTGTTCTCAGCACTTTAACCAGCCACAGATTTCTGAATTAACCACTGTTTGCTGCAAAGAGAAGCTTCTTTGATCATGGCTGATGGTAGCACTAGTCCACTGGCATACATATAAATATTTAGAGGACAGCTTAGGAACATACCCACTTAGCAAAACTAAATAGATTCAGCCGCAGTGCCGTGACCACTCACGCTGCTCACGGACCCTTGACCATGTCTTCAAGTACTAGGAATGAACACTCTTCTGTAGACCAGGATTCAGATCCAATCAAAAATCAATTGATTATCCCCTTAACCATCATGTCACCACAGCACCAGTAAGTCCTATTGCTTGACAAGTTGGCATTGTAGCATGTAAAGTTTAAAGTTAGAAGAAAAGAAAAGATTTCTGGGTTTTCTCCCCCACTGCCTTCTAGCACTTTCCGGCACTGTGAAGGGTAGGTAGCCATCGGGGGACAGGCTTCTGGACCAGTTTCAGCTTAGTCTCCAACCGATGTGTGCGATGCCTCCTGCAGTGTTTCTTTCCTATCAGACAGCTATGGTGGGCAAACAAGAGTAATGACCATCTGTGGCATGGTGGGACCCCTGGAGCCTTCTTGGCCAGCAACTCCCATTCCTGCTACAAGGGTTGTTCTTTAATAACCATGGCTTCCGGAATTAGCTGTGTTCCTCAATGCCCCTGCCAGGGCCCCGTTCTCCCTTTCAGGTCTTTACAAACATTCTAAAGGTAAACTAGCAACTCTAAATGGAAGCTGTGGCGACCCACATATGAGAGGGAATGCGTGACTTTTGACTTTGGGGACCTGTGTTACCGTGTTCTCTGTCACGCTCAAAGGCACCTTGGGGAGAACCGGTGTATTTGGCTGACAGGTTACACTTCATCATCGAGGGAAGTAAGGCCAGGAGTTCAAGTAGGACCTGGAATAGGAACTGAAGAAGGGGCCATGGAGGATTCTGCTTACTGGCTTGCTCCTCATGGCTTGCTCTGCTTGCTTCCTTATAGAACCTAGGGCCACCAGCCCAGTTCCTGTCTTGAGTTCTTGTCCTGACTTCCCTCAGTGATAGAGTGTGACCAGAGAAATATAAGATGAAAGAAACCCTTTCCTCCCCAAGATGCTTTGATCACATCTTTATCACAGAAATACATCTATTCCCCAGAATGTCCTCTTTCACTAAGAAAATAAACATCAGTACTCGTGTGTGTGTGTGAGTGTACTCATGTGTGCCTGTGTGCACATGTGTGTATGTATAATTTCTCACTCCTAGGACAAGCTTTGTCCTTCTATTTATTTATTACTTATTTATTTATTATTTTTATTGAATATATTCTTCATTTCAAATGCTAAAACCTTTCCCAGTTTCCCCCATCCCCAAAAACCCTAACCCCCTTCTCCTATCCCCTGCCTCCAAGTATGTGCCCCTCCCCTGACCCACCTCAACACCCCCCAGCTTGGTCCTTCTAACCTTCACCTTTATGTCCATATCCTCCACTGCAGCCTATTGTCTCCAGAGCTGGTGTGTGTGTGTGGTGGGGGTGCATGAATTAAGGTGCACCTAGATGCACTACTTATCAAAGCCCAAATATTTCGTACATTAGTTGGACAAATGAATCCATTCTTCAATAGGAAGCCGCTGATTACTGTGCATGGGCCTCACTTGACAACCATGGCTGCCTCATTAACGGGACAGCTGGAGCAATTTCTGCCCTCAGCAGGAGGACCACCTGTGCCTCTCTATCTTTCACTCCCGTTTTTAGCTCTTTGATAAGCTGCTGGTCAAGTGTCCATACCTTCTGCAGCCCAGCATATAACTTCTATCAACCTTTCCTCATCGGAACTCTAACACAAATCTTATCATGCCCGTAATTCAGACAGGGCCTGTGACCTGCTTTCTCCTTACTTTAGTTTCACCCGAGTGGTCTAGCATCTTACAAATGTGGATCATAGCCTGTCTTGATAGCTTAGATCTGCTAGCACCTTTCCTACTTTATAAGAGCCCATCATGGGACTCAGCAAAGCCACTAAAGCACCGTACTGCCCAGGGTCCCTGCTAAACTTTTAAAGTTATTCTTTTAAAATTACGTGTGTGGCTATGTGTGTTTGTACATGTGTGTGCAGTGCCCACCGGGGCTGGAAGAGAGTTATCAGAGCTCCTGGAGCTATAATAACAGGCAGTTGTGGGTGTTGCAACACGGGTGCTGGGAACTAAACTCAGGTCCTTTGCAAAGGCAGGACAATCTTTTAACCACTGAGCCACCCCCGCAGCCCCCAACTTACCATTAAACTCCTCTAAGGACAGTGTTGTCTGGCCTTGCGAACTAGGGGTCAAACGCCTTGTCTCTTATCTTAGTTCCCAGTAATGCTTGCCTGTGCTCTGTTATCTTCCATTTCTTGATTTTATGATGTCCTGTGCCAGCTGTTGCACCTGTTATCTTAATCAACACTGTGCGACATTCTACAGGGAGAGGTACATGGAAGGGTTTTTGAACTCAGACAAGGTCAGAGAAGGAGAAGCCCTGCTGGGAAGGGGGGGGGGTCTGCCATTTTGCACCAAGCCCAGAAGTCTATCAGAACAAGGGTAGACTTTGACCTTAGTTAGCAGGGAAACAAAACCCTATTTGTTCAGCAAAATCTTATATTCACTACAAGCATAAAGCTTGTTAGCCAATTTCCAGAACACGCTTACTTGGAATGCAGAATATGTGGTGGCATCTTTCTGCTCACGAGAATTGTTCACATAATGTGCCTCTTTCACGAAGCATGGATTGACTATTTCAGAAGCACGCACGCCTCGTGAATGTGGGAGAAGCTCATCAGATCATTGCTAACACAGATACACAGATAGGTGAGAATGTGGCATGTCTTCCCGTCCCATTAGAGTTCATGCATGGCACGCCTTTCATCTAGAATGAACGTAGCTGTTTTGTAAGCACATATCCTCTATTGCTCAGGGTAGCTCTTGTGTTCATGGAGCGAGTCAGAGCATGTCTGCAGAAACAATGGAGAGACTGTGGCACGTTCTCCAACCTCATTAGAGAAGTCTGCATATGTCCTGGCTAGTTTTATGTCAACTTGATACAAGCCAGAGTCATCTTGAAAGGAGAGAACATCAATTGAGAAAGTACCTCCATAAGATCCAGTCATTATTTTCTTAATTAATGATTGATGAGAGAGGAACCATTGTAGGTGGTACCATCCCTGGACTGATGGACCTGGGTTCTATAAGAAAGCAGGCAGAGCAAGCCATGAGGAGCAAGCCAGTAAGCAGCACCTCTCTGAGGCCTCTGCATCAGCTCCTGTCTCCAGGTCCCTGCTCTGTGTGAGTTCTTTCTTGACTTCCTCTGATAATGAACTATGATGCTGGAGCATAAGCTAAATAAGCCTTTCCCTCTCCAAGTTGTTTCTGATCACGATGTATAGCAGGGATGGCGGGGCTGCCTCTATGTAAACGCTGGGGGCTATGCAGCTGCAGAAGCATCTCTGCAGGAGGACCTAATTGAGGACTCCTGAGAGAGGGCAAGGATTGCTGGTGCAAATAATGCCAACCAATCAGAAAGTGCTTTTTAGAATAGATACTTTCTTGGGATCAATGGGGTGTGAGTGGAGGGTATTGAAGGAGCTTGCAGCAGTGCTCAGATGAGCTTGCTGCAATGTTTCTCACCTGATCCCAGAGTCTGTCATTGACTCTGCACCCCCAGCCCCCAAGACCAGGTAGGATCAGGCCAAGCCAAGAGCTGTCCAGGGTACAAGCAACAATGGTGTTTCACCACAGCAATAGAAAACCTAACTAAGGCAGCATACAGTAGATTTTTTTTTTCATTTACCAATTGCTTTAAAAGCACATATCACTCACTGCTCAAGACAGACATATTTTATTGAGAAATGTGCTTCTCAGAGCAAAGATCATAGAGAATGGCATAAATATGAGGTACTCTGCCATTCCATGAAAGAGGCCGTATTCAATGTGTTATGAAAAAAGATATATTTACTTTGCTTTATGTGTATGAGTGTTCTATCTGCATGTATGTATGAGTGCCACATATGTGCCTGGTGCCCGGAGAGGCCAGAAGGGGGCACCAGATCGCCTGGGACTGGCATTATGGGTGGCTGTGAGCCAGCACACACGTGTTGAGAAGCAAGCCCTGGTCTTCTGTAAGAGCAGTGAGTGCTCTTTACCTATGGATTCACCAATCCAGATGTTTAAGTCATTGTAACCAGCTCAAGCAGACTTTTATAAGGACATATGCCCAGTCACTCAGTGTAGGTCTCTTTGCACTATGGGGAAAGTTGCTTCTTAGACTGTTTCTAAAAACATGACAGATGGATGAGAAGAAAGCACATTTGAGGTGATTTTCACATGATGCAGCTCCTGAGTTGTAAGCAGACATGCTTTGTTGGTCAGTGTCAGCATGTGTGTGCACATCTGTGTGTGCGTTACAGTGGACACAGTCCCCCTTTCTGTGAGAGAAGCTTCTGTGTAACTCAGTTCCCCATGGCATGGACAGCTTCTCTTGAATACACATTTCCTGTTGCTCATCGCAGCCTCTGTGCAGTTTGGGCTTAGAGAATTTTCAGAACACAGGCAGAGGAATTGGCGATTAAGTGGCACATTCTTCTGTTGTACAAGAGAGCTTTTTGATCAAACATCCATTACATAGCACAAACGCATCTACTTAGTAAGTCCATGTCCCTATTCAGTAGAGGTCTGTACTCATTACTGATTAAGAAGTTTATGTCATTTCTAAAATGCATTCACGTGTATGGGTATGTATGTGGTATGTTTTCAAATTTCAGAACAGAAGTTTATGTATCATGTATTTTCCTCTATTATAAACAGATTGTTATCTAGGTAAACATTCCCAAAGGCTCCAGGTGTCTTCTGCACACTCCAGGACAAGAAGTTCCATGGGAAAACATTAAAACAATTATTAACATTTAATTTAGCATAAAAAGTAATGGGTTTCATTACAGCATTTCCTTTTTTAAAAATGCTCTTATTTTTATTTTTAACTATGTGTATCTGCCTGACTGTGTACAGATGTGTGCAAGTGAGTGCAGCTGCCCACAGAGGCCAGAGAATTTCCCTGGTGATGCTTAACGTGGGTTCTGGGATCTGAACTCAGGTTCTCTGCAAGAACAGCAAGTGCTCTTAACTACTGAGTCATCCATCTAGTGGGTCAGGTCATCCGCCTAGTGGGTCACCCCTCTAGTGGGTCACCCCTCTCTCTAGTGGGTCACCCCTCTCTCTAATGGGTCACCCCTCTAGCACCTCATTAAGGCATCTTCATATGTGAAAGCAGACTTTAATTCATCCATCTCCCACATGTTCTGTCCTGTCCCCCTTCCTCCCTCTTCAGAATCCCCCAACTTGTACTTCAAGGCCCGTGTATTCCATGACCCTCCCGTCTCCCTGCTCCAGACTCCACATGTGAGAGAAACATAGGTTTATCTTGTTTTGCTTAACATGGTGCTTTCCATTGGCATCAATTTTGCAGCCAGTGTCATTATTCCATTCTCCTTTACAGCTAAATAAAACCCTCTGCTTTATATCCACCTCTCTCTTTCTTTAACACATTTAAATTAATATTTTGAAAATTTCATACATGCATAAATATAATTAGATCATACCCCATTCATTCCTCTAACTCACTCCTGATCTTTTCTCAACTTCCTCTTCCCTATTCCATTTTTTTTTTTTTCGAGACAGGGTTTCTCTGTGTAGCCCTGGCTGTCCTGAAACTCACTCTGTAGACCAGGCTGGCCTCGAACTCAGAAATCTGCCTGCCTCTGCCTCCCAAGTGCTGGGATTAACAGCGTGTGCCACCACCGCCCAGCATTTCCTTTTTTTTTAAACAGCTGCCCATAAACTCATGTGTGTTATGGTACCGTGGACCTCTTAAAGAAAACCGACTCACCAAGCAGTGGTGGCACTCACCTTTAATCCCAGCACATGGGAGGCAGAGGCAGAAAGATCTCTATGAGTTCCAGGTCATCTTTGTCTGCAGAGCAAGTTCCAAGACAACCAAGGCTACACAAAGAAATCCTATCTCAAAAGACAAAATAAAATAAAATAAAATAAAATAAAATAAGGGAGAAAAAGAAAACTAACCCTACACACACACACACATACACACACACACACAGGCCATCAGTTGTCAATAGCTTCTCATCTAGGGGTGGGGACTCATGAGCACATGCCCTGCTGAACTGTTTTTTTTTTCTTTTTTTCTTCTTTTTTTTTGGGGGGGGGGGTTCTTTGGATTTGTTTTTTCCGAGACAGGGTTTCTCTGTGTAGCCCTGGCTGTCCTGGAACTCACTCTGTACACCAGGATGGCCTCCAACTCAGAAATCTGCCTCCCTCTGCCTCCCAGAGTGCTGGGATTAAAGGTGTGCACCACCACCGCCCGGCTGCCCCGCTGGCCTATTGACTGGCATGTCTTGTGCAGGTAACCACAGATGCTGTTCTCCTGCCGAGCCCAGAAGACAGTGTTGTAGTCTGGTCTCCCCCACCTCTGGCCTGTATAATTTTTCCATCTCTTCTTCTCTGATGATTCACAAGCCTTGAAGGGAGAGGACTGTGATGCAGATGTCCAGTTTGTGGCGGAGCACTCCACAGACACTATGTGCATTTTGACCACTTGTCTCTGTACTGACCAGTGTCCACTGCACAGCGAGGCCTCACTGATGAGGCCTGAGAGCTGTGTTCATCTGTGTGTAGACAGAGACACAAATGTAGAGGGAGGGCAGCTGAATGTTCTACCTACTGAACAGAATGACGGTGGTAGGTTCACCCTTGGGGCCTATGAGCTCCCGGGCATGGTTTTCTCTCTCATTGAATGATGGTTGAATCATCAATAAGACTTTACCACATTCTTCATAAGGCTTATCTTTGCATGGAAATGGTTGTCCATGCTAAACTGAATAAGTGTAATGTACTCTCATATACACAGGTGAGTACAGACACATTTGCATACCAGCATACACTGAAATGTTATCTAAAAATACAAAAGTCAAAAGCAAATGAAACTTCTATTGATCTAAGAAGCTTGAGACAACATGCAACGTATAAAAACAGATGTATATATATATTATTCAGTCATGAAAAGGACAGCTACCATTAAAACCAGGGCATCTGTTTTCACATGTATTTGTCTTGTCTGGTTGGCAGCAGCACTACCCTGGAGAGAGGGCATCTGTTTTGGACATCTTGACATTTCCAAGAAAATAGATGTGCCTGGAGATGATCATATTTGGTGAATTAAGCCAGTCTCAGAAAGACAAATGCCCTGTTTTCTCTCATTTGTGGTTCCTAGGTTTTCTAAAACGGCATAAACTCATGCATGCATGGATAAGATTCAATAGACATGAACCATCTACTAGGGAAGGAGACAATGGGAAGGGAAAGAACTAGAAAACCAAGGCTGGAGGTGTAGGGAGGAGTGTGCTCAGCGTGCTACATGTCTATTAAAATTAAAAATAATCCTAGCAGTATTCAAAACAAAGATACCTATGAGCCACGTGCCTATTTTCAATAAGTCTATGTGTTCTTGCCTGTGTACCGCTCCCATGTTTTCATGCCATGTATCTTTTTCTGTCTTGATTGGGACCTGCTGGTGTTTTTATTCGCCAAATATGATTGTCTCCAGTTGCATCTATTTTCCTGCAAATGTCAAAATTTGACTTTTTAAGAGTGAAACTCTCTCTGTCTGTCTCTGTCTCTGTATGTGTGTGTGTGTGTGTATGTGTGTGTGTGTGTAAGAGAGAGAGAGAGAGAGAGAGAGAGATGCTGGATTTTCTTTCTCCATTCCTCTGTTCTCGGGCACCTAGGCTGTTTCCATAACTTAGCTATTGTAAACAGTGCTGCAATAAATATTGATGTGAAACTACCTCAGCGAAATATTAACCTGGAGTCTTTCAGGTAAATACCCAGGAGTGGTATAGCTGGGTTTTACAGTAGAGCAATTTTTAGTTTTTAAAGAAAATCCCAGGGGCAGGAAAGCAGTTAAAAGTGTTCATCACCTCCACAGAAGACCTGAGTTTGGTTCCCAGCACCCATGTCACAGTTCACAACTGCCTGTAACTCCAGCTTCAAGGGAATCAACACCCCTGGCCTCCAGTGGCTCTTACATACATGTGTTCTGGTGCACAAGAACTAGCATACACAAACACACGTGGACATAACTAAATACATATATTTAAAAATAAAACCTCTAAACTGATTTCCATAGAGACTGAATTAACACATTGAGTTAACACACATAATTAAGTCAATAAATACAAGAACCCAACTGAGTGGATTTAAATATAAAAATCACATGGTTGTCTCAAATGCCAAAAAGCCTTTGACAACATTCAGCATACCTTCATGTTAAAAGTCCTAGAGAGTATGACTGAAGGGAGCACGTCTCGGTGTGACACAGGATGTGCATGAGGAGCCCACAGACACCATCCCCTCTCCTTTTCAATATACTACTGGAGATGTTAGCTTGTAGGAGAAGATGTGTCCAGCCTCCTCGGCATCCTGCGCTTCTAAATAAGAAGCACGGCACACCGGCTCCTGAGGTCAGAAGGCTGAAGCGGAAGCCGGCCTGCAGATGAGTCTGCGCTCTTCATGTCCCCTTTGGTGTGCTTCTTCCCCCACAGACACCCTGGTGGCAGGGCACTCACCATCCAATCCAAGGCACTGTGGTAACCAGTTGCAGTGGGGAGGTTGCCATTGCATAAGCGGTTGCTCACGGGCAATAAAGCAGCGCTGTCTCCCGAGACTGTCTCTGAAGCGGTTCATCTCTGCACCCTTTACCCCTTTGTGGGCCTTGCTGTCCTGTCAGGGGGCACCCTGGTAACAACAGTACTAGCAGGAGTAATCAAACAGGAGGAGGAATTAAAGGATTACAAATAGAAAAGGGAGTTAAATGATCCCGATTTGCAGTCGATATACTATTACATATAAGAGATCCCCAAAATTCTAGAAACAATGAATAACTCGAGTCAAGTGTCAGGATGCAATATCAGCTTATAAAAATCTGTAGCGCCGGGCAGTGGTGGTGCACTCCTTTAATTCCAGCACTTGGGAGGCAGAGGCAGGCAGATTTCTGAGTTCGAGGCCAACCTGGTCTACAGAGTGAGTTCCAGAACAGCTAGGGCTACACAGAGAAACCCTGTCTCGAAAAAACCAACAAAACAAAACAAAACAAAACAAAACAAAACAAAAACCTTGGCCAGGTGGTGGGTGGTGCACGCCTGTAATCCCAGCACTCTGGGAGGCAGAGGCAGGCAGATTTCTGAGTTCAAGGCCAGCCTGGTCTACAGAGTGAGTTCCAGGACAGCCAGGGCTATACAGAGAAACCCTGTCTTGAAAAAACCAACTACAAAAAACAAAAAACAAAACAAAAAAATCTGTAGCCTTTCTATAAACCTTCAGCAAACACACTGAAAAAGATCATGGGTATTCTCCCACGCAACAATAAAATATCTTGGAATAAACCTAACCAAGGTGGAGAGAGAGCTCTACCATGAATACCTCAAATCCACGAAGAAAGACAGACATAAGAAATTAGAAAAGCATTAGTGATCATGGATAGAGAGAATTAGTACTGTGAAAGTAAGCATGCCAGCAAAAGTGATGTGCAGAGTTAGTGCAATCCCAATGAAAACATCCATGATGTTCTTCACAGAAATGGGGAAACATCCTAAAATTTGTATGGAACAGAGAAGAATTCAGTGAGCCAAAGCACCAGGAGTAAGTCGACCAATAAAAACCAGCTTCCGTGTTTTTCTGTGTATAGTGGGAGGCTTTTTGTTTAATTTTGGTACTTTTGTCTTGTTGGGTTTGGTTTTTATTTGTTTGTTTTTTGCTTTTGGAGAAAGAAAGAATATGACATTGGTAGAGGAGGTAGGGAGGATCTGAGAGGAGTTGTGAAATGGGGGAAAACATTATCAAAATATATTGTGTGAAGGCATTGGAGAGATGGCCCAGTGATTAAGAGCACTGGCTGCTTTTCCATAGGGCATAGGTTCAATTCCCAGCACCCACATGGTTGCTTACAACTGTCTGTTCATTCCAGGACCTGTCCTAGAGTTTTACTGCCGTTAGCAGACACCATGACCAAGGCAACACTTATAAGGATGACATTTAATTTGGGCTGACTTATAGGTTCAGAGGTTCAGTTTATTATCATTATGACGGGAAGCATGGCAGCAGCCAGGCAGACATGGGGCTGGAGGAGTTGAGAGTTCCACCTCTTGTTCCAAAGACAGCTAGGATAAGGGTCTCAAAGCCCACGCCCACAGTGATACATCTACTTCAACAGGGCCACACCTTCTAATAGTGCCACTCCCTGGGCCAAGCATATAAAAACCATCACAACACCCTCCTACAGATATACAGAACATAATTTCTTTGTGGTGGGACACTCAGAATCCTCTCACTGAAGGTAGGGGGACATACTTGTGAATAGCACTCTGGAGACTGAGAATCCTCTCACTGAAGGTAGGGGCACATACTTGTAAACAGCACTCTGGAGACTGAGAATCCTCTCACTGAGTGTAGGGGACATACTTGTAAATAGCACTCTGGAGACTGAGGCAGAAGGACTGAGACTTTGAGGTCTATTTTTGATGTGTTCATAAATTTAGTTTACAAGTCTTTTTTAAAGATTTTTTTTTGTTGTTGTTGTTTTCAAGACAGGGTTTCTCTGTGTAGTTCAGGCTGTCCTGGAACTCACTTTGTAGACCAGGCTGGCCTCGAACTCAGAAATCCGCCTGCCTCTGCCTCTCAAGTTCTGGGATTAAAGGAGTGCGCCACCACCGCCCAGCTTTTTTTTTAAAGATTTTATTTATTTTATATATGTGAGTACACTGTAGCTATCTTCAGACACACTAGACGAGGGCATCAGATTCCATTACAGATGGTTATGAGCCACCATGTGGTTGCTGGGAATTGAACCCAGGACCTCTGGAAGAGCAGTCAGTGCTCTTAACCACTGAGCCATCTCTCCAGCCCCTAGTTGGTAAGTCTTTTATTGAAAAATTTTACATCTGCACTTATCAGGAAATGGGTTGATAACTTTCATTTTTGTTGTAAATTTATCCAATTTTGGCATCAAGATAATACTGCCTTTGTACTTTCTGAAGTTTCCCTTGATGTCGACTTTCAGGTTTATTGTATCATGTTGGATAATACAAGGAGTTAGTTTCTTATATTTGTTAAGACTTGCTTTGTATTCCAATCTGATGTATTTTAGAAAAAGTTTCGTGTAATACTGAGAATTGTGAGTATTTTGTAATATTTGGATGTAATATCCTATAAATGTTTACTTAGGTCTATTTGAAATATGGTGTTCTTGAAAAATAAATATGTGCAAATAAATGTGTGCATGTGCCATGAAACACTTTTAAAAGTCAGGGGATAAATTGTGGGAATCAGTTTCCTCCTTCAACCACGTGAGTTCTGGTGATCAAACCCTTTCAAGTTTGGCACAGCAAGCACCCTTACCCACTGAGCCATCTAAATAGCCCCGATGGTGCCAATTAATTCCAGAGTTTCTGTGGGTAATTTTGTCCTTTTGTCTGAATGATGTATGTGATACACACACACACACACACACACACACACACACACATATATATATATAAAATGATAGATAGATATCATTATATATAGATAGATATCTCTATAATGGTGAGCATTTGGTATTGAAGTCAACCACTATTGCTGTATTGTGCTAATCTGTGGCTTTATATAGTGATGCTTTAGTAATTTGAATTTGAAGCATATATATTTGGATATATAATGTCCTCTCTATTGATTGTTATCTTATTTATAGTGACTTTGATCTGCTCTGACTAGTGTTTGAACTCTATTTTGTCATATATTAAGACTTACAACACTTGGGCTGGAGAGATGGTTCAGCGGTTAAGAGCACTGACAGCTCTTCCAAAGGTCCTGAGTTCAAATCTCAGCAACCACATGTTTGCTCACAAACATCCATAATGAGATCTGATGCCCTCTTCTGGGATGTCTGAAGCCAGCTACAGTGTACTTACATATAATAAAGAATTACTTATATACATACATACATACATACATACATACATAAATCTTTTTTTTAAAAAAAGATTACAGCACTTCCTGCATCTTGATTTACTTGGGATATGCATTCCTACTCTCTCCCCCTCATGCAGTGTCTCTTTAATGGTGAGGGATGTTTCCAGGAGGCAGCACAAAGAAAGATCCTTTCTTTTCCTCATCCAATCTGCTGATATGTGTATTTTTCAGGAAAAGGAGTATCTTCATTCATTCTTTAATATTTCACATATGTATGCAATGGCTATTGACCACACGGTTCCGCAACCCTCCGCCGACTTCACCTGGATGCCCTCCCGACACACCCCTCCCACCTTCATGTTCTCATCACCCCTCCTCCTTCCACCATTGCTCTCAGTAGGACTGCGTGCTGGGGTGTGGACGATCCTGTGGCTCAACATTACGCAGATCGTTTGCAGGTAACTTCTTGGATTTTGCAGGAAGTGTGCATGAATTTTTCTGAGGTGCATGCCTTAAACACAACCAGAAAGTGGTTACCACTATAATCTTTATGCCATCAATGCTCCAGTGAGTAGCCTGGAGCCTGACAGATGCTGGAGCATTCGGTGTGCAGTGCTGGGTAAAAACCCTGATGCTTTATCCCCAGACCATGGGAGCTAGTCGTCAGGAAGGCTATTTTTAGGCTAGTTCTAGCTTGGTTTCTGTATGTCTTGCAGTCAAAGTGTGTCAGTTTTGTTGTTTATTTGTGGAAGAGGATTTTTAGTTACAGAATCTTACTATATAGCTCTGGCTGTCCTCAGACTCACTTTGTAACCAGGCTGGCCTCAAACTCAGAAAGATCCACTGGTCTCTGCTTCCTGAATGCTGGAATGAAAGGTGTGCGCCACCATGCCTGGCCAACTTTTACATTTATTTTTTCAAGACAGGGTTTCTCTGTGTAGCCCTGGATGTCCTGGAACTCACTCTGTAGACCAGGCTGGCCTCGGATTCAGAGATCTGCCTGCCTGTACAGAGCCATATTGGGGCAGTCTTGCACTTGGTCAGAGTTTGACTTTGGTCAAGGTTAACTTCTCCCAGTTAGCCAGGATTCTGCTCCACTTAGGGTGGAGCGCACGTAGTAAAGGTTAAGTTCATTGTTCTTCCTGGTATAGGGATTCCTGAATTAAACAGGTGACCCACCCAGCTGCCGGAGCAGTCAAGACGAAGACCTCCAAGAGAAGCTAGACAACTTCCACCGGAACTCAGCCTGGAGTCTGGGGGGAGGGTTTGCCCAAACTGTTAAAAGGTCCGGCGCCATTAAAGTTTACGGCTTTGATCAGTGAACATTGACTTAGCCGTTCTTTTCGCCGCTCTTCCCTATGACCCCAAAATTCTCTCAACAGGTAACCCAGTTTACATGTAGCTGCTGGCGGCTACATAGTGGCGCCTGAACGTGGGAAGACCTGGCACGAGAGAATTTCTTGAGGTAGCCCTATCCAGCGAAGCTTCGTGGAAAAGGTGAAAATTAATGGTGTCCGCACGGTAAGCAACATAGAGGGCAAAACTAGCGCTAGTGAATTCGTGTCTATGGTTGTGAGTGCAGGAATGGATACAGTTTTTCAAGCATACTGCGTGGACCCAGCGCAGGACTGCTTGGGTTGATAAGATAGGGAAATATGGGGAAGGAATTTGGTAGGCATTTGCCCAAAGCTCGTAAGAGCTGATTTCGGCGAAAAGAAAGGGGTTTTTAAAAATAGGCATATGTCCACAGCTTCTAAGAGCTGTTTAAAGAGGAAAATGGATGCAATTGCTTAACAAGCACGCTTAACTTTCTGTGTATCTTTCAGTGTTTGTCCCGGTGCACCGACTGTCTATGTGTATGTTTATGTCCTCTCTGTGTCTTTGTGTGAATGACTGTTTCATGTTAAAAAGAAAAAATTGGTAAAGATTACATCTGCTGGTAACCTCTTGAGCTAGCCACAGTTTGTGTGGGGATTGATTCAAAGCCACGCCGCGGCAGCGTAGCTCACTCACCCAAGACAGAAACATGGCTGGGGAAAAAGCCGCTCTTAAAAGCCCAGAAACCTCGAGATTTGGGAAGACCTTGGTTTGGCTTGTGAAATTCATGTAGTCGCTTTATACTTGTTTCTAATTGGTTTTAATGATATAAGGCTTTACATTTCTTGACTAAAGAGTTATAAATTAATTGGTTATTATGTAAAAGGTATAGTGTTATTAAGAAAAGGTTAGTTTAAAACTGGTGATTCAGTGTTAGAGCTATCTTAACTAACTACACGTGGCCTAACGCCACTCATGCTTTGTTCTTGTTTATAATTGGATTTAAAGGTATATTTTGCATGTCTTGACTATAGAGTATTGGCTTAAGTCACTGCACATGATTTAAAAGGTATAATGTTATTAACAAAAGTTAGGTTAAGGCTGGTAGTTTAGGGTAGTCGCCATTTTGAACACGTGGCATGACGATTAAGGCTGGTAGTTTAGGGTAGTCGCCATTTTGAACACCACATGGCATGACGCAATCCAGGAAATACAGGCCTTTGGGACGCTCCTAAATTGGCATGGTGTTTCATGTGAATCTTGGCCTGGAGATTAGACTTAATGAAGATTAAGATTTAAAATATTGTCTCTTTAATAAGTTACACTGTTATACACTTGAACATAAGAACTGGCAGACAAACCTTGTGCTGTAAATATGTGTTTGCCATTAATTTTAAAGAAAATAGATTGTTTAAAATTGAGATTTGCTTCCAAAATTACAATTGTGCTCTAATATTACAAGAAAACATTGAGTTACAATAAAAATCAGTGTGTCATTGGCTACAGTTTTCAGTTTGCAGGCTCGTAATTGTTAACATTTTGTAATTAAGATAATTTTGAGAGTGATACAGCTATGGGTTTTAGGGGCCCATTGCCTCTTTTCCACAAGTTTATAGGCTACAATGGTAGGAGCAAAATTTAACCCTCCAAGATTAAAAAGGAGATCTCTGTAGAAATGTATTTGATATCAAGTAGGTTCCTTTGACCATGAAATTACAGGTTTCTTTTGTTTAATCCTTAAATTGTCCTTGTAGGTTTGGGTCTGGTCTTAGATAAAAGGCTCAGATTAGAAGATATTTACATTTGAGGAATCTCATACAAAGTCCTTGCCAAGGACTCAAGGTGGATCCTAGGGCAGATAAAAAAATTTACATTTGAGTTAATGCAAAGCTTAGAGCTGCCTCAGGGGAAGCTAGTGAGGAAGTTTTGAGAAATTGTTTCTGCCTTACAGGCCCCACCTAGGGAGTGTTTGGTTTAAAAAAAAAAAAAAAAAAAAAAAAAAAAAAAAAAAAAAGGTTTTTGACTTATCCAGGTGTGGGTTAAAATGCAGTTCAAATCTATGAAAGGTCAAGGAGGCTATAAAAGCATTAACATTTGGCCTGTCTACTCCCTATAAAATTATTGTAAATTTAAAGGGTTGGTTTTTTGCTTTACATTCTGATAATTATAAAAGCATTTGCTTCTAATTTTAAAGAGACAACAAAACAATTTCATTAGAAAGTTTTTGCCTCAAGGAATGGCTAACAGCCTTATGTCCTGTGAGAAAAAAATGTTTGTCTCTCTTTCAATACTAGAAGTTAAGATCTTAAAATTTTCAGTGTATAATGTTCATAGAATGTTTGTTACAGGCCCTTGCTCCTATAGACTTTTAGAATTTTTAGGTAAATGGCTTTCAAAGGTTGTTAAGATATATTAATTGGCTTTATCTTATTTACCTCATTTTAAGCTTGCCACAGAAGGTCTTAAACCTCTGTTTTCAAGGTAGGAAACATTTGTTCCTTGCTTCAAGCAACAATCAAATTTATTATTAATGGTTGGTCTATTACATGGTAAGCATTTTTAGGCAAAATTAATAATTGTTATCCAAAAGATAATTTGTACTATCAGATCACATGTTTATTCCTTTAAGTTTCTCCCTGCTTCAACACAGATACCTGAATTGGGTGCTATAGCAGCTATTTTTAAGATGTTAAAGGTCAAGCTTTTAATAATAGTAGATATACATAGCTCATGGTTTATAATTGCTTAAAATTGGTCCATTTTTAATACTGCTAATTCTTAATTTCTACAGTTTATACAAATGTGATTCAAATTTCTAAGAACAAAGGATATGTTCTCTAAATGACTGTCCTTTAGGTATTTGAAATAATTTTATATTTTGTGCACATCAAATTATAAAGATTTGTTCTTGATGTCCTCAATTTCTACCTCTACCAAGTAATGGTGTTAATCCTAGAGGACTTAGTTATTACAGATAAATGATATTCATATTTCTAATTTAAAAGATTAAAAAAATATGTACATGTGACTAATGATTCATTTTTAGGCTGTCTAGTTGCAACTGCTCTAACAGAAAAAGCAACTATATTTTATATAATTACATAGTTATTGCCTATGTTATGGTTTATACTTTGTGTTCCAACTTAAATTAATAAAACAATATCTTGGAAGAAAGAAGAGAGGGGAAATCGTGTCCCTGTACATATCATTTATATTATGCTTGCATGTTTTTAAGAAAATTTTAAAATTTGGATGCCAAGAAACTCCTTGCTAAATGTATATGACATCTTGTAATTAGACATATTGATGTCTAGGTGAAATGAAGGAATTCACTTACTAACATATGCCATGATCCTGATTTAATATTGGGGGAGAAGGCATGTCCTCTGTTTTTTCCACAGAATGCTGCAGAAGATATGCTGACTGTGCTTGCTGAATGCCCAGACCATGGTAACATAAGAGCTATATTGGATATATGTTCTTGACTTACCTCAATTGTTAAATGTCCCAGGTTAGATAAATTGCCTAGCTTCAAGCTTTTAGACTTTGTGGGACAGAACATGGAGACTGTTAAGCTAGCTTAGGAAAAATTAATAAGAAGAGTTAAAATGACTCTTCTCCTTATTGTGCTCAGCTGACTCAACCATAGACTGGTCTAGAAATAATTCCAATATTGAAGATTCCAATTTTGAGGATGGCTAACAATCTTCAGCCAGCTGTGTTAATTTAACATATAGTCTCCACTTTTCCTGAGAAGTAACAGCATATCTCTTGATTCACAAGGCTACCTCTCCCACCTCAGAGGCCAAGCTTTGTGTCCTTAAAGTTGTTAATTTACAACTGAATTGGATACTTCTGGGACAAGTTAATCCTATTCCACCTTTAACTCTTGACCTTGTCTGTTAAGCAGACTGGCTGTCTCCACCCAGGCTCACCTGGATGGAGAGATTACATGTCTGTTAAAGACACTTGCAGACCCCCCTGGCTTCAAAACTTACACAAGTGGATCTCCAAAGAGGGAGCCACATAGAACTCAGATCTATGTGTGTTTGTTTTTGAACAAACATGGGTACCAGCGAGACGTGCGAGGCAAAGCACTGCATGGGGAGGTGAATTTCTGCTTCTGAGTCCCCAGGAAGTACACCTAATTGCATAGGGGTTAACGTCGAGAGGCTGTCCTTAAAATAATAAGGGAGCCTATTACCCCTCCTCTGAAAAAGACGTTATACAATATTTAAGAGGAATTACGGTCAATGCTTCCCCTCCTGGTTAAGGCCCGCCTTCTTATGAAGGATATTTATCCACTTGTTTTCTACCTCCTCGTGTTCAAATTAATAAAAAAAGGGAGGACATGTACAGAGCCATATTGGGGCAGTCTTGCACTTGGTCAGAGTTTGACTTTGGTCAAGGTTAACTTCTCCCAGTTAGCCAGGATTCTGCTCCACTTAGGGTGGAGCGCACGTAGTAAAGGTTAAGTTCATTGTTCTTCCTGGTATAGGGATTCCTGAATTAAACAGGTGACCCACCCAGCTGCCGGAGCAGTCAAGACGAAGACCTCCAAGAGAAGCTAGACAACTTCCACCGGAACTCAGCCTGGAGTCTGGGGGGAGGGTTTGCCCAAACTGTTAAAAGGTCCGGCGCCATTAAAGTTTACGGCTTTGATCAGTGAACATTGACTTAGCCGTTCTTTTCGCCGCTCTTCCCTATGACCCCAAAATTCTCTCAACAGGTAACCCAGTTTACATGTAGCTGCTGGCGGCTACACCTGCCTCTGCCTCTTAAGTGCTGGAATTAAAGGTGTGGGCCACCTCCACCTGACAGCAACAATCAGAGCTTACTATTTAGTTCTGTTGCGCAATAAGAATGATAACAACTTATGTTGTTTGGGGGAGACTCTCGTCCAATAATTCATAAGGAGGTATTTCATGCTGGAACTGAAACTTTCATTTAATAACTCATTTCTTCTGGGGAGAGCATTGCAGGATATTCAGTCATGAAGGATAACTGTTTCAAATGTCTCTCTTTTATAAAAAATTGTATTAAACAGTTAGCTTTCAAAGTAATGGATTCCCTTCACTGATGGTGCCTATTTTGTTATTGTCTTAGGGTTTTGCTGTGAACAGACACCAAGGCAACTCTTTTTTGTTTTGTTTTGTTTTTTAAAGAATTATTTATTATTATATCTAAGTAAACTGTAGCTGCCTTCAGATACACCAGAAGAGGGCGTCAGATCTCATTACAGATGGTTGTGAGCCACCATGTGGGATTTGATTGCTGGGATTTGAACTCAGGACCTTTGGAAGAGCAGTCAGTGCTCTTAACTACTGAGCCATCTCTTCAGCCTGCCAAGGCAACTCTTATAAGGACAAGATTTAATTACAGTTTCATAGGTTCAGTTCATTATCATCAAAGTGGGAACTTAGCAACATCCAGGCAGGCATGGTGCAGGAGGAGCTGAGAATTCTATGTATTCATTTGAAGGACACTAGGATACTAGCTTCCATGCAGTTAGATGAGGGTCTCAAAGCCCACTCCCACAGTGACACACCTACTCCAAGAAAGCCATACCTACTCCAACAAGGCCAATCCTCCAAATAGTGCCACTCCCTGGGCCAAACATATTCAAACCACCACAGTTATTAACTTGTATTTATTCTCGACTCCTTCTATTCAACAAACCCAGCTCAAAATAGTTTTCTGTTGGGCATCGGTGAGCTTAGCTCAACACCCCCAGCTGAGCTTTTTGCACAGGAAACATCCTGGGGAACATCCTGCAGCTTAATTTGATTCCTGTTTTCCTGCCCGGTGTGGTAGGGACTTCCCAGATGCCTGGCCTATGGCTACGATTGTTTTTTCCTGTTGTTTTCCCTGGCCTCTAGTATATATTGTTGGTCCCTCAGTAAAGTACGGCATTCTCCTTACTGAATGACCCGAGTCTGTGTCTTCTGTCAATCCTCCAGGCCTACGCCCAATACTTGGTACCGTGGCAGCGCAGTGGAGGCCCCACCGAGATCTGGAAAAGAGAGGAGCTCCTGACGGGATCGTTCCAAGAAAAGCCGGCCAGCGAAAGGAAGAGGAACGTATTGGGGAATATATAGTGCAAGAAACAAAGTAAGAGCACTTGGGAGGCAGAGACAGGCGGATTTCTGAGTTCGAGGCCAGCCTGGTCTACAGAGTGAGTTCCAGGACAGCCAGGGCTACACAAAGAAACCCTGTCTCGAAAAATAAAATCAAACAAACAAAGAACTGACAAACTTTGTAATGTGAAAGTAATGTGTTTTCCATTGGTTTTAAAGAGAATAGATTGTTTAAAATTGGGTTTTGTGCCAGGCAGTTGTGGTGCACATCTGTAATCCCAGCACTTGGGAGGCAGAGGCAGGCAGATTTCTGAGTTCGAGGCCAGCCTGGTCTACAGAGTGAGTTCCAGGACAGCCAAGACCACATAGAGAAACCCTGTCTCGAAAAACCAAACCAAACCAAATAAATAAATAAATAAATAAATAAATAAATAAATAAATTTGGGTTTTGCTTTCCAAAGTTGTAGTTATGCTCTAATATTGCAAGAAAAAGTTAAGAATTATGGTTAACAACTGCCAGTGTACCACTGACTGCAGTTTGCAGTCTGATCCAAGGCTCACAATTCTTAACTCACTCATATTTTGTAATTAAGATCATTTCAAGAGTGATAAAAGTTAAAAACAGCTGTGGCCGGTATAGGCCAGTTGCCACTTTTTCACAAGCTTTATTGGATACAGTGGTAGAAGCAAAATTTAACCCCCCAAAATTAAAAAATGAGATCTCAATGGAAATTTATTTGGTATCAAATAGGCTACTTTTAAACTGTTTCAAAAATTTATAGATAAGACTACTAAAAACAGTTAGTAGGATGTCTCAGGAAACCCTCAAAGTACAGGTTCCTTTTGTTATTCGACCCTCATACAACAGGAGTCCAAGTGGGTGTTGGGCCTGACCTTGGACAATAGACTCAGATTAGAAAATAATTTACATTTAAATAAATAAAAAGCTCAGAGCTGCCTCAGTGGAGGCTTGTGAGGCACTCCTTTTGTTTTGCAAATCCCACCTAGGAAATTTCAGCCAAAAACCAACATTATTGACAGATCTATCCAGGTGTGGTTCAAAATACACTTCAAACTTAAGGTCTATAAAAGGTTAATAAGGCTATGAAGAACTTATGAAGGCATTAAAATCTGGCCTGCCTACTCCATACAAAATTATTATAGATTCAAAAGGTTGTTTTTTGCTTTGCATCCTAATAATTATAAAACATTTATTGGCTAAGACATTGCTCTAAGCTTACCACAGGAGGACTGAAACCTCTATTCTCAAGGTGGATGCAAATTAACTGGCAAAAGTCAAATTACTTTACAGATAGTAGAGCTGGCTACTGTAATCAGTTGTTTGTGTTATGTGTTCACAGCCATTCCCTAGCAAAGAGAGCATTCATGTAGAGCCACCCCTTTTCAATTTCAAGTAAAGTTTTAACATCCTACTCTAAAGCTGTTGGTGTGTTGATAAAATATTGTTAGATAGAATCATAAAAGTATTTTAAAAAGAATATATTAAGAACCTGATGGGGCTGGAGAGATGGCTCAGTGGTTAAGAGCTCTGACTGCTCTTCTGAAGGTCCTGAGTTCAAATCCAAGCAACCACATGGTGGCTCACAATCATCTGTAACAAGATCTGATGCCCTCTTCTGGGGTGTCTGAAGACAGCTACAGTGTACTTACATATAATAAATAAATAAATCTTTAAAAAAAAAAAAAAGAACCTGATGAAAGCCGGGCAGTGGTGGCGCACGCCTGTAATCCCAGCAATCTGGGAGGCAGAGGCAGGTGGATTTCTGAGTTCGAGGCCAGCCTGGTCTACAGAGTGAGTTCCAGGACAGCCAGGGCTATACAGAAAAACCCTGTCTCGAAAAAAACAAATCCAAAAAACAAAAACAAACAAATAAAAAAAAAGAACCTGATGAAACATTTGTTCCTTGTTTCAATCAATCAGCTATCAAATTGGTCATGACAGAGTATTGATAGTTGGCCTATTACATGGCAGGCCTTTTAGGCAAAATTGATAATTGTTATCCAAAAAACAAGTTTTTAATTAGAAAATGGTTTATGTTTTATTAAAAATAGTAATAGGAGTTAGTTAGATGGAACTTCATTTTTTGGTTCCTGTCTTGTGCTTTGCAATGTTTCCTTGAATACTAAACCATGTGTTTTAGCCCCATTCTTTTCTGTAGTTTGAAAAGTCTCTAATGAATAGGAAGAAGACAAGAAATTGAATTGTTCTAGCAGATTGTGTATATTGACAAACTGCTGAGAGTATGAAGATGCTGCTGTGGTTGTGAGAATTCCTGGAATTGTACCTATGCCTCTAAATGACGAAGGAAGACTCCCTGTCACCTTGTATTACCATAATAAGGACATTGGCATTACTGCCGCCCCTGATTAAAGAATGGGCTGGGTCCATGGCACTAGGTCTTTGGCTTGTAGAGCTGCCACATTGAGATTGTTCCTTCCAAACCGTATGTGCAAACAACAGAACTAGTTCAGAGCAGTAACTAAACAAGAGCTTATGTCTTTGGCACAAGAGCTGCTCAAATTTGGCTCAGCCTATATAGAAAATAGTTAGTCTATGACAGGCAACTCCTTTACAGTCCACACCAACCTAAGACAGGGGCTCTGGGTTTGGCAGAGATTCCCAGAGACAGATAATGAGAGTTAGACAAAAGGTGACCTAAGACAGATGTTATTCCTTTTTATAAAATAAAAAAGGGGAACCTGTTGGGCATTGGTGAGCTTAGCTCAACACCCCCAGCTGAGCTGTTTGCACAGGAAACATCCTGGGGAACATCCTGTGGCTTAATTTGATTCCTGTTTTCCTGCCTGGTGTGGTAGGGACCTCCCTGGTGCCTGACCTATGGCTATGATTGTTTTTTCCTGTTCTCTTCCCTGGCCTCTAGTATATATTGCTGGTCCCTTAATAAAGCCTTGGCATTCTCCTCACTGAATGACCCAAGTCTGTGTCTTCTGTCAATCCCCCAGGCCTACGCCCGATACTTGGTACCATGGCAGCAC
The DNA here is from genome assembly GCF_947179515.1 of Apodemus sylvaticus. Classification (NCBI taxonomy): domain Eukaryota; kingdom Metazoa; phylum Chordata; class Mammalia; order Rodentia; family Muridae; genus Apodemus; species Apodemus sylvaticus. The sequence continues at coordinate 79,494,868 of NC_067472.1, read as the reverse complement.
GGGCACTGTCAGTTTTCAATTTAACTTTATTATTTAATGGTGTAGGCTCTCATGCCATGGCATCAATGTAGCGTTCAGAGGACAACTATGTGAAGCTGGCTCTCTCCTTCCACCTTTAAGTGGGTTCAGGGAATTGGATTCAGCTTATTAGGCTTGTGTGAAAAGTACTTTGACCCACAGAGCCATCTCACCCACCCCCAAATTATTTCAAATCTCATCATGGACCTCATAACTCACACCTGTAGTTACTCATTTAATAACCATTTTGAGTCCTGTATTCATAGCCCCACCTTTAGGCCCCCTGATAACCTGATTTTTCCAGATGGCATGCCAAACAGACTCCCTTGGATACCATTGTTCTGATGCATGGATACAGATACCAGCCTCTCTCCCAGATTTTAAGAGAGGGAAAGGCCTCCAAACCCATGACCCAGTTCATCAGAAAGCAGTCACAGATGTGAATCCAATGTTCATTATATCATATGTCTCCTCATCCATGTCCTTTTCTATAAAATCACTTATCAATTCCTTTAAAAACATAAACAAAACCAGGTGTGGTGACACATGCTTTTAACACTAGCACTTGGGATGTAAAGACAAGATGATCTCTGTGAGCTCAAGGCCAGTCTGGTCTACATAATGAGTTCTAGGAGAGCCAGAGATACATAGTGAGACCCCATCTTGAAACAATAACAACAACAAATATGAATAAAAAGACTGGAGGCACTGGGCTATACACAAATCAGGCTGTGCCCCTTTAGTTTCTTACCAGGTATGGCTACAAGGAGATGACAGACCACCCTGCAGTGGCAAAGGGTAGAACTTTCCCCCTTCTGCTGTCTGGGAATCAGAAGCAACCTATCTACAGTACATGCTATGGGCTACTTAGTAACTACATGGAATGAGACCTTCTCTTCTGTTGCGAACCTGAGAGAGAGGAAACACAGTATTTAAAAATTGCCATCCAAATCATAAAATATAAGTTAAAATGAATGTTTTCAAGTGATGGGGCTGGAGAAATGGCCCTACCGTGAGGATCACTAAACTGTTCTTGCAGAGGACCTGAGTTTGGTTTTCAGCACCCACACTGTGGCTCACAACTATCTGTAACACCGTACCAGGGGATCCAGTGCCCTCTTCTGGCCTGATCAAGCATATAGACGTGTAGGCAAAACACTCATACACATAAAATAAAATAAAATCTAAAATCTATTAAGCATCAAATTATGTGAAGAAAATTTATTCTAAAAAGATAAAACATAAAACAGAATCGCAAAGTGAATGGAAGAGAATGCCAGTGACTTTGGATGTGGCTTGGCAGCACAGCATTTGTATAGCACATGGAGGCCTGCATTCACACACACACACACACACACACACACACACACCCTGCATTCCACTAAAAATAGTACAAAAGGAAAAGGAGAATCCTGTTTGTTTATGTATTGAAACATGGTTTCTATATGTAGCCATGGTTGTCCTGGGATTCCCTCTGTAGACCAGGCTGGCTCTAAAACTCAGAGATCCACCTGCCTCTGCCTCTCGAGTGCTGGGATTAAAGATGTGTGTCATCATGACCGCGCCTTTAATCTATACAAATCTGAATGAGTATTCATGTTCTAGTCTAAAAAGTCTTCTGGCTTGTCTCACTTTTCAGATGTGAGTTTATATGATGACATCAGTGTATGACAAGAGACTACTCAAGAATATTATAATAATTTGTAGAGATTCTGGGTAGACTGTGTGTGCATGAGCATCTGCTTGGGACAAATATTTATTGGGGAGGGGAATCAGTCCTTCTTGGCTCAGATGTTTCCACCATGACCTCCATGCTAGGCATGGACTGCGGAATTTTAGTGTTCCCTCCCTGGGTTTCAGTCTTGTTTTGGTATGAACCATTCTTCCCTTTTGGAATGGTGTGGTGGTTGAATGAGAATTGCCCTCATATATTTGAATACGTGGTCCTCATTGGTGAAACTGTTCGGGCTAGATTAGGAGGTGTGGCCTTGTTGAAGGAGGAAGGTCGGCTCTGAGGTCTCAAAAGCCCACACTATTCCCAGTGTCCTTTCTCTCTGCTTCCAGATTTTGAATCAAGATGTGAGCTCTGAGCTGTTCCTGCTGCTGTGCCTTTGCTCCATCATCATGGACGCTTGCCCTCTAAAACCATAAGCCCAATTAAATTCTTTAATAAATTGCCTTGGTCATGGGGTTTTGTCACAGCAACAGAACAGTAACTGAGACAAATAGGAATGTTTGTGTGCACCGCACCGTGTACCTTTTTATTTTATAGAACCTCACTGGTAAGGGAGTCCCTTGAGTCTCTAATGAGACATAGACATTATAGGGATTGTTTTAAAAAAACATGGGGATTTTTATTTTAAACTGGATACATTTTTTTTGTATCATGAAATAGATATAAGCCTATGGAGACAAAGGAAGGAAATTATGACTTTAAGTGATATGTTTGTGCATCAAGTTCACAAGAGTTGCTGCGATTAATAATGTCAACCTAGAGGACTCACCAGTGAGTCTAGATCAGATCAGCTTCTGGACATGCCCATGAAGGATTAATCTAATCATGTTAGGTTAATTGAGGTGTAATGAACCTTAACTGTCAGTGGCGACACTCCATGGGCTGGAGCCTAAGGACTCCGTCAAAGGGAGGCAGCGCCATAGACACTAACCTTCATCTCCTTCTTCTTGGCTGTCGATGACCAGCTGGCCTCCTGCTCCTGCCACCATGCCTCACCGTGCTTATGGAACCTGCCCCCAAACTGTCACCCAGAATAAACCCTTCCTCCTTAAAATGTTTCTGGTCAAGGATTTGCTCCTGGCAGTGAGCAGAGGAACAAACACCCTCCATGTTCTACATCCCTCTCAGCATTCCTGTCTGACGTCCCCACAATGCTGCACTAAACTCTGCAGCCCGCATTTTAAGATGTATTCAACTCACAGTGGCAAACTCCTCCACATTCCTCCTACAAATCAGTCCCCAAAGCCTGTAGACCCAGGGTCAGGCTTATAACAGCAACCTTCCCGACTTAGCAGCAACTCCTCCATCAGTCTATTATCTTATCACTGTAACCAGTACTAGGTCCGAAACAATTGAAGGGAGGAAGGGTCACTTTTGGCTTACAGTTTAAGAAAGGGAACAGTCTACGGTGGCAAGGAAGGCAGAGTGGCCGAGGTACTTCTATTGATCATATCGTTATATTAGTGGTTTTAGTTCAGTAACATGGGGGCCTCACTACCTTTAGCGTCCTGTTTGTACAGTGGGTCCTGTCATCCACAGAGCCTCTTCTGCTTAAGAGCTGCTCTGACGTTCTAGCCATGGGCTCCATCACGTTGCATTTTTGTCCCAGGTGAACTCTGCAAAACAGCTCAACACATCATTCTCCTGCAATAACTAGATACCACAACATTCCTTCTTACAAGACATCACATGACTCTCACAATCCATGTATGGCTATTCAGAAGCATCCTCAGGATTTTTCTGGACAATGTTAAGGTGCCTTGGTTTAAAGTTGAGTCGGGTCAAAACTTGGATAGTGTAAAATACATTGTTCCTTCTGTAGCATTTAAGTAGTGCCTCTGTCAATGCTCGATTTGTCCAGCAGGTGGCAATGTCTACCATTTCTGGAGCCCTGGTCTCCTCTCTAAGATGGAGCCGTTTTAGAAGCAGAGTTCCTGAGTTGGAAATGAACAGCATTATTTGAAGAGATTTTCAGAGATGATGCAGTCCCGGGCTGTGTAATCAGACGTTATAAAGTTACAGAACACTTCAACATGAGACACCACAGAAACCGGATCAAATCATCCTCTTTATCATGCTGCTCAGAGAGTCTGCCCTTAAAGGACAGGCAGATATCTCCAAGGGTAACTGGGAAAGCTCCCACAGGATGAACTTAAGCTAACCACTAGACAGAATCCCACGGGGGGGGGAGGGGGGCCAATCAACAAATGTGGAAAAGCACAGGTTGCTCCCACTGTGATAAAAGAAATCCGGGCTTAGAAGAAATCAAGTGTTCTAGACTCCATGAAGCAATTGTGACGCTGCGCTACTGGGGGGAAACGTGGGCCAGTAAGATGCAGCAGAGAAAGGCACGTGCCTCCAAATTAAACAGCTCAGGTTCTAACCCTGGGACCCACAGAGTGGAAGGAGAGAAGCAACTCCTGCAACTGTTGTCCACTGACTTCCATGTGTGAGCCTATGCACTGTATGCCCAATGCCCAAATAAAGAGACAGCAATCGAACAAGCAACATAAGATTACCTCTATGAAAAATAGTAACACCGGGGTAACAGTAATAGTAACAGTATCACTACAGCCGCTACATTGTAGCCCTGCTTGCCCTACATCCATACCTGGAAGCCATTTTACTTACCTAAAGGCCCATTTGAGGTGGGGAAGGTGGGCTTATGCAACCATCTTTCTCAGAGACATACATACAACTACGTCTTCTCCAAGTTAGCTGAAGTATTGCCCTGTGGACCAGCTACCCCTCAGCAGTGGCTAAGATTCTGTAGAATAATCCCCACCTAAACTATCCCCCTTCCAGCCCAAATTCCAGGTTTCTGTTCAGAGCCTGGGAAGAGGTTACTTACAAGAGTGTGGTCCATCCCAAAGCAGCTGCGTCACTAGAAAGTCTTCCCAGCATAAGTGATAACCTCCCCAAAGCTGTCCCCTCAATCTTGTATCCTTTGTTTACTCAGGTCTCTCCTGAGAGCAATGGGGTTTCCTGAAGTTAGGGCAGAATCAGGTGGCAGATGGCCTTGTCCACAAGCCAAGAGAGTTCTGAACGGTATTCTAAACACTTTCACCCACAGATAGCGTAGCTCATCCCTCACCACAGCAGCTTCTTTTTTAAACAGATGGCGAGTGTTACAGAAGTCCAGAGCTGTCAATGTGCAGAGGTGGTGTGTGTGTGTGTGTGTGTGTGTGTGTGTGGTGTGTGTGTGTGTGTATGTGTGTGTGTGTGTGTGTATGTGTGTGTGGTGTGTGTGTGTGTGTGTATGTGTGTGGTGTGTGTGTGTATGTGTGTGTGTGTATGTGTGTGGTGTGTGTGTGTGTGTGTGTGTGTATGTGTGTGGTGTGTGTGTGTGTGTGTATGTGTGTGGTGTGAGTGTGTGTGTGTGTATGTGTGTGGTGTGAGTGTGTGTGTGTGTATGTGTGTGTGGTGTGTGTGTGTGTGTATGTGTGTGGTGTGTGTGTGTGTATGTGTGTGTGTGTGTGTGTATGTGTGTGGTGTGTGTGTGTGTGTGTGTATTGGGAGGGAGAGAGAGAGAGCAGGGTCTCACCATGTAGACCAGACTAGCCCCAAATTCATAATGATCCACCTACCTCTGCTTCCTGGGTACTGGGATTAAAGGCATGGCCACCACACCTGGTCAGAGAATACATTTTTAATTTAATTTTACATTTCATACTATGCTGAAGACTGAACGCTATCTTTGATCATATGGAAAGCAGCTTACTGACGGCAAGTCCGCAGGCTCCTGTAAAGAGTTTACAGTTGGCTTCATTTGTTATGCTACCTCATGACTTAAACCAACTTTTCCAGGCTGCATGTCCTGACCAATCTGTGTTGCTATGGTTATTTTATTTTCTTATCATTTTGGGGAAGTATAAATACCTGATGGTGGGCAGTGGTGGTGCACGCCTTTAACCCCAGCAGTTGGAAGAGGCAGGTGGATTTCTGAGTTCGAGGTCTACAGACTGAGTTCCAGGACAGCCAGGGCTACACAGAGAAACCCTGTCTCAAAAAAAAACATAAAGGTCACAAAAACAAAACAAAACAAAAAACATGATAACTTTATGGCATACAAACCCTTGCATAATTATACATTTGTCTTAGCTATAAAGTGTATGACTCATTCTTTCAATGGTTTATAATTTTCTGGCAGGGTCAGGATTGAACACCAGGCTTTACCCATGTCAGGCAAATATCCTACCCGTGAGCTACCTACCCAGCCCCACTCCTCATAATTTCAGTTTTCCAGACAGCCCATCTTATAGATTAATTTCACTGAATATTAGCTTTATCTGTTGCTACTACTAGACATTTCTGTTCTAACGTTCTCACATGTGTGAGTGTTTATATCTCAATAGAAGGAAAATGGCTGGGCTTGACTTTATGTGTGCTTCTCTCTAGATGTAATCTCACCCTAATTCTCTACAGTCATTGTGTCCATCGTCCAAGCAGACACGCAGCTCTAGAAAACCAGAGAGTTAGGATCCACTCCACCAGGGAGAGCCGGATGCAGATGTGCGCAGAATCTGTCCCTGGGGGATTCTCCATAGGAGCCCTGGCATCAGTCCACTCTGTGGTCAGTAATGCCAGCACAGTCGAAGATAACTAGGGCCACACGTGGAAACACTGAGCCTTGAAAACAATCAAGCAGTCCAAATCTCCTGTTAACAGAATAAGAGGTATTTGTTGACTTTGTCACATGATCCCGTGATGGAGGAACAGTGTTGAAGAAGGAAAGCAGGAAACAAAGAGACAGGAAGCAGAGCTGTGCTTGGTACATGGTGTTGTGCTTTATAAAAAAGAAGGAAAGAACCAGGATACGTTTGGTGGAGTGAGGTATGGCGAGGTGGAAGGGACGCCTCTGCCGGCCCATGCTGAGGCATCCCTTCCCCCAAGGTACCAGCCACAGGACAAATGTAGTATGGAATCCTTAAGGAGAAGTCAGTGCTCTTAACCACTGAGCCATCTCTCCAGCCCCCACCCCTGAGTCTGTTCATTAAACAAAGGGAAGTGACAATGCTTTCTGAAGAGGCCACCAAGTCTGTGGCCTGGTCACTCAGGCCTCCAGGGCTCTCCCTTCTTGCCCTCTCTCATTGTTTCACCTCCTTAACCAAGGAGACGACAAAGTTGAATGGTATTTCATGAGTACACGGCAGCTGTGAGATGAGATGTTCTCTCTCTTTATAGTTCATAGGCGAGGATGTCTTTTCTCCCCCTCTGACTTCTTCCATAGCTGCTCCCTGCTGACCCCTCCCTGCTGACCCCTCCCAACAGTGGGGCCAAGATGGGGCAAGCTTTGAATTCCCCTGTCTTTTTTTTTTTTTTTTTTTTTTTTTGATTTGGTTTTTTCAAGACAGGGTTTCTCTATATAGCCCAGGCTGTCCTGGAACTCACTCTGTAGACCAGGCTGGCCTCGAACTCAGAAATCCACCTGCCTCTGCCTCCCAGAGTGCTGGGATTACAGGCGTGCGCCAACACTGCCCGGCGAATTCCTGGGGTTAATTGGGTTTTCTATTGCTACAAGGAGACACACCATGACCACAGCAACTCTCTTAAAGGAAAACATTTAACTGAGGCTGTGTGGCTTACAGTTTCAGAGGTTGAGTCCATTATCATCATGGCAGGAAGCATGGTAGCAGGCAGGCAGACGTGGTACCAGACAAGAAGCTGAGAGTTCTGCATCTTGATCCACAAGCACCAGGGAAAGACTGTAAGCCACACTGGGCCAAGCTTGAGCATGTAAGATCTCAAAGCCCACCTCAACAGTGACACACTTCCTACAACAGGGCCACACCCCCTAACAGTGTCACTCCTGTGGGCCAAGCATTCCCACACCTGAGTCCACAGGGATCATTCCTATTCAACTCCCCCCGACCCCAGTTTACTGCCTTTCTGTGTCTGAGTTTTTTGCCTGCATCTGTGTATGTGTACCGTGTGTGTGTGTGTGTGTGTGTGTGTGTGTGTGTGTGTGTGTGGTGCCACAGAAGACAGAAGAGAACATGGTCCCTTGGAAGTGGACTTTCAGACATTTTTGGGGGGGAGGGAAGGGAAGAGGTGTTTTGAGACAGGGTTTCTCTGTGTAGCCCTGGCTGTCCTGGAACTCACTCTGTAGACCAGGCTGGCCTCGAACTCAGAAACCCTCCTGCCTCTGCCTCCCAAGTGCTGGGCTGGGATTAAAGGTGTGCGCCACCACTGCCTGGCTCAGACCGTTGTAAGGTACCATATGGATGCTAAGGGCCCACCTTGGTTCCTCTGGAAGAATAGCAAGTGCTCTTACCTGCCAAGCCTTCTGTCCAGCCCCTCTGAACTCTTATTCATTGATCAAGTTACAAAGGAAACACTGGCTAGAATCCCTCATTATTTCTGAAGCATTCTTATATTTTCTTTTTATGGAATAGTTTTCCCTTTTTCCATTTCAGCTCTGATAGATGTACCAAGTGTCTCTTGTATACTAGGTTTTTTTCAGAACACAAAAATGAAGACCGGATTCACCTTGAGGGGATGGTAGTTGAGCGGATAAGATCAGGGAACTTATCTTTCCTCTGCTTTCTCTCTTTGGATTAGTCTTTTCTCCACAATTGGGTAAAAAAAAATTAACTGCTTGCATTCATTCAACAAGAACATGTACATCATCTTCTATTTTCCAGACATTAAAACTTAAAACATTAAGTTGATGATGCACATGAAACTTTCTGGCATGCCACTTAAGGGCTGGCTTCAGGGAGATAGCAACTAAAAATGTTGCATAGAAATAACTTGTTGTTTACTAGATCATGGCAACTGCTCAGTTAGAATATGTGTAGGGTGCTTTAAGAGCATATGGAAGAAAAAGCAAATTGAGAGGCATCGGGTGTGTGGAAAGAGTTCCCAGACGAAGAAATAAAAACAAACTGTTTAGCAGAAGGAATAGCAACTGCAAACATCCAGGCAAATGAGGATAAGCACAGCAGGACTTGTGGACATGTAAGGGAAATGGTAAGAGTTTGTTTGTTTTTGCTTGTTTTTACATTTGTTTTTTTGTTTTGTTTTGTTTTGTTTTTTTTGGATTTGGTTTTTTCAAGACAGGGTTTCTCTGTATAGCCCTGGCTGTCCTGGAGCTCACTCTGTAGACCAGGCTGGCCCCCGAACTCAGAAATCCACCTGCCACTGCCTCCTAGAGTGCTGGGATTACAGGTGTGCACACCACTGCCCAGCTTATTTTGTTTTTTAACTCTAAGTGAGGGGTGGTGTGTGATGCTCTACCTAAGTGGAATCTGGTCAGAGCACAATTTCCCAGTGTTCCCTCCTTCCACAACCAGGTGTTTGGTGATCCTACTTAGGTCATCAGGCTTGGCAGGAAGTGCCTTTGCCTGCTGAGTCCTATAGAAATGTGGCTGACTCAAAGGCAACTATATCATCCAAACCCTGGATGGCTACTCAGGAAGGCTGCATCCCTAGAGCTTTCTGTGAGACTTTTAGGCAGTTGTGAACATCAGAGACTTCCCAATAGCTATGCTGCTCAGCTGGTCAGTAGCCTCATCTCCCCAGTAGTTGTTTACTGCCCCCATAATCTTGAGGAAGGACTTTGTAAATCCTACCAGTTTTAGGAACTTCCTGAGTCTTGTGAGTTGTGTACTTCCTGAGTCTATTGGAGGGAATATTTCAAGTCAGAATAAATTGCTACAAAACAATTTACTAGCTAGTTTCACCCCCATTGAATTTTCTTGAGGAGTTCTTTCAGTATTTTCAGTTAGAAGAAGGCATGAACCTATAGATTATCAAGAAAAACAGGCAGAATCCTCCTGGGATAAATTACCAACCCATGCACACTTGCTTTATCTAGGAGTTGCTCAGGAAAGCCCTCTAAGTGAGACTCCATCAGCTTGGACACTCCGTGGTTCAAGAGACACATGTGCTGTGCCCTTGATGGAATCTGCTTACACTGCTGTGTCCAGAAATCTGTTCTCATATTTATGACACCTTTTGCTAACTACTTTTCTCCTTTTCTTATCCTAATTTCTTAGCCTTGCCACCAATTTACTTCGATAAACTTTACAAATAAGGTGGTTAACTCTCAATCTTAGTTCTTCTGAAACAGCAGTGTAAAAAATTGGGTTGCTCATGGCAACAGTCACAAGTCTGCCTCTTAATAGAGTGGGGCAGGGTTGGTTCTCCCGCCTTTGTCTCCCAAGCCATGCATGAAATGCTGTCCTCCTGTGACAGGAGTCAGGGATATGTCCACAGACAAAAGTGTGACAAAGGAGCCTTTCTACCTATATTGTTAGTGTAGGAGTTACAGCTCTGGGGGGCGGGGAAAGGCATCAGAGCAGTCAGGAGCCAAGGAATACCACAAAGTCACACCACAAACACCTCACACAAAAGATGTATAGGGAAAAATAGGAGGATGGCTGTCTCTGCTCAGGAGAGAAGCAGAGAAGAATGTAGTGAAAGGCAGGTTTTAGATAGGGTTTCTTTGGGGTCGTGTTTCTCAGAATGGAGATTTCTAGGATGGGGATTTATGGGATTTCAAGTCCTGAGCTTGGAGAGAGCCCAGGGATTGGTGGGGATTTTGAATGCAGGGATTGGTATTAGTGGATTTTTAAGCTCGCTCAGGCTTTGGGCTGTTACTGATGGAAGTTAGAAACAATAACGAAGTTAAGACCTCACAGAATCCACAGCCATAAGGCAGGCCAGGGGCAAGCCCAGACAAACTGGGGCCTTCTCAAGGTTGTTAGAATAGCAGGATGATCCTCCCAAAGTTGTTAAGACATTCCAGAAACTAGCCGGCCAGAAAGATAAAAAGTAGCCTAAACAACCTCCGCTGAGTCATGGGCCATCTGGGCTCCCTCCCCTCACCCTCTCTTTTCTTGTGTAGTTTAATGTTAACTAGGCCCTCTGCTAACAAGATAAGTCTCCCACTCCCCAACATTCTACTCTCCTACATTGCTGACGTACTACCCGCTGATGTAATTGTATGCCAATTACTCCCTCAATGTATGAATTGACTAATTATGTAAAGCGTGCAAACCCCCCTTGCCTTTTCCCATATAAACCCCTAGCTTTTGAGCCTCTGTGCTGACCGCTTTGTCTCTTGCACGAGACGTGTCGACCCGGAGCTCTGCAATTAAACTGCCTCGTGTTTTTGCATCAAGCCGGTCTCTCACGTTTCCTTGGGTGTGCGCCAACCCGAGACTCGAGTGGGGTCTCCCCATTGGGGAGGGGGGTCCTACATTGTGGGGGCTCGTCTGGGATCCCCATAACACCCAGGAACTCTGAAGACCCCTTGGAGGTACGTTTGTATGAGTTTGAGTGTCTGAGTGCTGCGCCGCTGTGTCTGTGTTTTGGTTTCGATTCGTAGCTGAACAGAGCAGACGTGGACCCCTGCTCTTGCAGCTGCCACTGTGAGCCGTAAGGATCCAGTGGCTGTGGAGGGGGACACCCCAGAACCGCAGGCTGTGACCCTGGAGGACGCTCCAAGGGTGAGAGACGATCAGGAGAGCCTGACCGTGTTTTTCCGGAACGAAGGGGATGGAGTGTTCCTTCTCCCGGAGAGAGAGAAAGTACAGAACCCTGCTCCATCAGAAGTTGCATTTGGTTGCTTGTTCAATACCAGACGTGGGCGAGTGGGTTTGGACATACTAGTGTCTGCTGTTTGTGTTCTGTTTTTGTGTTTTTTGTTTCTTGCCATGGGACAGACAGTGACGACCCCTTTGTCCTTGACTAAGGTGCACTGGACGGACGTTAGGTCAAGAGGACGGAATTTGTCAGTAGAAGTTAAGAGAAAACCCTGGCAGACCTTCTGTACCCCAGAATGGCCTACTTTCGGAGTAGGCTGGCCGCCTATAGGGACTTTTGATTTGCCCACTATCATGACCATGAGGGCCATTGTCTTTCAGGCAAGACCAGATCACACCCGGACCAACAGCCGTACATCACAGTATGGGAGGATTGGCACGGTCCCCACCCGAATGGGTCCGGCCATTCCTTCCTCCTCACTGTCCCGCCCCCAAGATCCTGGCTGTCCAGGAAGGGGCTGCAGATGAGAAACCGAAAACACAGCCAAAAGAAGATAGAGAATGCAGTGTTTCGCCGGCACCCATCCCAAAGATTTACCCTGAGATAGAAGGACCCCATGAGTGGCCCACTCCCCCACCCCCACCTTATCCTCGAGTCCTGCAACCAGAACCCCAACCCTCAGCTCTGCCAGCCCCACCTCCGGCTCCGGCTCCTGGAGCCTGAGAAAGGGAGGGCCCTTTCGCAGGAACAAGAAGTCAGTGAGGAGCCACCCTTGAGGGACCAGCTGACTCCACGGTGGCACTTCTCCTTAGGGCTGTCGGTGCACCCCCAAACCCAAATGACCAGGACAGCTTGCAGCTTTTACAGTACTGGCCTTTCTCTTCCTCTGACCTTTATAACTGGAAAATTAATCACCCTCCTTTTTCAGATAATCCAGCAGGGCTTACAGGTCTAATAGAGTCTCTGATGTATTCTCATCAGCCCACCTGAGATGATTGCCAGCAGCTTTTACAGACCTTGTTCACCACCGAGGAGAAGGAGAGGATCCTTCCTGAGGCCCGGAAGAATGTCTGAGACCATGCTGGACACCCTGTCCAGACCCCTGAGGGGATAGATGAAGGATTCCCCTTGTCGTGTCCTCAATGGGATTATAACACGGCGCAAGGTAGGGAACGACTGTCCAATTACCGTTGGGCTCTTGTAGCGGGTCTCAGAGGTGCCTCACGAAGGCCCACAAATTTGGCTAAGGTAAGAGAGGTCATGCAGGGGCTGACTGAACCCCCTTCAGTTTTTTTGGAGAGGCTCATGGAGGCATACAGAAGATATACCCTCTTCGACCTACGTCTGAAGGACAGCGAGCCTCCGTAATTATGGCTTTTATTGGACAATCGGCCCCTGACATTAGAAAGAAATTGAAACAGTCTCTCACATTTCCTTGGGTGTGCGCCGACCCAAGACTCGAGTGGGGTCTCCCCGTTGGGGGGTCCTACATTACCTTTACAGTTAGTATCTTCCATTTTCTATTTTAGTTATATTTATTTGTTTTGTGTGTGTGTATATATATATATATATACATATATATGTATATATATATGTATGTATAGATAGATATATATGTATGTATACATACATATATGTGTGTGTGTGTGTGTGTGTGTGCAACATGCTTGTCTGGTGCCTACAAACCAAGATTCCCTGGAATTGAGGTTATAGGTGGTTGTGAGCCTTCAAGTACACACAATTATGGGAGACTAAACTGTGGGAAACCAGGCCCTCAACAGCCCCCACCTTGAGAATCCCCTTTTGCTGACCCCTTGTTAGAAGCCTCATTTACAAGGATGATTGTGGGAACCAACTGGTCCTTATCTTAGATAAACACCTGAGGTTGTTAGAGAAGAACCAGCATTCCAGAAATGACATAAGATGCCTCAAGCTGCCGCCAGCCTGTCGCCAGCATCCGCACCAGATGTCCTCCCTTTCTTCTGTGCCTTCAATCATTCTCCTGCAGCCCCTCCTTATCTTTTCTTATGGTGTGCTTAAAAATAGACTTTCTTCCCGTTAATAAACAGACCTTGACAGGAACTCCTGCTGCTTGGTCTCGCCCTGTCTTTCCTGCCCGTTTCTCTCTTACAGGCTTTGTCCTCCTCGACTCCCCGAATAACTAAGTCCCGCAGGACAGTATACACAATATACACTCTTAAGCACTGAGCCATCTCTCTAGCCCCAGCATCTTCCTTTTTAAATAAAAATACCAAGGGTGCAAAGAGATAGCTTATCAACTAAAAGTACATACTGCTCTTGCCGAGGCTCAGAGTTCAGTGCTCAGGACCCACAATAAAAGGATTCATATGAAAGAGTTACTGACAACCATGCTGATTATGCCAATTACATGTTTTTTAGTCATTTTATTAATGCCCAGACTAAGGACAAGCTCATACCAATGAAAAGCCTCCTTGTGTCTAAGATCATGGGTACAGCATTTTTAAAGACAAAACAATAATTATAGCATTGGTTGGTGAGTTGAGGGTCTGTATTAGTGAGAGATTCAGGGTGGCTTAGTAATTAATGTCTGAACCTTTAAAAAGTTCTGCAGTATCTTCCAGACACTATGTAGACATCTGGACCATGGTCAAGGTCATAGACAGTCCCAAAAGCATTGCCAAGGCAGATGTGGCTGCTGGGGAAGTGGAAGGCTGAGACTTAGGCAGAGTCAAAATAAAGTTAAGACAGAATGGTGTTGTCCTCATCATTTCATTATCCCCCCCCCCTCTTACTTTTAAATTTTGATCTTGGCTAATGAGTAAATAGTGGGGTCCTAAGGATCATTAACCTAATCAAAGGAAATTCTTTTCTTTCTTTCTTTCTTTCTTTTTTTTTTTTTTTTTTTGTTCTTGTTTTTCAAGACAGGGTTTCTCTGTGTAGCCCTGGCTGTCCTAGTACTAGTTCTGTAGACCAGGCTGCCTCTGCCTCCTGAGAGCTGGGATCAAATGCATACATCACCACTGCCCTGCTGATCAAGGAAATCCTGTCTGATAAACTTTCTAAAGCTATTTACTATAGAAGACCCCAGAGCAAGTCCTATAGAAAGGAGGAATAAGGGACCAGCCAGGCCAGTAAGGAGGGTCATGGGTCATGGGTTCTAACCAAACATTTTATGGTACAAGGGATTATGTGACTCATGTTCCTGTAGTCTCTTACCTAAATTATTACCAACGTTTTGTAAAGTCTCTTTCATAACTCCCAGTTTGTTGCCATAGAAGCAAAAGGCCTCTCCTAGTGTCACACAAAGTTCTTCCTGGAACATAAAAGCTAAGTCTACGCCTCCTGGCTTGGGACACAGTTTCTGCCAGACACTGGCCTGGGCATGGAGCCTATCAACAGAGAATTAAAGGTGTCTACATTTAGTTGACAATGCATTCATTGTAGGCCCTATTTCTCCTCAAATTAGGGCCATAGTACACAAGGCAGCAATCCCTGCCACCCCCATTCTTAACGTGACTGGAACAAGGAGAGGGAGGCTCTCTGTACTGCCAATGAAGCAACCCACAGAGGCATAAGAGAACTCCTTCAGGTCCCGAATAAACATACACTTGGGGCAATATATGAACAACCTTACTTAAAACCTAATTATTATACAGATGTTCTGAGGCCATACAGTGGGTAAGGCTGACAGTACAGATAAACCAAGTTCCTCTGGGAGTGAAATTAAACTTCTGAGTAACTGTGAGACTAGTATTACAAGAGACAGAAGATGGGGGTAATTTGCAGTGACCAGACATAAGACATGTCCAGTCACACCATCCAATGTATACCAGAGTCTGGGAGTAGACAAGCAGACCAGGTGAAGGACACATCCCTGGAAGGTAATTCTTGAGTCTGGCAAAATCTATCAACCAGTGGAATCCATTCATAGGCATTATGGGCTGGCTTGCTGGTGCCAGGGTAATGGAGAGGAAAGTATCTGTAAGGTCCAGGGCTGTATAGAGCTGGTGGTCTGGTAGGAGGAGGCTGAGCGAAGCGTACAGATTTAGAGCAGTAGGATGAATGGCTTCAGTCCATTTCTACACCTCCTAGAGATCCTGGGCTGTAGGAGAGTCTACGGTACTGGTTTATGGTCAGGCAAGAAAGGTGTATTTAAAGCTGACTGGCGTGGGATAAGGATGTTCACTTCCAATAGCCTCTTTATATGGGGAGCAGTTCCCAGCCTTGCCTTTTTTGATTTATGAGGTACTGATGGGCCCTCATTGGCGTGGATGGCACCCTGCTGAGCAATTTTCTACACTGGAAAGGAGTTAAAACACAAACTTAATGTAATATACTGACTTCCTTGTTTGGTACTAATCTTCCTGAACTTCGAATTTTTTTTATGATTCACCAAGTATTTTAGATTTCAGAGTGCAGAACAGGAAAGAGAGCAAAGTCTGACCTCAGCAGATGACATTGTGTTTAGTAGCACGTGTGAAGGGCATCAGCTCTCCTACTCTGGAGGTGGGATGTGTGAGGAAGAGGGGCTCACTTGGAGTTTTCATGGAGGCTTGGGAACAAGAAAGTTGATGCAGCTGTGAGGCTTGTGTGTGGGTCTGTGGTCTTTCTTTCTGCGACTACTTATCCAGCAAGAACAACTATCCTGGGAGCCCGGCTATCCAGCAAACATTCGTCTCCGGGTGGAAGTTACTGATTCTGGCTGATCGAGGTCAGCGATAATGTCACAGAAATTCTGTTTTAAAATTTTGGAGTGAGTAAATTAATAATAATTCATTCTCTCATCATAGTGTATCAGAGGCCAGTGTCACAGGGAAGCCAGAGGAAGGAAAAGCCAGCTCGCCTCACAGAAATACAGGAGAGCAAGTCACTAAACTAGTGTTCAAGGGAGTGGTGATTGGCTGTATACTTCATGAAATTTAACTGTTAGAAAGTCAAATGTTGCTTCTTTTTCTGTTCTTTTCAGTTCTCACCACTGTGAGTTTTCTCCCATCAGCGTGCCTCGGAAAACTGAGGATAATGAGGACTTTCTGCTCACAGCCTGTCAGAAGGATGCTAAGTCTGTCGTGATCAAGGAGAACAAGGATCATGTGAAGGTCAAAGTTTGCTGCAGCGGCCATCTTTGCAGCCTGGTCATCACAGATGGGGGAAGAAGGTGGTGAGGGAGCTGAAATGAAGCAGACTTCTGGGACATTTGACTCTAAGAGGGGGGAGGGGAGGGGAGGGGAGGGAAGGGAAGAGGAGGGCAGGAGAGAAGAGACAGAAAGAAAAAAGAATCAAAGATCAAAAGCTTTGGGTGAGATAATCACTTAATTTCACCACCTTCAACATGGATGGCTGAATAGTTCTGAAGATTCTAGAACAGCATCTTGGAAGATGACTTAGCTGGTAAGTGCTTAGTAAGCAAAGATGAAGGCCTGAGCTCACACCCTTGGCTCCATGTAACAGACCCGTGAAGCTGGGTATTTTAGATAGGCTTTCTATTGAGGTAAATACCATGACCAAAAGTAGGTTAGGAAGGAGGCTTTCTATCACGTACACTTCCACATCACAGTGCATTATTGAAAAAGAGTCAAGGCAGGAACTCAAGGCAGGAACCTGGAGACAAGGACGGAAGTGGTGGCCATGGAGCAGCCTGCTTACCTCACACCCCGCCCCCCCCAAAGCTTGCTCAACTTGTTTTCTAGTACATTCAGGACCCCCTGGCCTGGGGTGGCACTGCCCACATGGGCCAAACCCTCCCACATTAATCATTAAGCAAGAGAATGTCCCACAAGCACCCTCACCCCCTACAGGATAATTTGGTTGGGGTACTTTCTCAATTGATATCCCTCTTCCCAAATGATATGTAAGGTAGAGAAAAATTTAACCAAGACATACGCCAGGAATGCCAACCAAGCCTGTAATCCCTGTGCTTGGGAGAGTCAGTGAGATGCAGAGTTCACTGAGAGATCTTGCCTCAAAAATGACATGGAAAAGCACTGACCTATACCCTGCACACACAAGGATACAGAAGGACACACACATACACACACTCACACACACACACACACAGAGAGAGAGAGAGAAAATCATAAAAATATTTTTAAAAGAATGTTTTAAGAGCATGATAAAATGTTTGTTCCTTATTTTAAACAGCAATCGAATTGATTATTATTAATTGTTAATCTATTACATGACAAGCCTTTTTGACAAAATTGATAATTGTTATCAAAAGATAAATTGTTAAAAATTTGCTTTTATAAATGTTTTTATATTGTTATAGATTTATACATGCATCCTATAAAAATGCATCTACTATGGGAGTAAAGCTCATATAATTAGATCACATATTTATTCTTTTGAGTGTCCCCTTGCTTCAGCACAGATAATTGAACTGGGTGCTGTAGCTGTTCTTTTAAAATGTTAAAAATCAAACTTTTGATTTTTATATTAATAATATACATATATAGCTCATGGCTTGCAATTGCTTAAAGTTGTTTCTTTTTAATGATACTAATTCTTAACTTTTACAATTATTTATACAAATACAATTCAAAAAATTAATCAAAAATATACATACGACTATTGACAGCTTTTCAGGCTTTCTAGTTATAACTGTTTTAACATAAGAAACAAAATATAAAATTAGTCGTTACATATGTTATTTTTTAATACTAAATGTTCCAAATCAGATTAAGACAAATATTATAACTGATTATTATAGTCAGTCATGTGAGATGTTTTATTAACAATTTGATATTGGTCATATTACTGAGATTCCTCATAATTCGCAAAGACAAGATATTATAGAATGAGCCCATAGAACTTTGCAATATTTTTATAATAAAAGAGGGGAGAATAACATCTCTATATACCATAAAAATTTTTAAATTTTAATGCTACGGATCTCTCTGAGTGTAGAAAGGAGGGCATGTTTGTGTTTTTTCTACAGGATGCCGAAGGAACATGCTAGCTGCCAGAGTGGTTAAGGAGAGATGCTGATCATTGAAAATGGCCACAGTCCTCAACACCTTTGGATGCTTCTTACTAATGCTGACACCACAGATAACTACGGACTCAACAACCCTCTTTGCATGGCAATTTTATTTAGCTAAAGATTAAACAAATTATAAACAGATCAAGGGGAAATATTGGCTACTGCTGATTGCCCCCTTCAGGGTGTCAAAAGGCCATATTTTACAGATTTCAAGTGTAGACCAGATAGAATGTGGCCTGCCATTTATTTTCTTTAAGACATCCACAGGCATTGCCTCCTTTGTTACCTTTCAACAGGATCGACAACAATACTATTTACTTAGTGCTGCCATTGATAAGGACCTGGCCAACTCAGAGATGGTTTAGCTAATCTAAAAGACTCTGTTGCCTCCTTATCAGAAGTAGTGTTACAGAACAGGAGAGGTCTTGATTTACTCTTCCTGAAGGAGGGAGGACTCTGTGCAGTCTTAAGGGAAGAATGCTGTGTTTATGTAGACAAGACAGGACTGGTAGATGACAGCCTAAGGAGAGTAAAAGAAAGTTTAGAGAAATGCAAAAGAGAGCAAGAACAGCAGGAGTCTTGTTATAAAAATTGGTTCTCCACGTCCCCGTGGCTTTCCACCCTACTACCTTCTATCCTAGGACCCTTCATGGGGTTATTACTGTTAATCTCCTTTGGTCCCTGGGCTTTTCAACGATTAACCTGCTTTGTTAAATCACAAATAGATTCCACCCTACCCAAGAATTATATCTCGGTACAGTATCATCGTTTGGATGCAGCAGAAGCGGTAGGACCTGGTAGACAAGACGGCTCAGCAGAAACAACTGCAATACCTGCCCCGGAGAGGCTCGATTTCAATAAGCTCCTTTGATGAGGCTCTGCCTGGCTCCCACCTATTCATCCCTGGGCTTAGCTGAAGGGGGAGCTGACCCAAGATAGCCGTCTTAAAGACGGGCAACTTCCTCCATCCCCTGTCCAACCTAAGACATGGAGCCTTGAGGATGACAAGGTAATCCTATGACGGGTAAGGCTGAGGGATTAGGGAGGTCGATCCTAAGACAGAAACGGCTACACATTATCGGTCTGGCCCCCTTGCCCAGTATTTCCCCCAAACCTTTCCACTTCTAAAATAAGGAAAAAGGGGGAAATGTGGGAAGCCATTAGAGACCCTCACTTTGACTGACAGGGCAAAGGCCCTGAGATAAGCAAACAAGAGCCTCTCCCTCGGGCATTGGTTTAGCCATTGTCTCGAAGATAACTGCAGAATGATCCTGCCTGCATCATCACCCGACGACTCAGGTAATTGCGGTGGAAGGAAGTCCTGAGATAACTGCGGCAGGCTCCAGCCTGTGCAAACACCTGTTGTCTCCACCGAAGGACCCTTATCTCTTCCTGCTGAAACTGCTAGATTGCCCTTCTTTCCTTTGTCCTTGCCTTGGGGTACGCCCCTCCTGAAAGCCTTAAAACCTGGGTACCCCAGAACAATAAACGAGGCTTTGACATAACCCAGAGTGACTTGTCGTTCTTGGTGCTTGGCCTCCCTCCTTCTCTCTCCCCTTTTTGACCCGCAGGTAGCACCCCTTCGTAACCCTGGAATAACTGACCCGCTGGACGGGTTACAGAGAGAGAGAGAGAGAGAGAGAGAGAGAGAGAGAGAGAGAGAGAGAGAGAGAGAGAGAGAGAGAAGTAAAACAACAAACTAATATTAAAGTTCCTAATAATTATAATTATTTTACGATTGTAACATGTCTTTGTTAGGATTCTGTGACATTGCTATGAATAGACACCATGACCAAGACAACTTTTATAAAGAACAACATATAACTGGGGCTGGCTTACAGTTTCAGAAGTTCAGTCGATTATCATCATGGTGGGAACATGACAGTGTGCAGGCAGACATGATGCTGGAGGAGCTGAGAGTTTGACATCTTGATCTGTAGATAGTAGAAGAGGACTGTCTTCCACAGGCGGCCAGGAGAAGCCTCTGATTCCACTGGCCAGACTTGATCACATATATGAAACCTCAAAGCCCCACCTCCACAAGGACATTAGTGCCTCTAACAAGACCACACCTCCTCTGATAAGACTGTACCTCCCAGTAGTGTGTGTTTCTGTGTATTGTAATGTTAAATTCTGTATACCTTGGTCTAGTTGCCTCCTCTGGAAGACTGAATTCTCAACTATGCCAGCTTTTGTTATGCAAACCTTGCTCCTTAGTTTAAAACTATTGGTTAATAAAGATGCCTATGTTGAAGGACATCTAGGTTTGGTCCAGCTTCTGGCTATTATAAATAAGGCTGCTATGAACATAGTGGAGTGTGTGTCCTTGTTATATGTTGGAACATCTGGGTAAAATCCCAGGAATGGTATAACTGGGTCCTCAGGTAGTACTATGTCCAATTTTCTGAGGAACCGCCAGACTGATTTCCAGAGTGGTTGTACTAGCTTACAGTCCCACCAGCAGTGAAGTGTTCCTTTATCACATCCTTGCCAGCATCTGCTGTCACCTGAGTTTTTGATCTTAGCCATTCTGACTGGTGTGAGGTGGAATATCAGGGTTATTTTGATTTGTGTTTCCTTGATGACTAAGGATGTTGAACATTTCCCTAGGTGCTTCTCAGCTATTCGATATTCCTTAGTTGAGAATTGTTTGTTTAGCTGTGTACCCTATTTTTTAATAGGTTATTTGATTCTCTAGCGTCTAACTTCTTGAGTTCTTTCTATATATTGGATATTAGCCCTCTATCAGATATAGAATTGGTAAAGATCTTTTCCCAATCTGTTGGTTTGCCATTTTATCCTATTGACAGTGTCCTTTGCCTTACAGAAGCTTTGCGATTTTATGAAATCCATTTGTCTATTATCGATCTTAGAGCACAAGCTACTGGTGTTCTGTTCAGGAAAATTTCCCCTGTGTCCATGTGTTTGAGGCTCTTCCCCACTTTCTCTTCTATTAGTTTCAGTGTATCTGGTTTTATGTGGAGGTCTTTAATCCACTTGGACTTGAGCTTTGCACAAGGAGATAAAAATGGATCAATTTACATTCTTCTACATGCTGACCACCAGTTGAACCAGCACCATTTGTTGAAAATGTTGTCTTTTTTCCACTGAATGGTTTTAGCTCCTTTGTCAAAGTGTAAGGAATAAATGTAAGCAATATAAGAGAAATTACAAATATAACCCAGCCCAGTGTGTGTGTGTGTGTGTGTGTGTGTGTGTGTGTGTGTGTGTAAAATGTGATAAAGGTAAACGCCCTGACTCAGTGAACACCTCAATTTTAGTTGACTAAAAAGATAGCATGAAGACCAAATCTGGATAGTGTGTGTGTGTGTGTGTGTGTGTGTGTGTGTGTGTGTGTGTGTGTATAGATAATAAAGCCTAGTGTTAGATAAGGTAGTATTGGAGGCCTGAGCTGAAAGAGACTTAAAAACCCTGGCCTAACAGCTAAGGTTTAGCTCATTCCTGAGAGCTCCAAAGGAGACTCTGTGTTGAGATTGACTCATTCCTGGAGGCAGCCCACAGATTCCAGGCACCCCAACTCTGGACCGAGACTCCAGCGGGGATCCAAAGCACAGTGAGGAAATGCCATGGGCCCTGCCTGAGCTTCCATTGGGAGTAGGCTACAGCATGTACCAGACCAGAGGTCGAAGTGTGTGTGTGTGTGTGTGTGTGTGTGTGTGTGTGTGTGTGTGAATGAATGTGATCTCTTTTCGCTTTGTATTTGTTCATTGTTGCTTATAAATAAATATTAGTGTAACTTGATCTACTGAGTCAAAGACACTTTCTTTCTCTCACTCCTGGCTCCATCCCTAAACTTGACTTTGGCACAAAGAATAAGTGACCATAGACATGTAGGTTCATTTCTGGGTCTTCAATTCTATTCCATTGATCTATCTGCCTGGCTGTGTACTAATACTAAATAGTTTTATCACTATTGCCCTGTAATACAGCTTGAGGTCAGGGACAGTGATTCCCCCAGATGTTCTTTTATTGTTGAGAATAGTTTTCACTATCCTGGGTTTTTTGTTATTCAAAATGAATTTGAGAATTGCTCTAACTCTATGAAGAATTGACTTGAAATTTTAATAGGGATTGCATTGAATTTGTAGATTGCTTTTGGCAAGATGGCCATTTTTACTATATTAATCCTGCCAATCCATGAGCATGGGAGATCTTTCCTTCAACAGAGGAATGGATACAGAAAATGTGGTACATTTACACAATGGAGTACTACTCAGCTATAAAAAACAATGACTTCATGAAATTCTTAGGCAAATGGATGAAACTAGAAAATATCCTGAGTGAGGTAACCCAGTCACAAAAGAGTACATATAGTATACACTTACTGATCAGTGGATATTAACCCAAAAACTTAGAATACCCAAAATACAATTCACAGACCACATAAAGCTCAAGAAGGAAGACCAAAGTGTGGATGCTTCAGTTCTTTTTAGAGGGGGGAGCAAAATACTCATGGGAGCAAATATGGAGACAAAATGTGGAGCAGAGACTGAAGGAAAGGCCATCCAGAGACTGCCCCACTTGGGGATCTATACCATATATAGTCACCAAATGCAGGCACTACTGTAGATGCCAAGAAGTGCATGCTGACAGGAGCCTGATATAGCTGTCTCCTGAGAGGCTCTGTCAGAGCCTGACAAATACAGAGGCAAATGCTCACAGCCAACCATTGGACTGAGCATGGAGTCCCCAATGGAAGAATTACAGAAAGGACTGAAGGAACTGAAGGGGTTTGCAACCCCATAGGAAGAACAACAATATCAACCAACCAGACCCCCATCCCCAGAGTTCCGAGGGATTAAAACCAACCAAAGAGCACACAAGGAGGGACTCATGGCTCCAGCAGAGGATGGCCTTGTTGGGCATCAATGGGAGGTGAGGCCCTTGGTCCTGTGAAGGCCCAAGTGTAGGGGAATGCCCAGGCGGGGAGGCAGGAGTGTGTGGGTGTGTGGGTGGGGGAACATCCTCATAGAAGCAGGGGGAGGGAGAAGGGGATTCCAGGGGGGAATCCCGGAAAGGGGATAACATTTGAAATGTAAATAAAAAAAGAATACCTAATTTTTAAAAAGATGCATACAGCCTGTAGCTGGGCAAAAGAGAGGTAGGCAGGATTTCAGTTCCCAGGCCTTGTGCTCTAAAGAGAGACCATAAGCAGAGGGAGAAGAAGGAGGAGGAGGGAGCCATGGGGAGGTAGATCTTGAGCTCCTGGCCGTGAGGTCAGCCCTTGGAGTACAAACGACCCAGGAGGAACACGGCAAGTGATATCTCAGGGTTATTGGCAGGGAAGTAGACAAAATAGCATCAGGGGTTGATGCCTGCTGACTCTAGTGCTTTAAGGCTTATTATAAATAGAATAAGAAGAATAATTTTATTTGGGAATTAAATGGTCTAAGGTGGGGTAGAAACCCCCAGAGAATATTTACTGCAACGAGCGCCACTTCCCATGGGCCATGCACATTTAAGCCATCACATAACAAATAGATAAACATGTTAAAATGGGTATTGGCCAACTTGTCTAGTAGAAAGACACCAACAGGCTAAGGTTGTCTTATTCACTACTGTTCATTCATTTTGTTACTTTAAAAGTTCAGAGCCGGCCGGTGGTGGCGCATGCCTTTAATCCCAGCACTTAGGAGGCAGAGGCAGGTGGATTTCTGAGTTTGAAGCCAGCCTGGTCTACAGAGTGAGTTCCAGGACAGCCAGGGCTACACAGAGAAACCCTGTATCAGAAAAACAACAACAACAACAACAAAAAAAAAAACCCAAAAAAACAAAAAACAAAAACAAACAAACCAAAGTTCAGAGTTCACCATTATGGAAAGGATATGATGCTTAATCAGCAAGACAGACCGTGAGGAGGGTCCTCAGCACATCTGCTCACCCTGGTCTTGACTGTTCCCGGACAGCCACATTTCTACCTCTGTGTGTACATGTATGTGCATGCTGTGGGCATGTATGTGTCAGAGTGTGAGTACGTGTGTGTGGCCATGTGTGTATGCAATAGTATTTTGGAAATAGCATTTCTTAACTGAAAATAATACAGTTTAATTCCAGTTATCTGCTTGTCTCAATTGCCTTTAAGTGTAATGGGGAAACACGGATTTTTTTTTTTCCTCAATAGACCAGGGTGGCTTCAAACTCAGTGATCTGACTACCTCTGCCTTCTAAGTGCTGGGATTAAAAATGTATATCACCATGCCTTGATGAAGGTTTTTTTTTTTTTAAGTATAGGATTATTTTCCATTAAGAATTGTTCTGGGGGCCGGGCATTGGTGGCGCATGCCTGTAATCCCAGCACTCTGGGAGGCAGAGGCAGGCAGATTTCTGAGTTCAAGACCAGCCTGGTCTACAGAGTGAGTTCCAGAACAGCCAGGGCTATACAGAGAAACCCTGTCTCAAAAAAAAAAAAAAAAAACCAAGTCCAAAAAACAAACAAACAAACAAACAAAATTGTTCTGGGGCTGGAGAGATGGCTCAGCAGTTAATAGCACCTACTGCTCTTCCAGAGGTCCTGAGTTTAATTCCCAGCAACCACATGGTGGCTCACAACCATCTGTAATGGGGTCTGATGCACTCTTCTGATGTGTCTGAAAAAGCAATGGTGGTGTACTTATAATAAATCTTTTTAAAAAATTGCTCTGGGGCTGGAGAGATGGCTCAGCAGTTAAGAGCACTAACTGCTCTTCCAGAGGACCTGAGTTCAATTCCCAGCAACTACAGGGTGGCTCACAACCATCTGTAATGGAATCTGATGCCCTCTTCCGGTATGTCTGAAAAAACAGCAGCAGTGTACTCACATACATAAAATAAATAAATAAATCTTAAAAAAAAAAAAAGGAATTGCTCTGGTTTATGTATGAAGTCCCATGCCTGCTGGGACTACATTGTGAGAACCTGTCTAGAAATAAACAAATAAAATAAAATAGCTGAGTATTACATCTGCTATTTGAATCCAAAGAACAAATTTTAAGGGTGTCCATTTCCAATTCAATGGGAAGCATCTATCAGATATCTTAGGATGACTTACGGAATGAACACAGAGATGAATTGTCCTCTTAGATGCTTTTGAGATATATAGAGATAAACATGGAGCTCTGACCTGCCCCTGGAACTCAGATAGCATTTGATAAATTCTGAGTTACTATTAAAGAAAAAGCACCTTCCCTAGAGGAATATGGCTAGATTTACAGTGGGAATTATGTTGACAGGGGAGTGTCGAAGCAACAGGGTGTCAAGAACAAAAGCAGTTCTTAGCCTGAGGGAGGGGTCTTTGAATGGACTGCCTCAGAATACAGTTCCTGGACCTGACCATTATCAAGTATGTCTGTGGAATGGGTCAACAAAGTGATTCGATGTTTTACGCTGGGCACTTTGGTCTGCAGCTGCTCTTGACGTTCCCAAACCCCTTTCCTAGCACTTCTGATCGCGGCATGCAGAACCACTCTCTATCTTAAAGGTAAAACGAAAGTGCTAAGACACCTTTAAACGCTCATTTGTTGCACAGGAGGGATGGCTCTGAGGTTAAAAGCACTGGCTTCCAATGAGTACAATTCACAGCAGGATCATGGTGGCTCACAGGGGTTCCTAGCTGCAGTCCAGGATATCTGACGCCCTCTTCCGCCCCCTGCAGGCATTGCACATATGTGGTGTCCAGGCACACATTCAGGCGGAATACTCATACACACAAAATAAAAATAAATAAAAATCTCAAAAAAAATTTTTTTAAGCTCTATAGTTATGTAATGAATCTCTGCCAGTCTGTCGGCCCAGGCTCACTCCTGTGGCTGTTTGAATTCTCTGTCACCCGCTCAGGCGAGACACCTGCTCAGACTAGGTCGTATTCTGGACTGTATTTTATCACATGCTACTTCTCAGCATGGGAACCCAGGGGCAAGAAAGCAGAGGCGCAGAGAACTATGGAAAAAGAACTAGGGGTGCGCTGCAGCTTGGAAACCAAATGGAAGAGTATTCATCGTTGTCGTCATCGTCGTTGTTGTTTAAAGATTTATTTCCTTACTCTCCCCTGCCCCTTCCCTTTCTCCCTCTTGTTCTGGTCCCGCTCGCTCTGGACCCTGCTTGCTCCAGCCCATAGATTCTTTGTTTCTCGTTACAAGACGGTTGTGAGCTACCAAGTGGTCGCTGGGATTTGAATTCTGTAAGAGCAGTCGGTGCTCTTCTCTGCTGAGCCATCTCATCAGCCCAATGGAAGAGTATTAAAAAGAAGCTGGCTGCCCGAGTCCGGTTGCTGGAAAGACTGTTTTTAAGCCATCAAGGAGGTGACTGTCACAGATGTAATGGCTGCAGGTCACAATGTGCAGAGTGAGAACAGCTGTAACACAGAGCAAGGACAACCAGATCACAAGTTACCCAGAAGAGAGTGCTGGCCAGGAGGCTCAGCAGGTGAGAGCCTTTGCCTCGGGATTCTGATGACCTGAGACTGAGCCTCAGATCCCATGGTGGGAGAACAGAAACAACCCCTGAATATTGTCCTCAGCCTCCATAGATGCACAATGGCACGTGTGCAATAATATAATAATAATAATAGTACATAAAATGATGAAATTGTTACATTAGAAGCCAGTGGATTTGAAGGCAGATTAGAGACAGAGGGAGACAGACAGAAACAAGGGATGGGATGTAACTGGAGCAGGAGAAATAGAGATGAGGAACACAGAGAAAGAGAGAGAAACAGAAATGAATGGGCGGCCACAGAGTGATGGATGTGTCAACGCCAGCTTCGGCGGGTCAGAGGAAGCTGAGGCAAGGCGTAGCGTCAGAGGTTGATCGTTCAGCAGGCCTTTTCCTGAGGGAATAAAGCTTGATCCATTGACACAAGCACTCCCTGTAACCAGCGAAAAACTCTTTGATCTCTTTAGGGATCTGTGAGAAAGAAAATAAAAACAAGGGAGAAAGAATCATGCACACACACACACACACACACACACTCTCACACACACACACTCTGGATGGATGAAGCTTCAACAAGCTCCAACTTCACACATATACATACATACATACATACATACGCATACATACATACACACACATTCATACATACATGCATGCATGCATACCTTCACACATTGGATAGATGTAACAAAGGTCCAACCATGCTACATACATACACATACATGCATTTGGTAGATGAAACAAAGCTCCAATGACCAAGCTCCTGAGAGACCAAATCTTTTAACTTCAGACTCCATTTTATTTTATTTTATTTTATTTTATTTTATTTTATTTTATTTTATTTTATTTTTGTGGTTTTTCAAGACATGGTTTCTCTGTGTAGTCCTTGCTGTCCTGGAACTCACGCTGTAGACCAGGCTGGCTTTGAACTCAAAAATCCACCTGTCTCTGCCTCCCAAGTGCTGGGATTAAAGGTGTGTGCCACCATTGCCCGGCTCAGACTCCATTTTAGAGAACTTGAACTCAGGTAAACTAACAGGCCCGTACCTAGCATTACTTTCTAAGTTATTCCCCAACAAAACACGAGCCTGGCTCCAGTTTCTAGGCTAACCCCCAACAAATCCAATGTTTCCAGGTTAATTCCCAACAAGTCTGCCCCCTGCCTAAGGCAGAGGCAGGGCAGAGGGAAGCAGAAGTTGTTTATGGTTTGACTCCCAGCACCAGCCAGTTATGCTAAAGGCCACAGTAGCATTCCAATTAGATGCTTGCCAGACTAGAAGCAGCTACCCCTCGCTTTCCACTCTCTATAAAACCTCACCCCATAGATGTTCTGGGCTCCCCTCCACCAAAACCATCCTGCATGTCGGCGGTGGGCTGAGGGGCCCAAGCTGGCTTGAATAAAGGCCCTGTTATGATTGCATTAGATCGGCTCCTGTCTGGACTTTTGGGGTTCACTAACACTTCCCTGGCACTGCACAACAACCATTTTACATATATACGCATACATACACATATTTGGTGAATTGAGCAAGCTTTGACCAGCAGGCTCCAACAACTTTATTTTTTCTCTTAGCCTTTTCATACCATCTAAGACAGAGTTCTCTATAGAAGAAAGAGATTATGTCACAGCCACAAGTTACATAGTCTCCCAAAACAGTCACCACAAAAACATTTTCTCTAGGGGATGGAGAGATGACTCAGAGGTTAAGAGCACTCACTGACTGCTCTTTCAGAGGTCCTGAGTTCAATTCCCAGCAACCACATGATAGCTCACAATCATCTGAAATGGGATCCGGTGTGTCTGAAGACAGCAACAGTGTACTCAAATACATCGATAGAATAAATAAATCTTAAAAAGACAAAAACAAAAAAAATATTCTTCAAGAACAGATTAAACTCATTAAACAGAAGGAAATTACAACAGGATTATTTATTATTATTCTTATTGTTAAATTCATACCTAACGAAACATCTCCCATCTATCTTTCTCTCCACACATTCATCATAACCCCAAGGCAATACATCTTTTGTCATTGATTAACAAAAGTTAATCTAGCCACTTTATAGTAGCAAGTTTTTTTTCTTGTGCTTAGCTGACAATTTGTATTTACCAAGAAACAGCTCATCATCTATCTTTTTTTGTATTGTTTTACTTTGTTTTGTTTTTTCAAGACAGGTTTTCTCTCTGTGTAGCCCTGGCTGTCCTGGAACTCACTCTGTAGAACAGGCTGGCCTCGAACTCAGAAATCCACCTGCCTCTGCCTCCCAAGTGCTGGGATTAAAGGCATGCGCCACCACCGCCCGATGCTCATCATCATCTTTCTTATGTCTTATTTTTGACATCTTGTTTGGCTAGACTGGCTAATCATCTGATATTCTATACTCAGAATAGAAGTATTTACTCTTTATTTATAACCTTGCCTTTTCATGGTTTACATCAAAACCTGCGACTATATCTCTAGATCACAAGATCCAAGAACTCAGACCAAACCTAGAGTGAATGTTTTCTTGGAGCCTTATCTTGTCCAAAGTCTATTTTTCTTCCTAGTACAATAACATGCTTGTAACCCATGGAAATTCACTGTGCTCCTTTCCTAACCCATGTGGCCTCACTACTCACAAGGAGGGGCACACTCTGCTCTTTTTTTTTTTTTTAAGATTTATTTATTTATTATATGTAAGTACACTTTAGCTGTCTTCAGACACTCCAGAAGAGAGCATCAGATCTTGTTATGGATGGTTGTAGGCCACTATGTGGTTGCTAGGATTTGAACTCAGAACCTTCAGAAGAGCAGTCAGTGTTCTTACCCACTAAGTCATCTCTCCAGCCCCCACATTCTGCTCTTAATTCTAGCTTTATTATATATTTCTAGGAAAACAACTTAAATCATCTCCTTAAACTTTCTATCAATTACTCTAACTTCCTAAAACTATTTAAATCAAATAAGGAATTCTGTAAAATCATTAATTCATCTAACAATATTGTTTTATGAGAGTTTTGTCTTCATATTGATCTGCAGGAAAATTGTCCAGCCGAGCAGGCTGTCTCCCAAGAAGTTCCCTTGCCCACCGCAGCTCCTCCTTTGTGGTGTCTGCCAATGGTCCCCATAAAAGCAGAAAGATTCAGAGAGACATGGAAAGACAAACGCACAGAAAACCAGCATAGAGGAAGGAGACCACAAACACAGCTGTGAGTGTGGAGTCAGAGCCACACATGGGGCTACATATGTACAAAGCTGGCAAGATAACACGAGAGACACCACCTAGGTCACACCATTGGAGAGGACATCTCATTCGCCCCACTTTTGGACCACTGTCCTAACTTTTTTTTTTTTTTTAATGTATGAGTGTTCTATCTGCATGTACACCTGCATGCCAGAGGAGGGCATCAGATCACAGTATAATTGTGAGCCACCATGTAGTTGCTGGGAATTGAAGTCAGGATCTCTGGAAGAACAGCCGATGCTCTTAACCTTTGAGCCATCTCTCCAGCCCTGTCCCTGCTATTTTTATGTCAAGTTGACACAATCTAGAGTCATCTGAAAGGGGAGAACCTCAAATGAGAAAATACCTCCATAAGATTGGACTGTTATTAGTGATTGATGTGGGAGGGCCTGACCCATGTCGGGCAGTGCCGCGCTGAGTGGTGGTCCTGGGGCCTATAAGAAAGCAGCTGAGCAAGCCATGAGAGAAAGCCAGTAAGCAGCACCCCCCACCCCATGGCCTCTGCATCAGCTCCTGCCTCCAAGTTCCCACCCAGTTTGAGCTCCTGCCTTGCCCCACTCTGTGACTCTGTCTGTATATGCAAACCCAAAAACCCCTTTCCTAGTTGCTTTTGGTCATGGTGTTTCATCATAGCAATGGTAATCCTCACAAAGACACAGGTGAAATCACTATCCCAACATTAAAGATTTCATTACCTCAAATGTGTCTCAACATTTGTCACACACTGTTCCATGTACCACCATTACAAGTGACCACGTCCCTTGCTTGCTGTTGTCTGGGCCTCAGTATTCACCTGGGCTCCATCATTGAAGGTGCCACCACCTGACACCCACATTAGAGAGGACACTTTTTTGGCTCTGTCTTTGGAGACGCCACCTCCTGGGATCCAGCATTTGAGAGGACAGTGCCTAAGAGCAACCCTGGGAGATGCCATCGTCTGGCAAAATGGATGGGAAGGAAGATTAAGAGGCTCTCTGATGCCTCCCATGGTAGTCTCCACCTGTCCGTCACATGCCAGGCAGCCATTTTGAAGGGACCCAATGCTCAACCAGGTCTCAGATTTTTTTTCCTGTGGTCACTTTCTCCTCCCTCTTATCACTTGGTCATAATATGAGGTTTGGGTATTTAATATGTTAACTTTAAAATTCAAGAGAACTTCCTCAGGTTGGGCCACAGCATAGCAGAGGGGTATAACACTTTAATCCTCAGCACCAAAACAGAAACAAGAAAAGTTCAAAAGTTTCTTTATAGCCCGGCAAAGGGGGCGCACACCTTTAATCCCAGCACTTGGGAGGCAGAGGCAGGCAGATTTCTGAGTTCGAGGCCATCCTGGTCTATTCAGTGAGTTCCAGGACAGCCAGGGCTACACTGAGAAATCCTGTCTCAAAAAAACAAAAACAAAAACAAAACAAAGTTTTTTTAAAAATAGATGCTTGAGAGTCTATGTAGCCTAGGCTGTCCTCCAAATGGAGATCCTCCTGCCTCTGCCTCCAGAATGCTAAGATCACAGATGTACAACTCTATGACCAGACCAACCAATGCGATTGCTCCCTTCTCTTCAGCTGCATCGGCAACACAGATGCTTCTGATGAATGGCCCCACCCCCCAACCTGGGCTCCCACCCCTGGGCCTTTGACTGGCTTCCCAGCCTTCGTGGGTCCTGACAGGGATATCTTAATCTCAGTGAGAAGCAGTTACAGAAGTGAGCAGATCTCCCTCCACAAACAGCTGGGATGTTAGGTCTAAAGGAACCAGGACCTTGTTGGAAGGGACCATGCTTACTCATCCTGACCACCGCCACGGCTGTCAAGGTAGGTGGCATCTGTCTACACCTGGATCACAGGGGACAATGACCTAGCTGCAGGAAAATGGACTGCCACAATGCCTGAGAAGATCCCCCAAAGATGAAACGGACACGGTTGTAGACTGCCACTGTTATGTGTGACTGTGTTTAACTCCTGCTCTTTTGTGGGATGCACATCTAGATCCCCCCTTAAGAGCACATGCAAACTTGTCACAAATGTCTCATAGTTCCCAGTTGGCAGGTACATTAAACCCTGAAATTCTGTGTCTTTTTGTTTGTTTGTTTGTTTTTTGTTTTTGTTTTGTTTTTTGTTTTGTTTTTTTGGATTTGGTTTTTTTCAAGACAGGGTTTCTCGGTATAGCCATGGCTGTCCTGGAACTCACTCTGTAGACCAGGCTGGCCTCGAACTCAGAAATCCGCCTGCCTCTGCCTCCCAGAGTGCTGGGATTACAGGCATGCGCCAACACCGCCTGGCTGAAATTCTGTGTCTTGATATCCCTGTTGCCTGGATGTGCCTTTATAATGTTCCAGTAGGGAGAAAATGCGTATGCACAAACACAGGCCCTTACATCACGCATAGTAAATTTAGGATTGGGAACAGCTTGAGCCCAGGGCAACAGGTACAGCAATGGCTGATGTCAACCACAAAAACTTAGGACCTCAAATAACCCATATTTATTTGCATGAGAAAAGTCCCCTGCAAAATCAAAAGAATTCGTTGATTCTTGGCTGAGGCAGTCTTACAACATGGTAGGGTGCTTGATTTGCTTTATGCAGAACAAGGAGGTTACTGTGGCCTTGCGGGAAAACATCTGCTTCTATGCAAACTACTCAGGAATATCAAGGATAATTTGGCTGAACTTTGAAAACACCTCACAGAGAGGAAATAAATGGCTCCCATATTCTTTCTTGGATTCTTCCTGCTGTCAGCCAACAGCTCTCCTATGCCTGCTGATTATAGTTGGTCTCTGCATGAGTAATGCTAAGGCCAAGGTCAAGACCCGATATATAAATTCCTGCTTACGAGCTATTAAACTGATGGTAATTAAGTCTCAGTATGAACAGGTACCCAACACAGAGTCAAGGAGTGATTTGACTCAGGGGTATAACTCAACGGGGCATATGGTGGCTAACATAATATCAATGGCTAACTTTATGTTTAAAAGTTTAACATCTCTGAGCCTAACAGAACTATAAAGCAAAACTGGACTTCCAAACTGTTAAGGGTTACATTTTTTATGGCTGCTTCTGCTTCTGTAAAGAGGACCCTTCTGCTGCCCAGAGTAAACTGTGTAATTTTGTATTCTTCACCTTTACAACCCCTCACTAAGCGGCTGGCTCAGCATTCAGGAATCCCGAGGTTGTCTTCTTCAGTGTAGAACTGGTACCAGAGTCTGAATAAAAAGCCTCTTCTTTGCTCAGCTTTATGAATAGACAGGTGAATCTCTGCATGACCCCAGACCCACAACATTTGCTCACACTTACTTGTGAGTTTTTGTGAGGGTCACGAATGACCCTGCATATAAAACCCTCATTTAGTTCCCAGTCTGCAGCAAAAAGGAAAGAATACTTCTCCTGAGGCAGGACAGAAACCCAGGTCCAGGCTTTGTCTTGAGTCTGCTCTCCCTGCCCACCATCTGTGCACGTTCACTGAGAAATGGAGTGCAGCCCCAGAGTCTCAGAAAGGCCCCAGTTCAACCATTTATCTAAGCACCTGTGTGTGCTCGCATTTCCAAGCAAACTGGGAAAGCTGCCTCTCTGTCCCGATGGTCAAAGTACTCACCTCAAGATACCACGGGTAATTCCACAAAGTTTTCAAGATTTCCTCAGCCCTGTGACTTCGGGGGAGGGTGAGACCTCTAGGACGCACAGAGCAGCCCCCTCCAGTCCCGGATGCCTTAGGACCAGAAGCTTGGTACAGTTTGCCCTATGTTCACCTTTCAATGATTTTGTTAGTGTAGTCACAAGTTTGACATCTAGAGCTGACAACAATATTGGAAACAACTGAATTACTAGAGTAGTCAGGTTTAAAAATCTCACCTAGGAGTGAGATTTTAAGGCCCATGCACTGGTGCTTGCAGCTTAACTGCAGAACCCACCCTCAGTTCCCAGGCTGCCCTGAGATTTTGCAGATGCAGATTTTTGTTGTTGTTGTTGTTGTTATGTTTTTTGAGATAGGGTTTCTCTGTGTAGCCCTGGCTGTCCTGGAACTCACTCTGTAGACCAGACTGGCCTTGAACTCAGAAATCTGCCTGCCTCTGCCTCCCAAGTGCTGGGATTAAAGGCGTGAACCACTGCTGCCTGGCCAAATGCAGATTTTCAAGGGAAACAACGTTGAGCCTTCCAAAGAACTTGGCAGCAACATCCAGTTTCAGTTTGTTGGGGTGAGCCACTGGGTGGATCCCCTTCTCTTGTTCTAACAAAGTATTCTGATATCTCTGCAAGAGGCCTCCAGACAGCTTCCCCACCATTGCCCACCCCACCCCCGCTCTGGCATGAGGGTGGGGGGTCTAGATGTGAAGTACATTCTTTCAGCATGCTGTCAGCAGTGGGCCTGGACCCATGGCGGGACTTTTCATCAAAGGTGTTGACGGCCTGGATTTCTTTAGCTAATAATAATCCCATTTCAAATAATCCCTGGAAAAGGGGGGCTGTGTGTGTGTGTGTGGGGGAATCAATCACGTCAGAAGGAGCAGCTATCTGTGAAACGCATCGTGTTCGCTCTGCTGCTTCTCCATAGCCTCCAGCATGTTGGGAACCCATGCGCTTCCTCCACACCGACCCAGCTTCTGACACTTTCAGGGCTCACCAACGGTCACTTCCATTCCTCAACATCTTTCCGTGGCCACTGTGGGGCACACCCGTCTATCGCTGGCCTTCTGCCTTACCCCCGTGCTCCCTTCTGTAGTACAGAACACCGATTCCTCCACGACGCATGCGCGTGCTTTGCCGCCCCCACTGCCCCTAAGCTCCATGAACATTCTTCTTTTCAATTTGCAGGCAAAACCTTTTTTTTTCTGGACCTCTGGCCTCGTGTCTTAACAATCGGGTGTAGAGCTAGTCGAAGTGCACAGACCCTTTCCTGTGTGGTGTGCCTTCCCAGGCTGTAAAAAAGGTCACAATGAGAAGGTTGGCTGTAACCCAGACCTCACCTTCAAAAGCCAAGTTTAGAACAATCACTAAGACTCGCAGATGCAGTGTGACTCAGTCACCTCCGGACAGATATCAAAGGCTCCTAGCCGTGCCCCAGAACTGGTTAGTTTTCAAGGTTAATGAACTACTCTGGTGCTCAGCTGCCTGGGGCCCAGATAACAAAACATGCTATGGCCAGCTGGAGAGAGAGCTAGGCAATTAGAGCATATGTTGTTCCTGCAGGGAGCCCAGGTTTGATTCCCAGCAGCCACATCAGATGGCTCACGACTGCCTTTGTCTCCAGTCCCAGGGGATCCAGCACCTCCAGCCTCGGTGGGTACTAGCACTGTCTGCAAAAACCCACACATAGTCTCACCCCATCCACAGTCTCACCCCATCCACATAATTTAAAGTAATGAAAGTAACTCTTTGAAAGAATCGTGATGATAACGGTTCTTAAGACGTGCCACACTTGGTGACACAAAAGAGGCACAGACAGGTGTGAGCTGCTCGCCCTGGACCACGCCACCCTTGAGATTAGCTTCCTTCTCCACCACAGCTCAAAGTATTGGCCCTCTCTCCCAGCTGCAGAACTAGGCCCTCCCCCCTTCCTTTCCTCCCTCCCTCCCCCCCAGGGTCTCCCTCCCTCCCTCTTTATTGTGGTGAAGCTGAGCTCCATCACTCAACTGCATCCCAGCCTGTCTTTATCTTCAAACACGGTCTCACGGTTGCCTGGACTGTCCTATGCCACCAGACACAGCAAGGCAGGAACTTTCTCAGTTACACTGTCACTATTTTTAGTTCTGTTCTGACTCCCTGACTAGGTCAGAGTACAAGGTCCACACACACTGTGGCTCAGGTGGATATTGTCTGTCTGGGGTGCAGTGAGTGCATGCAGAGAGGAAGAGCCATGACTTCTATCGCTCTCCAACTTCTTTTTTCAGTGGGATGTCTCATTGAACCTGGAGCTTAGGTTCAGCTAGACTTGCTGGCTGGTGGAATCTGCCTGTCACCCTCACCTGCTTTCCGGGCTGGGGTACAGACACTTGCCACTACAACATGCCATGACACCCTGCTTTGCACTGGTGTGGGGATCCAAACTCAGGACTTGGCGCTTACACAGTAAGCACTTCACACAGTGATCTTCCGAGCCCTTGGGTGTAGTTTTATATCTACTGGGTTTAAACCGGATCAGCATCCCTGTCCTGCTGGACATTAACCTCAGGAGGCAGCGTCCTCATTCTTCATCGTTGCATCCGTTTCCTCAGAGAGCACCTTTATCCCAGCACTTGAGAAGCAGAAGCAGGAGTCTTCATGAATTGGGCCTGTCTGTCATAGTGAGCTCCAGGCCAGTCAGGGTTAGTGGGTGAGCTTCCTGGAGACAGCCCCAGTTTGCACAGCTGCCATGGTTAACCATGGAGAGGCACAGCCGGAGGGGCTCATCACAGGACTGCTTCCTGCTGCTGCTGTGCCTTCTCAGATCTGTCATTGCTATATCCCTCATCTGTCTGGCACAGTATGATTGGGTAGGTGGGTGGGGACACCAACTGTGGACAACCTGAGGTGATTACCTCCCTGGTGATTTTCCTGCAGATCAACATGGGAATGAGCTTTCATAAAATAATATAGTCTAGATTAATTAGTGATTTTATGGAATTCCCAATTTGATTTGAATAGTTTTAGGAAGTTAGGGTAGTTGATAGAAAGTTTAAGGAGACGGTTTAAGTTGTTTTCCCAGAAACATGCGATAAAGTTAGAATTAAGAGCAGAGTGTGCCCCTCCTTGTGAGTAGCGAGGGCCGCATGGGTTAGAAAAGAAGCACAGTGGGCTTCCACGGGTTACAAGCACGCCATTGTACTCAGAAGAAAAATAGGCTTGGGACAAGTTAGGGCTCCAAGAGAGCATTCACTCTAGGTTGGGTCTGAGTTCCTGGATCTTGTGATTTAGAGATGTAATCGCAGGTTTCGGTGTACACCAAGAAAAGACAGTGTTATGAGTAAGAAGGAAATAATTCCATTCTGCGTTTAAGAATAGAGGATTACCTAGTTTGGCTGAACAAGATTTCAAAAATAAGACATAAGACAGATGATGGTTTCTTGGTAAATACAAATTGTTGTCAGCTAAGCACGGGAATAAACTTGCTACTACAGACTGGCTAGCTTAAACTTCGTTAATCAATGACAAAAGATGTATTGCCTTGGGCTTATGATGAACTTGTGGAGAGAAAGATAGATGGGAGATGTTTAGTTAGGTATGAAATTCCATAAAAGAATACATAATAATCCAATTGTAATTTCCTTTTGTGTAATGACTTTAATCTGTTCTTGAAGAATATGATTTTGCGGTGACTGTTTTTACAGACTATGTAGCTTGTGGCCATGAGGTAATATTTTCTTACATGGAGAAAGAACTCTGTGTTAGAGTGTAGAGGAATAAAAAGACTAATAAAGTTGTTGGAGTCCGCTTGTTGGAGTTTGAAGCTTGTTGGAGGCTGCTCACTGGGGTTTGTTCCATCCACCAAAAGTGTGTGTGTGTGTGTGTGTGTATGTGTGTGTTTGTGTGTGTGTGTGTAAAGCTGTTTGGAGCTTTGCCCTGCCCACCCAGTGTGTGACTGTGCATGCCTGCATGTACGTATGTTATATATTGTACATATGTATGTATATCTGTGTATGTGTAAAGTTGCTGGTGCTTGTCTTGCTTATCCACTGGCTGCATGTATATATGATTCTTTCTCCCTTTGATTTTCTTTTTTGCATCTCAATGGCCCCCAAGGAATTCAAAGTGTTCAGAGAGTTTCTCTCGGGTCACAGAAAGTGTAGACTCCAGTGAATTAATGGATTATTGGGATTACTAATTTCCCCCAATTGGTAATATTCATTGTTATTATTGTTATTATTAAAATTACATTATTATTAAAAATAGATTCTTCTTTCATACAATACATTCCAACCACGGTTCCCCCCTAGCCACCCCTCCCAGATTCTCCCCCCCCTCCCCCAGATCGACCCCTCCCACCCCATTGCCCTTCAAAAGAACAAACCTCCAAGAGACAACAACAACATAAAACAAGATGCAATAAGACAAGGCAAAAAGCCCTCATATCTAGGCTGAACGAGGCAACTGAGGCAACCGAAGAGGATCAAAGAGTCCCAAGCGAAGACAAAAGAGTCAGAGACACACCTGCTCCCGCTGTGGGGAGTCCCACAAACCACCAAGCTAACAGCCATAACATACACACAGAGAGCCTGATGCAGACCCAGCCTGCCCTGCGTTTGCCTTAAGCCAGAATTTGATCACTCAGTAATTAGGTTTGTATTTACAGAGAACTTCAATCAAGTTTAAAGAAAATCCCAGGACACCATTAAAAAGAGCTATCTGGTAAGCTTTTATTTAAATATGACTAATAGGTTATTTGTATGCCGGTAAAATGAGCCATTTCAAACCAGATTAGATTCTATTAAGGGCAGGTTTATTGGGAAGAGGCTCTCCAGAGAGTTCACTAACCCTAAAGATTGAGGGCTGGGGAGCAGTCAAGGGGAGGTGGGGGAGAGGGAAGAAGACGAGAGAAAGGGAGCGCAGGGGGCGCAGGGAGGGGGAAGAAGTATGCGGGAGGGGGGGAACCCAAAATGTTTGTTTAGATTATATATGTGAGAACCTCAGGGCTGGGGGCAGGGTATGCCAGGAGAGACAGAGGAGGAATGCTGGGAGAACCTGGAGGCCAGGTCTGCTTTAATATGTAAAATGTGCACCTCAGTTCCTTGTCCCTGTCCGAAGTCCAACACTAACAACTAAAAACAACCATGAGAGTACGCCCATGCAGTAATTCCAGCCTGAGGTACTTTTATTTTGATGTTTTATTCTCTTAGAGTAGTAATGTACTTTCAGTTCAACCTCGAGTCCTCTGCCAGTTATTTAAATCATTTCTTGACAGTTCAGCTGGATTAGGTGGTTTGCAAATTTTCTCTCGAGAAACCTCTGCTGAAGCCGCCTGCGCTGCAGTGAGCAAGCGACCTGCCCCCACACCCGAGGTAGCTTGGCTCCTTTCTTCGAACGCCCCCCTCCCCTGAGCAGCCTCCTCTCTTTCCTGTGTTGGATCGCCAGTCCCCCGACACACACACACCAGGAACTGGCTGCTTCTTATTGAGGTTTCTCTTGTTTTTGTAGATTCATTTTTTTCCTATATTTTTCTAATAAATGGTCTGAAAGTTTGCCAAAAACCTTTCATCAGCTATTGCCACATCAATTTCCAAAATGCCTTCTGCGACTTTTCTGTCTTGTCTGTCTATACTTGTTAGCATTTTGTCTAGGCTCCGCCCCACAGTTGCGTGGCAACAGCCAGGTGTGCCTGACTCACTATAAAAGGGGCTTCTTGCCCCCTCCTCTCTCTCTTGCTCTCTTGCCTTCTTGCTTTCTCTCCTCTAGCTCCTTCTTCCTCTCTCCCCATTCCCCTCCCCCTTTTCCCCACGTGCTGATGACTGGCCTCTACTCTGTCTGTCTTGTCTGTCTCTCTTGTCTCTCTCTTTCTCTGAACTCCCCTCCCCATGCATTCCCTGAATAAACTATTGTATACTACACGGCTACTGTCTACTGGTCCCTCTGGGAGAAGGGGCGGATGCCTCAGCATGGGCCTGCAAAGGCACACCCTTCCCCCCACACCTGACTGCACATCCACCAAACATATTCCTTCTTCCTTACCTTTTTATAAAACACAACAATACTAACAGCTGTATTCTTTTTACCACATTTTGGTTGTTTTGTTTAATGGACTTTGTTGTTGTTGTTGCTGTTTGTGTGTTTGGGTGTGTGTGTGTGTGTGTGTGTGTGTGTGTTTGGAGACAGGGTCTCCAGCCCAGCCTTAGCTCTCAGCCCTTCTACCCCACCTTCCTATTGCTAATATATATATATATTGGGGGGGGGGGTTGGATTTTTGGATTTGGTTTTTTTCGAGACAGGGTTTCTCTGTATAGCCCTGGCTGTCCTGGAACTCACCAGGCTGGCCTCAAACTCAGAAATCCGCCTGTCTCTGCCTCCCAGAGTGCTGGGATTACAGGCGTGCGCCATCACCACCCGGCCCTATTGCTAATATTAATGCATATGATACTGCACCATATATATTCATGTGCTTTCCAGTGTTTCTGCCAGCAATATAAAAGCTACACCTCAGGGCTGAAGAGATGGCTCAGTGGTTAAGAGCACTGGCTGCTCTTCCAGAGGTCCTGAGTTCAAATCCCAAGTAACCACATGGTGACTCACAGCCTTCTGTAACCGGATCCCATGCCCTCTTCTGATGTATCTAAGATAGTTACAGTGTACTTATATATAATAAATAAGTCTTAAAAAAACTCTACACCTTTCCACACACCCCCCCACAGTGGACTGATTTCCTTCTACCCAGTGGGCTGCACACATCCGTCTGGTGCTTTGATTGGCATTTCACTGGCCACTGGTTAGGATGGGAATCTGCTGTGTATTTATTTGCTGTTTGTGAGCTGCGTTTTTAACATTCTTTTCCTTTCTATCAGCTGGTTCACTGTTCTCACCTGCCTGCCCTGGTGCGAGTTTAGCTTGGCCTTCAACGTGGCTTAGTAGCTTTCCTCATCACTTTCCCGCCAAGTGCTTTATACCAGATAAAAATATAAAATACATGCATAGTCAGAGTCTGTCAGTGGGGGTGAACTCAAATCCTTAGCCCTCCTGCTTCAGTCTCCCATGCTGGCATCTAAGTGGCAGGCCAGCACACCTGGTCTCATGTTTGTTGTCATTTCACAGAGAACGTGGGGAAGCTGGTCTGCAACGTCTCTCGGCTTCTCTTTTGATTTTGTTCTTCTCATTTGTTTCTTAGTTTGCTGGGTGCATCAGATTTCTATATTACGATCATGCTACCTGTAATCTCAGCACTAGGGAGACAGAGACAGGGT
The DNA here is from genome assembly GCF_947179515.1 of Apodemus sylvaticus. Classification (NCBI taxonomy): domain Eukaryota; kingdom Metazoa; phylum Chordata; class Mammalia; order Rodentia; family Muridae; genus Apodemus; species Apodemus sylvaticus. The sequence continues at coordinate 79,454,153 of NC_067472.1, read as the reverse complement.
GCCTGGGTCCTGCTGGCCAATTCATTTATATAGTCAGTGAGCTCCAGGCTCAAGAGACTGTCTCAGAGAACTAAGGTAGAGAAGCAATTGAGGAAGATACCTGACATCAACCTGTAGCTTAGACACACACACACACACACACACACTAACATTTAAAAGAAAACAGATTATGCTAGTTACCAAAAATAAGAGCTTCCTTCAGTGCTATAACCTAGAGTAATTTAGATGACCCTGGGATATCTCCTTTCTTTTCTCCATTGGCCCAACCACATGGGACAGCTCAGAGCTGGTTGGCATCACCTCCTCCTGGATGGGGTCCATATACTTAGAACCTTAGCAAATCTCACAGATATAAGTTCTCAGTGTGTTCCTTTGATTTTATCAGTTTGTCTGAAGGGATCTAAATCATCAAAACCTGCTATCTCTCTAAGTCACTCTTTGAGGTCAATTTCTTTTTTTAAAAAAAAGATTTATTTATTTATTATATGTAAGTACACTGTAGCTGTCTTCAGACACCCAGAAGAGGGCATCTGACCTCATTATGGATGGTTGTGAGCCACTATGTAGTTGCTGGGATTTGAACTCAGGACCTCAGGAAATGCAGTCAGTGCTCTTAACCACTGAGCCATCTCTCCAGCACCCTGAGGTCAGTTTCTGCCTGGCCTGTAACTCACCATGTACACCAGCCCTTCCTTGAATACACAGAGACTGGCTTGTCTGTACTTTCACTGTGCTGGGATTAAAGGTGTCACCATGCCCACCTGCTAATTTTATAAGTACAAAAAATGTTATATAACATAAACTAAATGGAGACCCAAGAGTCAAGTAAAGGTGTCTGGTAACATTCTCATCCTTGTCACCGTGACTCAGGGCAAGGCAAGGGCAACCCCTGCTGCCTTTTCACAATGGATGCTGTCTGCGGGTGCTGTCTGTGGGGTGCTATCTGCAGGTGCTGTCTGTGGGGTGCTGTCTGTGGGGTGCTGTCTGTGGGTGCTGTCTGCAGGGTGCTGTCTGTGGGGTGCTGTCTATGGGTGCTGTCTGTGGGTGCTGTCTGTGGGGTGCTGTCTGTGGGTGCTGTCTGTGGGGTGCTGTCTGTGGGTGCTGTCTGCGGGTGCTGTCTGTGGGGTGCTGTCTATGGGTGCTGTCTGAGGGTGCTGTCTGCGGGTGCTGTCTGCGGGTGCTGTCTGTGGGGTGCTGTCTGTGGGGTGCTGTCTGTGGGGTGCTGTCTGTGGGGTGCTGTCTGCGGGTGCTGTCTGCGGGTGCTGTCTATGGGTGCTGTCTGAGGGTTCTGTCTGCAGGTGCTATCTGTGGGTGCTGTCTGTGGGATGCTGTCTATGGGTGCTGTCTGAGGGTGCTGTCTGTGGGATGCTGTCTGTGGGGTGCTGTCTGTGGGGTGCTGTCTGTGGGTGCTGTCTGTGGAGTGCTGTCTATGGGTGCTGTCTGAGGGTGCTGTCTGCGGGTGCTGTCTGAGGGTGCTGTCTGCGGGTGCTGTCTGCGGGTGCTGTCTGAGGGTGCTGTCTGCGGGTGCTGTCTGCGGGTGCTGTCTGCGGGTGCTGTCTATGGGTGCTGTCTGTGGGGTGCTGTCTGCAGGTGCTGTCTGTGGGTGCTGTCTGAGGGTGCTGTCTGCTCACATACGAGGAAATCAGGTTCCTTGCAAAAAAAAATACTGGGGTGCAGCTCAGAATTTTTCTCCTTTATTCTTTTCTTCCTCACAGTAGAAATACATGCCCACTTTTAAACCCTTGGTGTTTTCTTGCTCTGTAATTTATGTGGACCACATAGAGACTCTTGGAATAGCCAGACAGACAGGTCTGAAGCCAGCTTCCATAGTAGAATTGACTAGCGGATTCCCGCAGTTAATTTTCCCAGCTGTAAAATAAGTCTGTGTAGTGCTTTAAAAAGTTAAACATGCCAGGCGGTGGTAATGCATGCCTGTAATCCCAGCACTCTGGGAGGCAGAAGCAGGCAGATTTCTGAGTTTGAGGCCAGCCTGGTCTACAGAGTGAGTTCCAGGACAGCCAGGGCTACACAGAGAAATCCTATCTAGAAAAAACAAAAAAAACAGAACAAAACAACAAAAAAGTTAAAGGCCAGGCTGGAGAGATGGCTCAGTAGTTAAGAGCACTGACTGCTCTTCTGGAGGTCCTGAGTTCAAATCCCAGCCTGATGCCCTCTTCTGGTGTGTCTGAAGACAGCTACAGTGTACTTACATATAATAATAAATAAATCTTTGGGCCAGAGCAAGCAGAGGTACTGAGTTCAATTCCCAGCAACCACAAGATGGCTCATAACCATCTGTACAGCTATAGTGTACTCATATACATAAAATAAATAAATAAATCTTAAAAAAAAAAAGTTAAAGGCCTCAGAGCAGGTTCTCCATAGACGTGTCCTGTCAGCCCCATCCTACCCTACCTCCAACGGGAGAGAACTGCACACTGTTGAGTGGGCTGGAGGTAGGAAGTAGCCCCCAGATCCAATAAATCATGACAAAGTAGGCTAGTGCTAAGAGATAAAGTAGCACGGTTGAAGGTGATGTGGTGATAGCCTGATCGCACAGATAGGAAAACTGAGATATGGAGAAGAAGTAAGTTGCTTGCCAAAGGTCGCACAGCCACAAAGTACTGAATCTTCCTAACTCTGGGCCTCTCCACCTTGGGCTGTGTCCCCTATGAATCTGGGCAACTCAGCGCCTTCCACAGCCACCCACACTGCTAGCTTCTGCACACCCTGACACCTTTCACATTGTCCCGACATGACTCACCCCTCCTATGAGAGCCTATCAGGTCCCATCTTACCACTTCGTTCCTTCCCCTCCCCCTCCCCCTCCCCCTCCCTGGCTGGGCTGCGCGAGCAGCTTCTCAAGCCTGCTGTGGAGTTAGGACTTCTTGCAGAGAAGGTGGCAGCAGGCTCACACAGGAGGCTAGAGGTCTGGTCCTAACCTGGTAGCAAGAGGACAAGGGGATACACTATCCCTGCAGCATCCTAAGCTCCCTTCATCCTGGGAGATAGCAGTCTCTACATGCCTATCAGCTGAGAATCTTTTCATGGAAAGATTCTATGTCAAAAAAAAAAAAAATAGGGAGTACTGGTTGGTCGAGTACTGTGAGTTCAAGGCCACCCTGGTTTACAGCTCAAGTTCCATAGTTCCATGGCATTCAAGGTTACACAGAGAAAGAGAAACCCTGTTCTGAAAACAAAAAACAAACAAACAAACAAACAAACAAACAAACAAAAAAAGAGGGACTGGAGAGATGGCTCAGAGGTTAAGAGCACTGACTGCTCTTCCAGAGGTCCTGAGTTCAATTCCCAGCAACCACATGGTGGCTCACAACCATCTGTAATGGGATCTGAGGCCCTCTTCTGGCACACAGGTGTATATGCAGATAGAGCACTCAAAAACAAACAACAACAAACAAAAACCCAGAGCACTCATACACATAAAATGAATAAATCTTAAAGAAAAATTGAGCAGAGCTGACCTGCTCCACGGGTCATCTGCAGACGGAGCCAACTGCTAAGTGAGTCGCAAAAACCACCCTTGTCCTGGGAGGGGAGTAGGTGGGGTTGGGAGTGGGGGTGGGGGTGGCAGTGGGGGGGACAAAGAAGCAATGCATGCTGGACAGCTCATCTTGATGCCAGTGTGCTGGGGCAATGCATGTCTTGGACAGAATTATCACATTATTTCAGAATGGAATCAATTTAAAACTTATGAATTGATTGTTTCTGATTTATGAGGTTTGCCCCAGGTAACTTGAAATGACAGAGTTGAGACAGGGTTTCTCTGTGTAGCCCTGGCTGTCCTGGAACTCACTCTGTAGACCAGGCTGACCTCAAACTCAGAGATTCACCTGCCTCTACCTCCCAAGTGCTGGGATTAAAGGCGTGTGCCACCACTGCCCAGCTAACTGCTCTTCCAGAAGTCTTGAGTTCAATTCCCAGCAACTACATGGTGGCTCACAACCATCTGTAATGGGATCTGATGCCCTCTTCTGATGTGTCTGAAGACAGCTACACTGTACTCATATACATAAAATAAATACATAATTTTAAGAAAATTAAAAGAAAGAATTCCAGATCCATGCGGTACAAAATGATACCATCCATGTCGAAACAAAGGTGGAGGAATAAGCCTACATGTGCACTTCTATAGCAATGGGAAAAACTGTCATTTTTGTCTTATTATTTAAAACAGGATTTATGTATTCCAGGCTGAGCTCAAACTTGTAATTCTCCTGCCTCAGCATGGTAAATATTGAGATTACAGGCATAAGCCAACATACCTGGGTTACTGTTGAGTCTCCTTCTTCCTTGTGGGACTTGGGGCATCCGCCTCGGGCCATCAGACATTGCAGCAAGCACCTATGCCCACTGAGCCAGTTCACGGAACACTTAATGGCTAATATCATCTGTGCTCGGGACAGGGCTTTCTTTGGTTGTTGGGATGGAATGGGAGGAAACTTCTTTCCCATGGCTAGCTGTCCCTCAGAATCCATCCTGGGCTCTGATTCCAGGACCCAGAAGATTCCAACGTCTTTGGTGTAAAGAGGCCTGGTGTTTGCCTGTAGCCTATGAAGTCTTCTCATGTGCCTTAAGTCAACTCTGTGGAGTCTTCGTAGCATCTCCTTGCTGTGGTGAATCTTCACCCCTGCTGGGGCCTAGAATCACCACAGAAACAAGCACACTGTGTTTGTGAGGCTGTTTCTAGAGAGGTTTAAGAGAGCAGGGAAGGGAAGACAGGTCCTGGATGCGGATGGCAGCGTCCTCTCAGCTGAGGTCCCACGCGGGATAAGAGGAGGAAGGCAGCTGCACCCCGGCCTTCATCCCGCCCTGCTTTCTGACTGTGGACACACGTGAGCAGCATCACCGTGCCACCGTGATTCAGCCCCATGAAAGGCTCAAACTGTAACCAAAAGAAGCCCTTCCTTCCTGAAGTTGCTTCGGCCAGGCAGTTTTGTCACCACCACAAGGAGAGTAGGTAATTAATGCGTTCTTTTTTTTTGGAGGGGGGGGGGTGTTGTTTGGTTTTTTTTTTTTTTTTTTTTTTTTGGTTTTTTGGTTTTTTGGATTTGTTTTTTTTTTTTGAGACAGGGTTTCTCTGTATAGCCCTGGCTGTCCTGGAACTCACTCTGTAGACCAGGCTGGCCTCGAACTCAGAAATCCGCTTGCCTCTGTCTCCTGAGTGCTGGGATTACAGGCGTGCGCCACCACCGCCTGGCTAACTAACGTGTTCTTACAGCAAAATGGCATCAGGCAGACACTGAGCAGTACTGTTTAAATAATGAGGATGAGAAGGATTGCGCATGCTCAGTATAGTCGTACGTCTCCAAAAGAGTTTCTTCTCTTTGTGTAGCCCTAGCTGGACTGGAATTCATGTAGAGCAGGCTGGCCTGAAACTCACAGAGATGGGTTTGCCTCTGCCTCCTGAGTGGTGGGATTAAAGGCACGCCTCATCAGACATTTTTAATCCGAGGCTGGCTGCCCCCAGAGATTCACGATTCAGGATCGAGAGCGCCCTTTGACACCTTTGGGATTCCGAGCCACAGCAACGCACTGCCCAGTTTATAAAAAACATTCAATTTTAATTAAAAATAAAACAAACACGGGGCGATGGTGGCGCATGCCTTTAATCCCAGCATTTGGGAAGCAGAGGCAGGCGGATTTCTGAGTTCCAGGCCAGCCTGGTCTACAGAGTGAGTTCCAGGACAGCCAGGGCTACACAAGAGAAACTCAGTCTCAAAAAAACCGAAAAAATTAAAACAAAACAAAACCGAGAGCATGCAGAGGCGAGGCGGCAGCGGCTGTGAGATGGTTGCATCCGAATGAGGAGTGAGACGGCCGTGAAAAGGCCCATGAAGCTCCCTGGTGCTCGAAACAGAACAGTCAGTCCGCAACAGGCAGCCTGTGGTTGCCCCCTCTTTGGCCTGAGTGCTTCCTCCTTAGTTACTGAATTCTGTTTGTATTTGAGGTTGCTATGGGGCCAGATTCAAAAGTACAATTCCAAGTATCTTTGCAATGATAAGTGGCCTTGACCTCAGCTGTGACTTCCCTGAATGGCGATTCTTCATATTTCTCTAACAGGCTTCAAGCTGTGGGAAGGGTGCCCGTTTGGCTCCCTCCCTCCTTTTCTCTCTCACAAGAATACAGACTGGCGCATTGGCCATCTTGTCACTCTGAGACGGAGCTAAGAACCAGGCTGAAGCAGTAAAGCACAAGGAGTCTGGGTCCTCCATGCTGCCAAGCTGACTCCGCGCCGGAACTGGGGCCTCCTACAAAGGCGCATCGCTCATCCAGGGATGGTGCAGATTCACAGGCAGACTGTGACAGTTCTCTGCAGCATCGTAGGGAAGCAGCTAATTTAACAAAAATCAGCACAGTAGCTTCCAATATGTAAAAAAAAAAAAAAATACAGAAAAGAGAAAATAAAATACTTTAAAAAAATCCAACCGCTTCCCTCTACTGTGTTTGTTTGTTTGTTTGTTTGTTTGTTTTGTGGGGGGTTTTTGTTGTTTTGATTTTGTATTTGGTTTTACCGAGACAGGGTTTCTCTGTATAGCCCTGGCTGTCCTGGAACTCACTCTGTAGACCAGGCTGGCCTCAAACTCAGAAATCCGCCTGCCTCTGCCTCCCAGAGTGCTGGGATTACAGGCGTGCGCCACCACTGCCAGGCTTCTGCTGTGTTTTAATTTGGCCAGAAATGTAATGCATTTTTTTGTTTCTGCTACTGCAGTGAGATCTCTTGCCTACATTCACGTTTGATGGTAAGGCCAGGGTGTCGAAAGGAGAAGAGCAAATGCTTTGCAAGTGAGAAAACATGGCTTCTATACCCAGAAGCACAAGAAAAAGCTGATAGCAAGATAATGCCCTGTAGCCAGACAGAATGCCGGCAAGAGACTCACAGTCCCAGTGCCTGGGAGGCTGAGGCAGGAGGATCAGAAGTTTGAGGCTTGCCTGAACTACATAGAGACTGTCTCAAACAATAAAAACAAAGTGAGCCCTTTTTATGCCTATTTATGCATGCCATAAACATATGCTTATGCTCTGACAAATCATACCAATTTTCCAAATCTTTAATTCATACAGAAATTAATTTTAAAAATTAGAAGCTGGACTGGAGAGAAAACTCAGCAGTTGAGAGCACCTGCCGCTCTGGCAGAGACCAGGAATTGGGTTCCCAGCACCCACCTCGGGTGTCTCACCTATAATTCCAGCCTCAGCACCTTCTGGCTTCTGTAAGCATGCACACATATGCATACACACACACACACACACACACACTCACACACACACACACACACAGTACTGCAGACACTTAAAAAAATTAAAAATCCATCAAAAAAAATAACAATCCTGATCTTCTGCAGAAATAAAAAGTTGTGAAATCATAATATAAGTAGTTAATGTCCACAAAATGTAAATAACTCTTAAAAATCAACAATAATCAAAAAATGATCCAGCTGTGAAAATAGGTAAAAGATTTATAGTCATATCTCTACAAAACAAACAAACAAAACCAACAAACAGAAAAAAAAACAGAGACAAACTCACAAATGGCCAAGAAAAAGGTAAAAGAAGCTTAACTTTACTATCTCTCAGGAAATGCAAAGTAAAGACTCTGCCCCAAATCTACTGGGACAGCTGCCTTCCACCAACAAAACTGCCAGCGAGATGGCGCGGCAGGAGCAAGCACAGAAAGCACGTGTTCGCAAGTCTGACAGCCTGAGTTTGAACCCCAGAAAAGTGGTGGCACTGCCTGTGATACCAGAGGCTGAGGCAGGAGATCAGAGGTCTAGGCCAGTTTAAACCAGTTCTAAACTGGGGTTGCAAAATGAGACTCTGTTTGAAAAGAGGGAGAGAGAGAGAGAGAGAGAGAGAGAGAGAGAGAGAGAGAGAGAGAGAGAAAGGGGGAGGGAGAGAGGGAGAGAGAGAGAGAGAAGAAAGAAAAAGGAAGGGGCAGGAAATGGAGGTGTGGTGGGGGCACGAGCGGCAGCAAGCTGTGGAGAACCTGGAAGCTGTGTGCTGTTGATGAGAACGCGGAGCGGTGTGGGCACCGTGGAAAACCGTGTGGCCTGACCTGAAAGAATTCAACACACAAGCCGGGCAGTGGTGGCGCACGCCTTTAATCCCAGCACTTGGGAGGTGGAGGCAGGCGGATTTCTGAGTTCGAGGCCAGCCTGGTCTACAGAGTGAGTTCCAGGACAGCCAGGGCTACACAGAAAAACCCTGTCTTGAAAAAAGCAAGCAAACAAAAATAAATAAATAAATAAAAAAAACAACAACAACAACAAAAGAATTCAACACACAACTTATGCACAATCTGTCAGTTCTGTTTCTGGGAGTATGTGCAACACAAAGGCCAGACTTCAGCGAGATGTGTAGTCTCTCATGAAGATGGCAACGTCACTCACACAAGAGCAATGCCACCTCTGAGACTCAGATGGATAAATGAAATGTGGTCTATCCATGAAGTGTGGGGTTAGCCTCTGGAAGGAACACCTGAACATGAGCCCAGTTCAAGACCACCCTGGACTCTCTCTCTCTTCTCTCTCTCTCTCTCTCTCTCTCTCTCTCTCTCTCTCTCTCTCCAAAAAATTTTTTTTCTTACTTGCTATAACATTATGCTAAGTGAGTGAATCCAGTCACAAAACAGACCAGAGATGGCCTGGTGCTGGCGGTAATAGACAGGGGAAGTGGGACACTGTTTAAAGGTACAGAGTTTTCATTTTTACAAGATGAAAGAATTCTGGAGACCTGTCTGTCCCTTGGCAACGTGAACGTATGAACTGAATTCACACGCGGCTAAGACAGTAGTTCATGTTCTGTGGGAGGTTTTTACTACAGGTTTTAATAACTGAGCACATCAGTTGTCTCCTGTTTTTGCTCTGCTTCCGACGACAGTGCCTCCCCGGTCTGGGCTCTGCTCCCTTGTGAGAGCAGGAAGGCTGTGGCTCAGGCGCCTGGCTGTTTGGGGTTTTTTTGTTTGTTTGTTTGTTTGTTTAATGATCTATTTTTAATTAATCTATAGGATTGTTTTGCCTGCACTTACATCTGTGCACATGTGTGTCTGGTACCCTCAGAAGACAGAAGGTGTCAGGAGCCCCTAGAACTGGAGTCACAGTAGTTGTAAGCCACCATGTGGGTGTTTGGAACTGAATCCAGGTCTGGACAGGAGGGGCGTTGCTTCAGTACCAAGCCAGTGCTCCAACACTAACCTGCCAGTTTCTAAAAGCAGCTTGATGCCTGATTGAACACAGGGCTCCGGGATGCCAGGCGAGTGCTATGTGACTCAGACTAGATTAGAGCGAAAGCAGCCTAAATTCCTTCGAACTCATTTCTTCAGCTCTATTGGCTGAGCACCAACTCTGTGCCTAGCTCCTCGTGGACCCCTAGAGTGACACTGGAGAGCAAGCCATGCACAGTCCAGAAAGGGACAGATTCAAGGGATCAGCTGCGTCACAGTTAGGGGCCGAGGAGTGGAGCTCAGGCACAAAGCACGACCCTTAGCAGGTCAAGGTCCCTGAGCCCATCACTGACACTGAAAAAAAGAAAAGATTGCTATTATAAAGCCAATCCCTGCGATTGTAACAGGATACACTGGGAGAAGGAAGGGATTGCATGAAGGGAGAATTTCAGCCCAGATCCAAGCGACAGAAGGTGGCCAGAGCATTAAGGCCCGGAAGCGGAAAGGTGTGTCTGAGCCAGCGCAGCCTGGGAGGCAGCAAGAGTGATTTGGGGAACAAGTGTGAAGCATTGCCAGCACACACACACCCCATGCACGGATCTGATAAAAAGTCATCTATTAGTTGTCAAGTCAGGTAGGCTTATGAGTTTCAGGGCCACAGGCTGAGATTTGTGATGGGGGTATGGAGTGTGGGACAGGATGGGGTGAAGTCCAAATATATTACTATGACAAGAAAATATAACAACCAGCTGTTTGGTCCTGGACAGAAGCTGGGTCAGTCACTACCGGCCTCACAAGGCTCCACCTTTACTGTAACATCCTCTGGATCTAGCGTTAAGAGACCCCAGTCCACTCTCATTTTCTTCACCCTGCGCACTCCACTGCGTGTGCTGAAGCCCAGAAGAGGGGGTGGGGGTCAAGGCCGGGCCAGAACCACACCAGGAGAGTGACTTATGTGGGCGAATCCCCATTTGTGTGTAGGACTAGCGAAATCTGGGCCTCACTCACCCAGCGGGGCAGATTGTACTCCCTGACCCTCCGATAGACTGGGAGTGGGATCTAGTCTGACTCAAAGGATTAGTCCAGGTGATCACAGGGAGACAGCGGTCACCTCATGCCCATGGCCTTGAGGCAGAGCTGGGAATGCCTGGGCTAGCAGTAGCAGCCTTTATTTAGTGTGCTTCCTCATTGGCTGCTTGCTCTTCTCCCATGATGCCCATGGCCAACCCTCCAGGGCTTCTCTGGTTTAAAACAATCCCGCTGGTTTCTGCAGATTCCACCGGAAATTGGGAGGACTGGGATAGTCTCCCCGGAGACTGCGACCTTTGGTCACGATACACTGATAGGTTATTTCTCTGCCGGTGAAAAGAGCCAGTTCAAGAAAGGTTAGATTAAACCGGGCAGTGGTGGTGCACGCCTTTAATCCCAGCACTTGGGAAGCAGAGGCAGGCGGATTTCTGAGTTCGAGGCCAGCCTGGTCTACAGAGTGAGTTCCAGGACAGACAGGGCTACACAGAGAAACCCTGTCTCAAAAAACAAAACAAAACAAAACAAAAAAAACAAACAAACAAAAAACCCAACACCAACCGACCTCACAGGTTGGGACATGTCACAAAGTGCCACCAAATAAGTTCCCCCACAGTGAGAGTGGGGAGAGTGGGGGGGGGGGTGCGGGATGGGCGGCCCACCTCTCTCTCACCCCAGCGCCTCTCCTCTGACCCCGCCAGTCCCCACATCCTCTACACGCTCTCTCCTACTACCCTCAACCGCCCCAGTCAGTCTGGTCCTTAACATATGGACACTGGTGAGGGAGGAGGGTTCAACGGTCCCCATCCACAGAGAGAACAAAGGTCTGTGGAGAAGGCTGGCGGGAGGACCCTCTGTCTGCCTTCGCACACGGGTTAAGACACTGGAATCCTGCCCCTCCTCCCAGCACCCCAGGCATTATCTCCAGGCAGCAGCAGCTGAGCCTCCTGGTATCTCTCTGATCCCCCAGATTTCCGGTTCCCCAAAGACAACTCAGGATGTGGGGAAGGAGGGGCAGGGCAGGGAGAGGAGGAGGAGGAGGAGGAGGAGGAGGAGGAGGAGGAGGAGGAGGAGGAGGAGGAGGAGGAGAGAGACAGCCAGACAGCCAGACAGAGACAAAGACAAAGACAGAAGATGGAATGACCAATACCAAGAGGGCAGTGACAGGCACAAGAGAGAAAATGCTTCCAAGGTAGAAGCAGAAAGACAGAGAGAAACAGAAGTAAAACACAAAAAGAGAAGAGACAACCAGGCGGTGGTGGCACACGCCTTTAATCCCAGCACTTGGGAGGCAGAGGTAGACGACAGAGAAACTTTCTCTCTCCGAGAGAGAGAGAGAGAGAGAGAGAGAGAGAGAGAGAGAGAGAGAGAGAGAGAGAGAGAGAGAACAGGTATGGTAAAAACATCATCATCCATCAACAACAAATAACCTCTGAAGGAGGATCAAAAGTGCAGAATTGCTGGGCAGTGGTGGCACACGCCTGTAACCCCAGCACTCTGGGAGGCAGAGGCAGGCGGATTTCTGAATTCGAGGCCAGCCTGGTCTACAGAGTGAGTTCCAGGACAGCCAGGGCTACACGGAGAAACCCTGTCTTGAAAAAACCAAAATCCAAAAAACCAAAACGACAACAACAAAAAAAAAAGTTCAGGATTACCAGTCGTGGTGGTTGACTTTAATATCAGCACTAAGGGCAGGAACAGGTAGATCTCTGTGAGTTGAAGGCCACCCTGCCACTCTGCTCTACATAGAGTGTGTCAAGCTAATCAAGGCTACATAGCTAGACCCTGTCTCAAAAAACTGAACAACAACAAATTCAAGGTCATTTCAAGTACATATTGAAGTCAAGGTCTAGCCGGGGCTACATTAGACTGTCTCAAAAAAAAAAAAAGAAAAAAGAAAAAAAGTCAGAAAGGTGACACACAAAGAGAGGCAGAGGCAGAGGCGGGGATGTTGAGAATGAGACAAAACCGAAAGCGGTCTGTGGGAGAGGGAGAGAGGAGGGCTTGGGGTGTGCGGTGTTGCAGGGACCCAGAAACAGAGAGAAAATTAGTAAGCTTGTGAGCCTGGTGGGAGAGGGTGAGAAATGCTTAGCACCTACAGGTATGCAAGGGGGAGGAGGGGCTGACTATAGGCTCAGCGAGAGGGCAGAGGGAGGACCGCAGAGGGAGGACCGCCAACTTCTCCCTCCAGGCACTAGAGGCCCACCAGACGCCCAGGATACTGATGCTCTAAGTCCTGAGCTCACAGGGCTGTGTCCTAAAGAAGTATCACCAGAGCCCAGCACAACACAGAGGCAGAGGGTCCTTGGAGCCTCTCCAGAGGACAAGCTAACAATAGTGCATGATAGACAAGGAGGCAGAAGAGCCAGACTGGCCCTGAACTACTCCAGGAGGGAGAGCCTGACCACCTGACCTCTCTGAGCCTCAGTTTCCTCATTTGACAGACAGTGGCATGAGGCCTTCCAAGGATGAACACCTCAACAGAATATAAACATAAAGTGCAGCGCGCTGCAGGTGCCTGAAGCCAGGGTCCTTGCTGCGTGAACCTGATGCTCCCACGGCATCCTGTCGTTGTGAGTCAGGACACTTTCATTTACAAACAGCAGACACACTGAAGCCCATCTAGACCAAAGAAGGGTGCTGGAGAGGCATGTCTGTCCCGTAGCGGTAATTTCATGGGTAGGCCTGATCTCTTCCTAGGGTGGTTCCAGGCCTCATGGACTTCTCAGAAACCCGCCTCCGTCACTTCTCCATGCCGCCTGGCCCTGCTGCCCCCTGATGATCCCCGAAGCTGCAGGCCTGTGTACTGTTGAACCATCTCAGGGAGAGTGTCTTCCCATGTAAAGAGAGAATTTGCTGACTATAAACTTTGCTTTGCCGTGTTTTCTTATAATTTTCTTTCTCTTTCTTTTCTTGTTTTTGTTTTTTGTTTTTCGAGACAGGATCTCTCTGTGTAGCCCTGGCTGTCCTGGAACTCACTCTGTAGACCAGGCAGGCCTCGAACTCAGAAATCCGCCTGCCTCTGCCTCCCAAGCACTGGGATTAAAGGTGTGCGCCACCACTGCCTGGCTTTGCCGTGTTTTCTTCTTCGCCAACATCCTGCTCTTCTGTTAATAATTCTGGAATTAGCTGTGTGACCTTAAGAAAAACATTTAACGTCCTGGACCTGTTTCCTTGTCTACAGAGTGGGCCTCCTGTGCATGCATACTGAGAGGTTCTGTAAGTGTGTCATACACATCTCAGCAGGAGAGCGCCCGGTTTTCCTCAGGCACCTTCTTATTTTCAGGGCCTTAGCTTTCAGAGTAGAACACAAAACAAGGGCAAGAAGGACCCGGTCCTGTTGGCCAGTGATTGGCTCATATGAGTCACGTGTCCCAATATAGCCCAATCAGAATAATTTTAGTGCTTTTGCTGGAGAGGCTGGGATATTTTTCATTGGATCTGGAAAATATGTGGCCCCTAGAGCAACCAGGACCATCCACGCAGGGAAAAACTGTGTAAGACAGATCAGTAGAGAGGAGAGAGCTGAGAGCCGGGGAGATGCCTGTTTGCTGCTTGCTGTAAACAGGAGGGCCTGAATTTAGAGCCCAGCACCAAGCGTAAAAACCCACGCTTGGTAGCGAACTGGAAGGGAAGACATACGTCCCCCGGTGTGCTCCACACCACACCCAGGACCCTCAGAGGCCCGAGGGCAGTGCCCACCGCAGTTGCTGCTCTTCATCCTCACCCTCTTGTCCAGTCTCATGCACCCGCCTCCCCTACGGTGTATTCTGAGACCAGATCACCCACATAAACCCCTTATCCCAGGACCCTCCTCTCAGATCTGCCTCTGAAAAGAGGAAATCCAGAAAGCCATCCCCACCTGTGACTTTTAGAAGCGAAGACCTGTCTTCCCCAAAAGCAGTTGTGGAAACCAGTCTCATATGCTTTCGGACAGTGCACATCTACAGCGACTTTCCCCATCGACCAGACCAGCACAGGTGGCAGGCAGTCCCCTCTTCTGTCTCACCTGGTTCAAGACTGGGGGGAACAAAGCCTCGCCTCACGCTGGAGCCAAGAAACATGAATGGAAAATGCTGGCTGACTCCAGGATGTCCCTCGACTCCCTCAGCCAAGGCAACGATCACTCTGACTGTCCTTGTACCTCGTGGTCGCAGCCAACCAGTCAGTGTGGGCCCCGGCTTGTGTGGCCCTTTCTTTGCTAGCCTGTAGCCTCTCACGCTCTCCCACTTCTAGGCCGTCTGCCTCCCCTAGCTGTCTCCACAGCTAATGCAGAGATAGTTGCTAAAATGCAAACTCGGCCCTGACATCTTTTGTCTCCATAGCCTTCAGGGACCGCCCATGGTCTCAGAATGAAGCAGGCTGCTTTGAAGCCCCTGGCTGCCCTCCCTGGAGTCCGTGCCTTCTCCAGTATCATAACATGGTATTTCTTCAGTTCCCCAGGCTCACCTGGGCTTCAGTGTTGCTCCTAAAGGCTGGAGCATCTCAGGCAATTCATCCAATTGTCACAAAGCAGCCGGTGACACTCTCCCATGACAGCCTAAGCCACATGCTATATACCCACCCATTCCTTTCCCGGCCTCAGTCTTGTTTTGTGTTTGATGATTTGGCTTGTTGATTTGGTTTTTCAGACAGGGTCTCATGTAGCACTAGCTGACCTCAGATTTGCTACATAGACCAGGCTGGCTTTGAACTTAGAGATCTGCCTGCCTCTGCCTCCCAAGTGCTGGGGTTAAAGACATGAACGATCATGTCCTGGCCCTTGGTCTTAATTATTATAAAACCACTCAGGTCTGAAAACAATTCAAGAATACTTATTAAACACTTGTGGAGCCCTCCCACACAATGTTTTGAGGGAGACTGTGGAGGGCAACTCAGAACTTCCACATGTACAAGTCACCACTGACTACCCCGGGCCCAAACTGCACAGTCTGCTGAGGCTTTTGTTGACCTCCAATCTCAGTTCTCTCCTCCCAGCGAGGGCAACACGGCCCTGAATTTGGGCCCTGAATTTGGTATCCTGCTCTCCTCCACCTTCCTTGCTACACAACGCACGAGTGTCTCTGAGCAACACAGAGAATGTTCCTATTCCAAACATCTGAATGGGAGAAAGCCCAAAATATAAGTGGAAAACCCACTTCTGACTTCATGAAGTGGGTTTCAATCAAATAGAGGCATTTAAAACAATGATTAACGCTGCCCCGCGCTGTGTGTATACTGTGCATACGAAACACCAGAATTCCATGTTGACATTCGGACCCCAGTCCCAAGATAGCCAAACATTCCAAATTAAAAAAAAAAAAAAATCCAAGCAGAGGCAGGCAGTTCTATATATGAATTCAGGGCCAGCCTGATCTACATATTGAGTTCCTGAGCAGCCTGGGCTAAACAATGAGACCTCGTCTAAACGAACAAATCCAAGTGAGCATGGAACTCTGGCAAAGGACCCACAACCCAATCCGCATCTTCAACTGCCTACACATGGCTCCTGTTGCTATCCCAATGCATGCATGTCCTGTCAGCGATGACTTTCCTGTTGATGGGCCAGACTCATTCTGCTGCTGGCACCCACCAGTGACAGCATCCCACCCATCACAAGTAATGGGTCCCTCTGTTGTTTCCTGCTGAGGCCACTGTGGCACTGGCCTGCGCAGCCTGTGCCTGTGCATCCATGACTTGGTAAAGGTCCCGCTCAGCAAATGCACTGAGCACAGGGCCTGCCTGGCTTCAACTCCACCACTTGTTGCTAGACTGTTCGACAAGGCTTTTCTACAAGTTTGCTCTTGCTAATCAACTGCTGTTGCTTCCTGTGCCTCCTCCTCCTGCCCCAACAACCCAAATAAGAGGACTTGTGCCAACACTTCCCAGACCTTCCCTCTTCAGTCTGTTGCAACTGGCTATTTAAAGGGCTTCCCCATCGCATGCTGTTGGCACTTTGCAAAATACACAGAGCAGAGAGGCTACCAAGAAGCATGGCAGTGACTCTGGAGGCCCAGATCTAATCATAGATAATTTCTGGCTGTGCATTTTCAAACAAGTTATCTCACGTCTCTCTTCCCTTACCTACAAAATGCAGATGCTAGCTCTGTCAACAGGGAAGTCACAATGATTAAAGAGACCTTGAGTTGCAGTGGGTACCCTGGTACTTAGCTTACCTCTGCAGTCAGAAAGAACCACTAACTCTGTGTATCCGTCGGAGCAGCGCTGGTCACACAGCACACACTCTTAACCCAAGCTAGCTGCTGATGCACTGATTTATTGACCCATATGCACAGGACATTATAGAGGTTATCTTGCTCATAAGTAAGTATATCCAGGAAAACATCCGTGTCTAAGGCACCCTTCTCCTTCCCCACGGCTTCACTCATAGGCAGGCCATGCAAATGGGGTCTCCAGAACTTCAGCTTCTGGCCTAGTTACAGCTGGGACCAAAAGGGGGAGGGGGTCTCCTGCAAAAACCCCAGGCTGATTCTGCTGCCCAGTGAGCTGCAGTGAAACGTATCTGCAAAATCTGCAACCTAAACCATCATACAATACAGGAAAGGAATGGCTGACAGACATGCCAGGACTGAGGCCTGCATTAGTGGCTCTAAATCTACACAGAACTGGGACAAGAGTGGGTCCTGAAGGAGACCAAGAGGAGACTCCCAGAACCAGGCGAGCGGGCCAGGCCAGGTGGAGAAGTGCTCATGAGGCTGTCACCCACTTCCAGACTTGGTAAACTGATCCAGCAGTGGGACCTGCAGGCATGTCACCACAGCGACCGAAGCCTGAGGGCAGCACCTGAGGTCCAGTTGCCTTAGCCGCTTTGACAGGAGGGTAAGCTAGGTTTCCACTATGTGTATCAGGCTGGCTTTGAACTCCTGGGCCCCAGGAGTCCTCCCAACTCAGCCCCGGGAGCAGCTAAGATGAACTGGTATACCACCATGTCTACCACATTAGTTATTTCACTGAGAATCACACAAGGGTAAGAACCAAGAGACCTACTAAGGTCCTCCAGGCCAGTCCTTTGTTTCACAAGTGCAGGGAACAGGAGTTACCAGGGCAGACACATATGCCCACCCAGAGGTACCCCGTACCCTGTTCTGCCACTGTCACTATAAACAGCTGCACTTCTATGAACTGCCTTTGGGGAGACACATCCTGAGCCCCAGAAGGGCCAGCTTGGGTCATAGGCCTCACATGGCTGTGTCCAAGTCATTGTCTGCTGTCACTTACAGTACTTAAGCAAGACTGTTGAGAGGTTGGTAGGATCCCAGTAGAGGAGGGCGTCCCACAGACAGAAAGACAGAGCCATCTAGATGCTGACTCTAGATATGTATACATACACACACACACACACACAACTAGACCCAAAGGTCATGTACACAAACATTCAACAAAGAAAAAGTAGTCCGCAACCCATTGTCATCACCCAGCTTTTCAGGACCCCAAAATGCATACAGTTATGCACTATGGTACCTGTGAACCCAGCACGAGGGATACAAAGGCAGGATGATCACAGGTTCGAGGCCAGCCTGGTCAACATAGCAAAACCCTGTCCCAGTTAAACAAACAAAAGGAAGACTTTGAGCCACACGGCCTTTATTTTGTGACATAGTCTGGCTGGAACTAGATTCGTTCTCGGGCTTCATCAGAAGGTGCAGAATACTGGGACACAAACTTGACTCCAAATTGACAATAAGTTAGGGAAGATTCTCAGGCTGTAGGCAAGGCGGAGGTCAAGTGGAACTCCCTTAGCGACACCCCAGCAAGTCCAGTTCCAGCACAGACAGCTGCAGCTGAAACACAGCTGGGCAGGGGAGACAGAGAGGACAGTCATGGACTCATGAAGCCACTTGGGTATCCAGAGCCACAAAGTATATGCCTAACAGTTGGGGATGGGCAGGAGGGAGTCCTGGAGAGAGGGCCCAGTGCAGGGCAGGGGCAGAGGCACTCACCGAGCGGGTTTTCAGTTAAGTTCCTGCAGATTCTCATAGTCGGGGGCTTCCTCTCCATCCACCCCCTCCTCTTCTCCTTCATCTTCCACCTCCTGTGAGTTCACAGATGCTAAGAGGGGAAAGGGAGAGGGAGACTGGTGGTCGGCCTGGCCTGCAGGCTCTCTGCTCAAGGCTAGCCTGGCCCCCTCACACCTTGGTACTCACCCAGCTCAACCCTGGTCACCGGCTGCGGCTCCTGAGATACATTCACATACTCCCGGCTCCCATCTGTGGGGACAGATCAGCAGGGACAGTGGTGTGAGGGGCAAGTCATGCAGAGGGTGGGGAGAGGCTATGGGCCAGGCATGGAGTGCAGAGTCACCTACCCAGAGATGCCTCTGCGCTCTCCTCACTCTCAGGGACGTTCACGTAATCTTCGCACAACTCCACTGTAGGACAGTCGTTGCAGTACAGTTACTAGCAGACCCTCAGCCAGGCATGTTCCCCAGAGACACCACCCTCCCACCCCTATCCCCGCCCCCAGCTCAGACATCCAAGTCTCCAAACAGTATAGAGAGAATATTCAGGAAAAGCAAGGGTGGAAGCGTGGGCAAGGGCCATGGCTGTGGATGGAGAGCCACTGGACCAGAGCCTCTGGGGACACGGGACAGGGACAGTACAGGGCTCAGGCAGAGAGCCTGGGGAGCAGGGATCCCTTCTTCTCAGACCTGTGTGGTTTCTCACTATCACCAGCCCTGCCCTCACTGCACCTTCCGAGGCCCACGAAGGTCACTCACAATGTTACACGGCTTTTTGCTTTCTGGTTTCATGGTTGCCTGGTTTCTGGGTGAGCACATGGACAAGCTGAGCTTTAGGGTCAAACACACTCGCTCCCATCCCAGCACTAAGCAACATCTAACCTCAGCTCGGTTACCTAAATGCTCTCTGCCCCAGTTTCCTCGTCTGTAGAACGAGGCTCATAACAGGGCCTGCCTGGAAGGACTAGAGCGAGGAATAAACAGTAAATTGTAAAACAGAACCGGCTGTACACTGTGTGCTGCCATGTTCCTATCCCTGTAACCTTGAGCCAGGCTGTGGGCTCAGAAGACGGAGGCAGGCGGTAACGTGAGCTCAGGACAGACTGGGCGTCACAACAGCAAGACTGTATCAACTTAAATGAGTAAATAAACTCTAGCATAGTACAGAGAGAGAGAGAAGGGGCAGGAGGGGAAGGGGGTATAGTCAGCAGAGCACCCATGAACTGTGAAGTCTAATGAACTGCACACACTACAAGGGCATAAAGTCAGACCTCAGTCAACAGTGGTTCTCTTAGTACCTCTGTGTATGTTATACAGATGCACACGCTCACAGTACCTCTGTGTGTGTTATGCAGATACACACGCTTTAGCCACTTCACCATAAATTCTTTGAGACAGAGTCTCTCACTGAACTTAAAATGAGTCATTTTGCCCCTAGCAATGATCCTTTTACCATTACAAGTTTGCTGAATCGGCTCTCTAAATCCTTCACATAAGCCAGCAGACATAACCAGGAAATGACAGACAGAAGGGATCACTCAAACAGTCTGGGGTTCAGGAGAGAGATGACAAAATTAGAAATCTGGATTACAAATGGAACAAGAGAGCCTGGTGAGGAGGGCGCACGCCTTTAATCCCAGCACTCAGGAGGTAGAGGCAGGGGATCTGAGTGCAAGTACAGCCTGGTCTACAGAGTAAGTTCCAGGACAGCCAAGGATACACAGAGAAACCCTGTATTGGGAGGCTGGGGGGGAGCCTAAAAAAAGTTAAATAAACAAACCACCACCAACAAAACCAAATGGAACAAGAGAGAATATGCCAATAATCCCAGAGCTCAGAAGCCAGAGGCAACTGGAACTCTATGAGTTAAACTAAAGGCCAGACTACTCTATGAAGTGAGTTAGTTCCAGAGCAGCCAGGCTACAGTGAGATTCTGTCTCAAACAAAACAAACAGAGGGAGAGTACAGACACAATAGCCCAGGGAAAATGCAGAAGATTATGTGTGCCTTTTAAAACTCCAAAATTCAGCATATTCTATAAATCTAAAACCTTTTAAGTACTAGTGTGATACCAAAAAAGGAAAATTCCGAGAAACTTCGATTTCATGCAAAAGATTAATTAAAATTTGCATAAACTACCTTCAAGCCTGAGCATGGTAACCTACACTTTCGAGTTTGAGTCTTCCTGGTCTCTAGGACAGCCAGGACTATACAAGGAGGCCCTATGTCAATAAAACCAAGACAAAACAAAAATCTACCTTCAGACTGTGTATATATTAAACATATGGTTTATATAAAACAAATAAATTAGTTCCATGTTTATTTTTTTTTGGTTTTTTGGATTTGTTTTTTTTCTGAGACAGGGTTTCTCTGTGTAGCCCTGGTTGTCCTGGAACTCACTTGGTAGACAAGGCTGGCCTCGAACTCAGAAATCTGCCTGCCTCTGCCTCCCAAAATGCTGGAATTACAGGCGTGCGCCACCACCGCCTGGCTTAGTTACATGTTTAAACTTGAGTTCCATTCCCAAGAGAATTTATTATATATTTATAAATATCCCCTAATCTGCACTGAAGTTTTTCAGGTAAGGAATACTCATGCTATACAGAGATAAGAGGGTAGAAAACTGAAGATCACCAGACCTTGAGGAAAGGTCAAAGAAGAAGAAAAACCAAAGCAGAGAAAAGCAGCCCAAGAGAAACAAAGACCATGTGGTAAGCAGAATAAATCTTTAGTGAGAGACTATGTGAGTGAGAGAGATAGACAAAGATGAAGAGAGACAGGCAGACACACAGAGGGACAGGCAGACCCAGACACACACACACACACACACACACACACACACAGAGAGAGAGAGAGAGAGAGAGAGAGAGAGAGAGAGAGAGAGAGAGAGAAACAATAGGTAATCAAAGTTTACAGATACATTAGATGATATTGCTTCCAAGAAACAAGAACAGTATACTATACAAAAAGAACTGGGATGCCAAAAAAAAAAAAAAAAAGGATGGGGGACTTTTAGAGAAGAGAAATAAATTTTTTTGTTTTCTTTTTGTTGATTGTAGTACTGTTTTGTTTTTTGTTTTTTGTTTTTTTGGTGTTTTGGATTTGTTTTTTTCGAGACAGGGTTTCTTTGTATAGTCCTGGCTATCCTGGAACTCACTCTGTAGACCAGGCTGGCCTTGAACTCAGAAATCCGCCTGCCTCTGCCTTCCAGAGTGCTGGGATTACAAGCGTGAGCCACCACCGCCCGGCGCTGTTTTGGTTTTTTGAAGAGAGGGTATCACTATGTAGCCCAGGCTAGCCACAAACTTGACCTTCCTGCCACAGCCTCCTGAGGCTGGGATCATAGGCATGTGCCCTCACCTCCAGCTGAGAAATGAAATTTCAGTGGAAGAGGGAGCAAAGGTGAAAGGAAAAATAAGACAGTCGGAAGTGAAGAGCAGGAAGCCCAACATCTGAAGGAGGAAATGGAAGGGCGGCAATCATTACAGAGATGAGAGGGAAGGCAGAGGTAGCTGGCAGCACATGGCGGAGGGAGGTAGACAGAAAGCCTGACTCACTAGAGAAGGCGCTGTCTCCAAGGTCAGGATTGCTGGGCACAGGGGCAGAGGAGACAACAGGGCCAGCAGCAGGACTACTGTCAGGCAGCACCTCTCTAAAAGGAAGGAATGAGGAGTTGATAAAGGGTGCCCAACTTCCACGGCCACCCCCCACTCCCCCACTCACACCCAACTTCCACGGCCACCCCCCACCCCCCACTCACACCCAACTTCCACGGCTCCCCCCCACTCCCTCACTCACACCCAACTTCCACGGCCACCCCCACCCCCCACTCACACCCAACTTCCACAGCCACCCCCCACCTCCCCACTCACACCCAACTTCCACAGCCACCCCCCCACCTCCCCACTCACACCCAACTTCCATGGCCACCCCCCACCTCCCCACTCACAGGTAACCCTCATCTTCTTCCACATTCTTACAGGCTGGCTCTATGAGAAAGGGGAATCAACATGACCCAGAGGTCCAGCCTCCCCACCCCACCCAGACTCCAAACCTCAGACCCCACGCCACCCAGACCCCACCCAGACCCCAGACCCACCCTGGTTCTCGTAGCTCGCCACACTGTTGACTTCAAAGAGAGAAGGAGAGGAATCAGCTCAGGCTGCACACCCTCCCCACAGCCCTCCTGCTCTCTACACCCATCTTACCATCATCTGAATTCTGCCGGGAAGATGGCATCCGATGGGAACCCGCAAGGGGCTGTGGGGATCTCCTGGAAGCCAAAGGTCAGAGATTGTGTCTGGGTAGGATTCTGGGAGCAAGAGGTGTCACAACCAGAAAAAAAGCGTCTCCCCGTCCTAGAAGGTGGGGAGGCCCAGTAGATCTGAGGGAGGGAGTTAGGGGATACTCACGGAATGGGGAGCAGGTCTGGCTGCCTCAGGGGTGGGAAGGAAGTGACAAGAGGGTAGGAAGTAGCAGGTGTTCGGGGGACGGTTATTTCTGAGGACACAGAACGAAGCTTGAGGGGATGACTCCAGACATCCCCCAGCCTCATCAAGGCCTCTAAGGACAAATGTACCCCTAAAAACTATGCCCTAGACAGACATGGGGGCTCCCACTTCCCCCTATCCCAAACCAGGTAATAGCCCTTCAGACAGCTAACGGTGGACAAGGTCAAAGGCACACACACTCTCAAGAACCCTGGAGGAAGGCCAGGGACCCTGAACTCACGAGGTGGTTTGATGAGGATGCTCCTTGGGTACAAACTGTCAGGAAAGAGACAGCTTGGGGACAGGGCCTAGAGGGCCCCAGCCCCAAGCCCTTGGTTGGAACAAAGGGAAGATACACAGGGCGATGGGTTTGCCACTCACCTCTCTGTGGAAGCACTGTCATAGGAGGCTGGGGGAAAGAGGGCCAATGAGTCAGGATCGGGCTGCACCGGGGACAAAGACACTCAGACTCCCACCCCCAACCAGGACCGGGTAGGGACAGTTGGAGAGTGCAGGGCCGAGGAGGGTATGAGGCTCCAGTGGAAGTGCCCACCATCCTATTTCGCAAAGCTCCCCACTTACCTGGCAGCTCGCGGCAGCGCACACACAGGGCAGCCAGGAGCGTGACCAAGAAGGGCAGCAGCAGGAGGCCCAGCCCCACCGGGCTCAGGGAGTCTGCTTCCATCTGCAGAGCACCTGCCCCAGGCCCTGCTGCACTGCAGCCCCTCGAGGCAGAGTGGCAGCAGGGGTATGGGACCAAGCGGGCCCCAGCCCGGGATCCGGCAGCAGCTGCTGCTGCGTGCTTTCAGGCTTGGTGGCTCCACTCTCTTGCTGGACTGAGTAGAGGTGAGTCCCAGAGGCAGGGCTGGGGCCCAGGCCCCAGCTACCAGCTGCGCGATCCCTGTGCCCAGCTGTACCTGCCCCTTTCTTGCTCCCCGTCTGCCTCTCCTTCTCACCACCCGCGTGCGACAGGAAGCTGTGGTGAGGGCAGGAAATCATCAGGCTCCTCAGCCGGCTGAGCCTGCCCCCTGCCCACTCACCCCCACCCAGTTGTGGGAAGGGGGAGGAGGCAGAGGGACTGTGTGGAGGAAGGGTCTGAGGCTGCAGGATGAGGCAACCCCTCTACTAGGAAAGGAAATGCATGCCAACCAGGCCAGCTGTAGCCTCCCCATCCCTGGGTGGGAGAACTGTGAGGAGGCTCTGCCGGGGCCTGCGTGGACTGGGCTGAGAGCACCACTGCCCCCAGCTCCCAGGCTCACTTACTGGGAGAGTGACTTCCAGGGGACCACGGTGAGTCACGGTCACACCGAGCCAGCTCACTCAGAAAAGAGCAGCCCTCCTTCTAGATTACCAAGCCCAGAAGACAGGGACTTACCCACAGGGTGACCTGACAACCCCTGGTAAGTCCTGAGGCTACAGGCATTCCCTGAGGCCAGCAGCACCCACAGAGAGACAGTCAGTCAGTCGGGAGTCTGATTACAAATTTTATTCCGTTACAAATAGCACCAAACCCCTTGGGCTGCCCTAGTAGAGAGGACACCCCCCCCCCCATTTCTGGACCCCCATCTCTTCCCTGGGCTGCCCATGTAGTGTCTGGGAGCTGGGATATATCCCAGGGCTTCTTCCTTCTTGGACTTGGGCCTGGTGAGGGCTTCTGCCTGGGAACCGTCTGGGGTGGGCCCAGGACCAGCTGTGATGCTTCTTTCCAGTGGCTGGGTAAGCAACCTCCTCAGATGAGCACGCTGGACACGGGGACTCGGGTAGAACGGCCTCGCTGAGGCACCACGATCCGGTCATCTGAGGGCCCGGTCTCATGCAACAGACCTACGAGAAAGGGGTCAGAGCCAAGGCCGGTAAGATAGGGACAGAGGACAAACAGGCAGAGGGGCGCAGACGCAGCAGCAGTGAGAGCCGTCAGAACTGCATTCAGACAGAAAGAAGGCCCAATCCACCTTCAGAGAGGCCCAAAGCTGAGCTGGATGACCCTAGTAAGTAAGCTGGGACACTTGCCCCTGGCAGGTGGCTGGTGGCATGAGCAGATGGGATAGCCTGAGTGGAGGGAGAACTGTGGAGGCCAACACACAGACAGACAGACGGACAGACAGACAGGCAGGCAGGCGGTACTGTGAAGGTGGCCCCCACTGACCCTGCACGTGGAGTTGAGCCCGCCGGCGGTCATCCTCAATGAACATGGCGGTGCCCAGGAAGGCCGCACCACCCAGTGCCCCAACGAAAGCACAGAGCATGAGCGAGAACTGCAGAGCCCGGAACTCGGACAGGAAGGAAGGGGGCCAGCTCCGTCGGAGGCGGTCAGAGATCTGCATGGAGAGGAGAGTCAGAGACCTGGGGTGCGGAGCGCTGACCAAGAAAACAAACAAAGGCTGGCAAGGGGAATGTCTGGGCCATACGGTGAGGCCCACAGCCCAACGGGCAAAACCTTCCCACAGCTTCCTTCCCGTCCACCAGAGGACCTAAGGGGAGATGTGCCAACAGGCATCTATTGCCTAAATTGGGCCAGACTATCCCATCCACCCAGTCTCATGTCACTAGTCACCGGGCTAGTCCCCAGATCCCCAAAACATCCCATCCCAGCCAAGGACAGCACTTACTAGACCAATGAGGTAAGGGCTCCCCGCATCACCTAGCAAGTGGGACAGCACTATCTGGAAGGCCTCAGCCGTGGACCGTCGAGTTGGGATCACCACATACTGGGGAAGGTGGGGGAGGAGGGTTAGAACTCAGTAGGTTTCAAGAGAAACCAAGACCAAAGTCCACTGTAGGTCCTTGACAAATTTTCACTCAGGTTACAGGCAGGCTGATGTTTGAAGGGGAAAGGCCAGACTCCAGATTAAATGCTACCTCCACCCCTATCCCTGCTCCCATCAGCCTCTGGGCTAACTTGTATCCGCCCAGGTACTCACCAACAGGATGTCAGCCACAATGGCCCAGTTCATGGACAACAGGGTCTCTCCAATAAAGATAAAAATCTGGGTGGCAGAAGTGGAAGAGAATCACATGACCAGGCTTAGAATCACATGTCCAGACTTAGAATCACATGACCAGGCTAACCTATTAACTCAGTCCCCATCACTGACCCTGCACATGGAGTTGGCTGCTGTGGGCATCCCCAATAAACATGGCAGTGCCCAGGAAGGCCGTACCACCCTCCTTTACCCCCCCATGCAAAGATACCCACCAGACTCCAGTATCCCACTCACATAGGTGGCCACGATGCTACCTCGGGCACACGCCAGGGCCAGGAAGAGGAAAGGCGCGGAGCCCAGGAGGCCAGCCGCACAGACCAGTGGGTCGGCCCGAGGGTTGAAGCGGCGAAGGCGTCGGCTGATCTCCACTCCCAGGCCCACACCCAGGACTCCAGTCAGGCAAGTGATGAGTCCAAAGATGAGACTAGGGGTGGGGTAGGGGCATGAGAGCTATTCCTTCTGCAAGGCCCTCTGCCCCAGAGAGGATAGTCCATCCCAATTGCCCTCGTACCCAAATCCATGCAGCACAGAACCCCGGGGCCCATGTGTTACCTCATCACATGGTTCTTAAACCAGAAACTGAGTCTTCCCAAGACTGGAGGTGGCTGGTAGAATGAGCCCCGCATATTCAGTCACCCACCCAGCCCCTCACAAGTACCTGTCAGAGGAAGAGCATGAGTCTCCAGGGAGACAGGGCGGAGTCTCTCCCAGAACAACACGGGAACGCAGCAGGAATGCTGGGGCCCAAAGAGCCAGGGAACCCGTGACAAAGGCCACGGCGGTGAAGCCGAGGGAAGACAGAACGAAACTAGGACTGCAGACATTGGGAGGACGTCAGATCCCACAGCCGTGTCCTCCTCTCCCTCTCTCTCTCCCTCCCTTAGCCTACTGTCAGATGTTGGATGTGATCTGTGCCTGTGTTTCAGGCATATGCCACCAACAAGCAACAGTGCCCGCATCTCTGGCCTTAAATATGTGGCCTCCTGGCAAGACAGACCGATTGGCCTGATTAAGACACCCCCCTCCCCAGGCCTCAGAGGTGGAAGAAGGGGGGACACTCACTTTCGGGCCAGTGCCTTCAGATCTGCCCACCAAGAGGTGGGGCTCAGCGGTGGTGACCCTGAGTGTCGCTCCACAGCTCCTCTTGGAGGCTCCTGTACCACCAGGAACAGCAGCAGGACGGCCAGCACCCCTAGACCTGGTGTCACCTAGGAAAAGTGCAAGCTTTGGGGCACAGGCAGGGCTGGACTGAGCCTCTGGTGCTCTGGAGATCCAGGAGTTTGAACTTAGCTCCCAAGGGCATGCAAACCTGTACATTCAGAGACACTGGGGCGGAGGGCTTCAGTAGCAGTGCTGGGGACACCCTGATTTTATAAGCCTGACACTGCTTCTTCTTTGGTGGGTGGCAGGACCCTGATTATTTTGGGGACCCCCACCCAAATCCTCACTTCACATGGTTCAAACTGGATCTAAGACCTATCCAAAAGGAACATCAATCTCCAGCCCTCGGTAACTGATTCTGAAATAGGCATGTGACCCACGATCATCCAATCGGATGTCATCTCATGACTACAGTTGAGGGATCTGAGGTGCCCAAGTTGCTCAGCTAAAAGGTGATCACTTGGGACTCCTCAATGCACAAGGATAAAGTCAACACGGGGGAAGGGAAGGCTGAAATAGAAACGAGTGAGAGTCCAGGGACGGCAAGGGAGTCCCGGGTCAACCTCACTTGGAGATTCACAGCGGGCTGCTGTCACCTGCAAGCAAAACGTCTGACTCCCTGTGGAGGATCAGGCTTGCTACAGGCTCAGCGGAGTGAGCTCTGTCACAAAAAGGAGTATACAAGATTAGCGAGCTGGCTAAATGAGTGAAGGGTGACACACACACACACACACACACACACACACACACACTTTTTTTTTTAGAAGAGTTAAAAAGGAAGTATCTGAAGGCCAGAGGGAGAGCCTTAAGAATGCGGCTGGCTCCCACACCATAATCCACTCACCCGCAGAGCCCAGTGCCAGTCTCCAGCCACGTCCTTCACTTTGGAGCCGGCAATATAGCCAAGACCACTGTGGGAAGGGAGGCAAGGGGGAAAGAGAGAGCTGTGGTGAGCCGAAAGCCCCACCAAGCCCTTGCCCCGCATCAGGACCACGGCCTACTCACCTGCCCACAAGTATGGCAAAGCAGACAAGCCCTTGCCCCGCATCAGGACCGCAGCCCACTCACCTGCCCACGGGGATGGCAAAGTAGAAGATGCTTAACATCCGACTCCGCTGGTCTGCCACGAAGAGGTCGGCGATCAGGGTGGGCGCAATGGTGGAGTAACTGGCCTCCCCGACCCCCACCAGGCCCCGGGTCAGGAGGAGCAGCCAGAAATGCTGGGAAAGGAGACACGGGGGAGGTGGCACCCCACCCTGGAGCCAGCCTCC
Organism: Apodemus sylvaticus; assembly: GCF_947179515.1. Taxonomy (NCBI): domain Eukaryota; kingdom Metazoa; phylum Chordata; class Mammalia; order Rodentia; family Muridae; genus Apodemus; species Apodemus sylvaticus. The sequence continues at coordinate 79,426,083 of NC_067472.1, read as the reverse complement.
CAGGACACCTCTCCAGCTAGTGCTGGAGAGACAGCAGAGGCAGTGAGGGAGGCCTGGGTTTGGAGTCACACAGACCTGGCTGGAATCCTGGCTCCATTTACTAGCTGTGACTTTGAGAAAATAGCTTAACCTCTCTGAGCCTCACTTGCCTCATCTGTAAAAGGGGAACAACAACCGTTTGTTCACAACACTGTGAGGACTTTGTACTCAAATAGGTGCAAAATAAACCTACTTTCCCTCCCACCTAGTGACGGATACTGAACTTCGCTGGGGCTCACCTGCTTACCAAAGATACCTGGAGCTAAGGCCAGGCTAAGTGATCGCCTGCGGGCACTGGGTGGGGAGGGGGGCTGAGGGCAGCAGATGGGGGAAGGTTTCAAAGTCGGGAAAAAAAAAGTATTAGCCAGGGAAACTGCAACATGTAGCATCATGTGTTGTTTTCAGAGTTTCTTGGAAGGGAGAAGTGGGTCACTGTGTCAGAGGCCCCCCTGAGATCTAGCAAGAATGGGGCCAGAAGAGGAGCCACGTGAAGCAACCAGAAGGACATTTGTTCACAGAGCCAACAGAGGGACGGGGTGGGTGAACTGAGGAAGTGCAGGCCAGGTGACAGCTGGCCCTGGCTGCTCTCTCGCCCACACCCACGCTAGCTAGCACCAGGCTCAGGAAGAAGCCCAACACCAGGGAGGGAGGGGACAATGGCCATCTGCACAGAGATCAGAGGTGAAGGAAAACCAGAGGGTCCGGGTGTGCAGGAGAGTGAGGGAACAAGCCATGTGGTGAGCGGAAGAAGGTTCTAGAAGAAGAGGGAACAGGGTGGAGTGGGCAGGGTAACTCAGGCAATGGAAGAGGGCACGGAGCAAGAGGTTCCCCACTCTCAATCCAAAATGACGCCAGAGAACAAGAGCAAACATTGATGGGGAGTGGGGAGGGAGTTCAGGGCCTCACCTCTCTGGGGATGAAGGATGACCCCAGTGTCACCAGGGACCAGAAGGCAATGCCCCCGCACATCAGGTACTTTCGATTGTACCTGTCACCCAGGTAGCCAAACACTGGTGCCAACACCATGTAACTGGAGATGAACACTGGGGGGAAGCAGAGAGTCACAGCCTGGTCCAGGTCCCTCAGCATCCCCCTAACACACACACACACACACACACACACACACACACACACACACACACTCCTCCAGTTAGAGAGCAGGGTACAAAATTGCCTAACCAGAGATTTGCCACCCTCCTCCTCACTGATGTCACACCATCTCCAGCCCAACCCTGTAGTCCATCAGGACCAGAAGGATGTTCCAGGCCCATATGGTCACAACTTTCCAAAACTTCCTTTATAGAATAGATCGTCCAGCTGAGGTTCCTCCCTTCTACCCAGCCTGAAGCAAAATCCACCTCCCACCCCACCCCCACATCTAGCCCACCCCCTTCCTTTCCCCCTTCTCTACAGCTTCAAGTCAAGAGCCAAGACCACATTAGGGTTCAGCACCCAGCATCCAGTCTGTGGGGGCGGGGAGAAGGGAAGCACTCACTATCCACGTACATAGGCTGCCCTAAGCTCACAGTAATCCTCCTGCCTCTGCCTCCCAAGTGCTGGGATTAAAGGAGTGTGCCACCACACCTGGCTCTACCCTTCTTTTACACAAGCCTTAGCCATCTGAAAATTATCCCATTTTAATTAACCCCCTCAGGCCCAGCAGGGTGTTAGCTCCTGGGTGGGCCAGGACTGCGTCTCCTTTAATCCAAAACCTAGCATAAAACACGTGTTCAATGCACATGTGTTGAATCCACACCATCTTGACCTAAGACCTCATTCTCTTTTCTCCACACTTAAACGCCTCCATCCAGTTCCTCATCAGCCTGGAGTAGGGAAAACAAATACTTCAAGATCTGGGTTCAGCCGGGTGTGGTGGCACACGCCTGTAATCCCAGCACTTGGGAGGCAGAGGCAGGCAGATTTCTGAGTCCAGCCTGGTCTACAGAGTGAGTTCCAGGACAGCCTGGGCTACACAGAGAAACTCTGTCTCAAAAAACAAAAACAAAAACAATCTGGGTTCAAATTCTCAGTCACCTATCTGTTTATGTGACCCTGGGCAAATCTTAACTCATCTGATAAAAATACAGGTAGCTCCATCTATTCCCCGTACAAACAGGAAAGGCAATGCTACTCCTTGGCTGACAGAAAGATGGGCAAGAATGCCTCACCAACATCCTTGTAGGGCTCCTACCACTCCTAGGGTGCACCACTAGGACCTAGGCCATAATAGGCTTTCAAAAAGAAATGGAAATGCACCCCCCCCAACAGCAGGGCCTGCCAAGCACCGTTGCTTATTGGCGACCACTATGTACCACACAAGGCATGTCTTAGTTCTCACACCAGTCTAAAGAACTAGCCCATCTTTTTTGTTGGTGGTGGTGGTTTTGTTTTGTTTTGGTTTTTTGGTTTTTGAGACAGGGTTTCTCTGTGGAGCCCTGGCTGTCCTGGAACTCACTCTGTAGACCAGGCTGGCCTCTAACTCAGAAATCCGCCTGCCTCTGCTTCCCAGGTGCTGGGATTAAAGGCGTGCGCCACCACCGCCCGGCAGAACTAGCCCATCTTATTACTACCTTCATTCTACAGACCAGAAAGATGAGGCATAAAGAGGGTGAGTGTGTTGCCTACTGATTCATAGTCATTAGCTGGCTATGTGCGATGTCCCCAGCTCAACTGGACAGCCCAAGAGCCATGGCCAATACGGCCTCACTAGGCAAATCTGCATGTATGTAGGCCTAGTTGAGGCAGCAAAGAACGCGGGGTTGTGTGAGCAGGAGCCTCACTCACCAGTCTGGATGAGGCCAGTACTACTATCTCCGATGTTAAAGAATTGCTCGATGTCTGTAAGAACCCCTGGAAAGAGAGAACAGGGGATGAGCACGAAGAGGCGACCCTATTCTGGGGAACTCACTCCTCCCTTGTCTATGTCCCTTCTTCAGAACGTCAGTGCTTACCAGCCACGGTGAAGCGGTCCATGTAGTTCAGGAGGTTGATGTAGCACAGCACCACCACTATGAGGGTCGAATGGCCCCGAGATAAACCAGTGATGCGCTGCAGTCCCTCGCAGTCTGGGACCTCGAGCTCCCCGGACTTGGGATTCCCCATGGGTCCTGGCAACCCCGGATTGCCAGGCGCTGGCCCGTCATCTGGGTCATCTGCTTGGCTGAGAAACGGCGCCGTGTCGGACCCGGCCATGGTCCCTGGGGAATCGCAACCGCCCACGCTTCGGTCCCACCTCCGACGGAAGGAGGTTGGAGAAAGGACTGCGAGAAGACTTGCCCACCGTCGCCTAGGAGCGTGCTCCGATGCACAGTGCACCACTGCGAAAAGCCCTGGGTTTCGTCATTCCCTCTGGTTCCGACAGAGGAGAGGACATGTGAGGTGCAGGTTACGCTGGGACAGGAGCAGGAAGACCAGGACCCAGTCCCTCTTCTCACGCTGACGCCCTCTTCACCCCGGGAAGGAGCGCGCCACACTCGCTGTTGCTCAGTTCAAGCGCAGCAATACAACTGCCGCCATGTTGCCCAAGAGCAAGTCATGTGACACCGGAGCCCTAAGGGAGAAAGTCACCCGGCGCAAGGATTGAACACGTGACCTGCCACCGACTACGGAAGCCTCCAGGGTTTCTTGGGCTTCTGCGCTGTGGTAACCCGACGTTCGTTCCTACTTCCACCAGCAGCCTCCAGGGGGCCTCGCAGGCTGGCGAAGTCAATCGCCCTAGATGGATGCCCATTTATCCGATTTCATGTGACCACGAGGTAATGGATTATTTGGAAATAATACATCTCTACAAATGCTAGTGAGTATAGTTTCCTCTTTCTTCAGTGTCTGGCTGATGGCTTCATTGCTCAATAATCGTGAATAGCGGCGAACTGTTGCCTCCTTTTGTTTACCAATCGTGAGCTTTCACTGTGGACGTTTAGATTCCTATAGAGTCGGGCGGGTTTACATAGCGAGTTCCGGGTCAGCCAGGCCTACAATCTGAGTTAGACCCTGCCTCAAACAAAAGATGCCAGTAGATTAGGAGAAAGAGGAGGCTTTATCTAAGGCCCCAACGAGTTTTCCTCCAACCAAGACCGGTGTCCCCGCGCCCTCTGGTGGACAGGTGGAGACTCAGACCCAATAAACTGCAATGTGAAGAACAAAGATTAAGTACGCCTCACCAAAACCCAGGCTGGCGGTGGCATATGCCTCTAACCCCAGCACTAAAAAGGCAAAGGCCGCAGTCTCTGAGGTCAAGGCCAGCCTGGTCTACAGACCGAGTTCCTTGATGACCAGGGCTACAGAGGAACCTTATCTTAAAACAACCCCACCCCCAATCCCCCCCAAAGGGCTGGTGGCACAAACCTTTAATACCTTTAGTCTTGAAAGACAAAACAAAACAAATCCCACTAGGCGTGGTGGTGACTTTAACCTTTTATCTCACCACCCGCAGGAAGGAGGCTCTTTTTTTTTTTGCTTGTTTTTCATTTTCATTTTTATTTTATTGGCGCACGCCTTTAGGACAGCCAAGGCTACACAGAGAAACGGGGGGGGGGGGGGGGGGGGGGGACAAAAACAAACAGAAATCTGCCTGCCTTGCAAGTGCTAGGATTAAAGGCGTGGCCACCTATGCCGGGCTACGTAGACTGGGATTAAAGGTGTTTGCTGGTGCCCCCCCCCCACGGTTGCTAGTTTTCCTTAGTATACATACAATACAAAATACTATAATTCCATGAAAATACTGCTTTATGATCCCACTTCCAGAACTGGGAATGTAGTTCAGTTGGTAGCATATTTACCTAGCACTCCTGAAACCCTGGGTTCACGTTCCCATGGCAGAAGGAGGGAGGAGGAGGATTGGAAGTTCAAAGTAGTCCTTGATATGTAGCAATAGTTAAGGTAACATGAGCTCTGGGTACCTAAGACCAGTCTCAAAAAAAAAAAAAATTAAAATTAAAGATCCCTCAGGGCTGGAGAGATGGCTCAGTGGTTCAGTGGTTAAGGACACTGACTATTCTTCCAGCGGTCCTAAGTTCAATTCCCAGCAACCACATGGCGGCTCACAACCATCTGTAATGGGATCTAATGCCCTCTTCTGATATGTTTGAGGATAGTTATAGTATACTCATATACATAAAATAAATAAATAATTCTTTTTTCCTTTCTTTCTTTTTTTTTTTTTTTTTTTTGGTTTTTCCCAGATGGGGGTTTCTCTGTGTAGTCCTGGCTGTCCTGGAACTCACTCTGTAGACCAGGCTGGCCTCGAACTCAGAAATTCACCTGCCTCTGCCTCCCAAGTGCTGGGGTTACAGGCGTGCACCACCACTGCCCACTAAATAAATAATTCTTTAAGAAAAAAGGTGTGCACGGGAGATCTGCCTGCTTCTGCCTCAGAATGCTGGGACTAAAGGTGTGCGTCGCCACCCCTAAGTTGCTTGTTTCCCTTAATATACTTACAATCTGAATACACATTACTGCACTTCTTTGAAAGTACTGCTTTTACTGGACGCGGCAGGGCATGGGATGGAGTGGAGCAGAAAGGCCCCGGTCTGAGGGCAAACTTAAGTTAGAAGCTACTGGGCTACAGTAAAACCTCATCAAGAGGTGTGGGGTTTGGTTGGGGGTGTAGATAAAAGAAGATGAAGCAAGTATCAAGGGTGAAGGTTGCAGGGCTAGGAATGGGTGGCGGTGGTGAAGCACTTTCGTCACTGAGACTCCGGGTCCCATCCCAAGCATCACAAAACAAAGTATGAAGCCTGGTTGGAACATAGCTCAGTGGCAGAGCACCTGCTCAACCTGGTTTTCCCCCTCAGCACCAAAAGGGGACAGAGGTGACACATTGTGTCTAGCTCATTAACTAAGATGGGTGACAGTGGGGTTCTCTGAGACATGAAACTTATTCCTTCAGTAAACTTGGGAGGCAATGACTATAGGAAATCATGAGCGTGGGTCTAGGCATCCTTGAAAAGAATAAGACAGCCAGGCAGTGGTGGTGCACACCTTTAATCCCAGCACCTGGGAGGCAGAGGCAGGCGGATTTCTGAGTTCAAGGCTAGCCTGGTCTACAGATTGAGTTCCAGGACAGCCAGGGCTACACAGAGAAACCCTATCTCTGTTGAGCATACCCATATCTCTGAAAAAGAAAAGAAGAAGAAGAGGAGGAGGAGGAGGAGGAGGAGGAGGAGGAGGAGAAGAAGAAGAAGACGACGACGACAGTGTTTGCCCAGAACTTACAAACGGATGGGAAAGCAAGAGACAATCAAATAGAAGTAAAGGCAGCTAGAGCCTCGCTTCATGCTAAAGTGGGACATGAAAATGGTGCTACTAGCTCTGCAGAAGCTTTCAGGAAGAACTAACTTCGGAGTTAGAAAGTATCAGGGTTGGAGAGATGAGAGATTGTGGTGGCATGTCTACAAACCCAGCGCCTGGGAGGCTGAGGCAGAAAGACCTTGAGTTAGAGGATAGCCTGGGTTACACAGAAAAACCACTACCAAGTATGCTCAACAGAGATAAGCATCCCAGGCTCCTCCTCAGAGCTTCTGATAAGATCCTCACTTTTGCAATCGCATGATCCAATGGACACACACATGTGCACACATATGATTTATGTGTTTTGTCTACATGTATGTATATGCCTGGTGCCCCCAGAAGTCTGAAGGTGATGTGAGATCCCTTGGAACTGAAGTTAACAGGTAGTTGTGAGCCACCATGTGGGTGCTGGGAACTGAACTGGGTCCTCTGCAAGAGCAGTGAGTGCTCTGAACCTCTGAGTAATCTCTCCAGCTTCTTACCCTCTTTCTTTTTTGTTGTAGTGGAGATGGTTGTCTCACTGTCACTCTGGCTGGCCTGGATTTGGTATATAACAGGCTTGCCTTGAACTCACAGAGATTCCTCTGCCTCTGCCTTCTGAGCGCCAGGATTAAAGGTGTGTACCAGCACAGCTAGCCCTTAAGTTTTTAAAAAATGATTGTGTTATAACTGTGTGAGTTTATGCCACGTGTGTACAAATGCCTGGAGAAGCCAGAAAGGGGCACTGAATCCCCAGGGTTGAGTTTCAGGCAGACGTGAGCTGCCTCATGTGGGTGCTGAGAGCGGAGCTCTGGTCCTCTGCAGCAATTACTCTTTGCCACTGAGCCATCTCTCCAGTGTTTTACCAGGATCCCAGGACACTATATACACACTCAAGTGTGCCAATCTCACGAATCCTGAGTCTCAGGTGAGGTCCACTTGTATCTAAATCTGGCTCTGCAGTGGGCAACTGTGGCAGGTTCATCTCATTAAGCTTTAGTTTCTCTGTAATACTTCTGCTTCACAGTGGGGCTCCGGGGGATGAGATCATAGAAAATGCCACCCTTGACCTGAGACACTGAGTAAATATTCATTAAAGTTTCAAAAGAATAGTATTTGTTAAATACAAGGGAAAACTAGAGGGAACGAGACCTTCTAGCTAAGGAGTCAAAGGTCTAGTCACACAGTTGAGCAATCGTACAGAAGTCAACAAGCTGGGGATTGACCCTAAAGCCTGGAAAGCACACTACTGCTGAGCTAGGCCTTCAGTGTTTTATTTTTGAGACTGGGTTTCAGTGCACTGGCCAAACTGGCCTTGAACTCACTCTAGCCCAGGCAGGCCTTGAGCTTTCTAACACCCTGCCTCAGCCTACTGAGTAACCAGGATTATAAGCCTGCACCACCAGGTCTAGAGGTTAGGTGCAATTCATGCCGCCTTCCACTCCTGCAACTAGACATCTGGGGAAACTGGTCCATTGCCCAATAGGAACCACTAGTTTTCTGTTTGCAATAAACATATCTTTTGTGCTTCTCTAAGTGACAGTTATCTGAGCATTGTGGGACTCCTAAGGTATGGCTCAGAGACCAAGCCGCAGGCTCAAGTGTTCCCATTGAGTTCCAGTACTGAAAGTCTCTGTGTCCTTAGAACACTCTAACTCCACTTGCCAGGAACAAGCAGGCATGTAGACGGTCTCTACAGATGTCCCTGGAGGGCAGCCCTTACAACTTCCACCCCAGTAGACTGAGTTAAACCTAGCTGGAATCCTTTTGATACCTGAGGTGGTATGAGTGCTATATTAACAGTTATACCATGTCTTGTTTTGTCTTGTCTTTTTCGAGACAGGGTTTCCCTGTGTAGCCCTGGCTCTCCTGGAACTCACTCTGTAGACCAGGCTGGCCTTGAACTCAGAAATCTGCCTGCCTCTGCCTCTCAAGTGCTGGGATTAAAGCGTGCACCACCACCGCCGGACACTTATACCATGTCTTTCAGGAAAACAGTGATGAAGAAGAGTCTGTAAGAGTTCTGGCACAAATATTTTCCCATATACAAAAAAATTAGGTCGGGACTCAAATTCACCAACTTACTGCCTCCCAAGTGCTGAGATTATAGGCAAGGTAATCTCATGGTCAAGCTTCCCTAATAATGTCGATTCATGGTTAAGTCCACGGCAGCTTCTCCGGCTCTCAGGACTGTCCACAGTGTCTTCATTCTGTGGGTTAAAAGCTGTGAATTTGTTAACTGAGGACAAGGAAGAATGGGTACGTGGGAATAACTAATGGTCTCTGTCACAAGAATGTCAACAGGGAGCCGGACAGTGGTGGCGCACGCCTTTAATCCCAGAATTTGGGAGGCAGAGGCAGGCAGATTTCTGAGTTCAAGGCCAACCTGGTATACAGAGTTCCAGGACAGCCTGGGCTACACAGAGAAACCCTGTCTCAAAAAACCAAAAACCAAACCAAAACAAAAGAATGTCAACAGGGATCACAAGAGAGTCACAAAGACAGAAACCAGCAAGTGTTCTTAAAGGCATCTCCCTTTATTCAGTGAGATTGGACAGATACATATTATTGTGTTCAGACTCATTAACGGGCATACAAAGAATTGAAAACCCTGGAAGCCATACTGTATCATGGATTTTTTAAATGTTATAAAAGTCAAAGGAATGGCATATATTCTTACACACACAAAAAAAGACATACTTTTGTGAAAATCAGACTATAATTTTTTTTTTTAGTAGACAAAGCTTAGAAAACTGGCTCGTTATAATTAAAAATAAAATAAAACTTGTTCTCCCACACAAAGGTGCATTTCAGATGGTTTATAAGTAGCACACAATAGTCAGCAACCAGCAGAGCACAGCAGCAACCAGTGAAAACCAGGGTTGAGGGCTCAGAACAGTCTACCTACACCAGGGTAGACCAGTTAGAACTCTAGTCTCATTTGGTGGTTTCAATATGAGAGAGAAAAAAAAAAAAAACCACCAAAAGGACAAAAACTATGATGGAGCTAACAGAAGAAAATCAAAGTTTCTTAAACTAGCTTAGAAATACAAAAGTATCAATCCTGAGATTCTCTACTAAAGCCCCTCTCACTCTGGAAGCTCTTTTGTATTTTCCCTTAAAAACAACAGAACTTCCTAACGAAAGCCAACTGTCTACATTAAAATTAAGAATGTCTGTTTGGTGAAATCCCCTGGAGACACAAAGTGCTATTCTGAGGGTTTTTGCAACTGCCCAGAACACAAGCAACTCCTCAAGGAAAAGAAATACACACACAAGGAGGCCGCCTCCTAAGAAAACAGCAGCTGACAAAGAAAAACCAGAAGGTGGCCATGCAGAAGAAGTGGCCATCAGATGAAGGAACACTAAGCCATGTGGTGCTTTATACACACTGAATGCCAACATTTCAAAAGCTCCAAAAGCTGGTAAAGATAAGGAAAGAGAAGCCCCTAGAAAGGCCAGCCCACATTCTAAAGAAAACTCTGGAGAAACCAGAGAAATGAACCTGTATAACCCAGGCCCAGAGGGGACACATTAAAGATGTTTGCTGTGGCCTGGACTATGGTTCCAAAGAGCTAGAGACTTGGGCATACCCCCTTAAGGCAAAGTGTGAGTAAAATCAAATAATGCCACTATGTGGCACCCACAGAGGATCAGAGCAACAATGGATCTACAAGGCGCTAACACAGCTAGATTGTTCTGACTGAAGACAGACTGTCTATTGCACAACTCCATGTATATATAGTAAAACCACATGCATTCAGAACTTTTTCTTATAAGGACATTCATATTGGAAGGTACAAATATCCTAAGTAGGTACTAACAGGAGAGAGAGCGTGAGGGAGGAAGACCAAGAACTAGAGAGACCGCACACACAACAGCTGCATGAGCTTGACTGTGGCTAGGTGTCTACTCCAGGAAGTGTACCAGACACCGGCTAGGCCCGGAAGAATGGATACCCAGGGCTGAGGACACAACAATCATAGCTTTTAAAATGACACCCTTCTCTACCTAGCCCTCAGTCTCAGCATACATGTCACCTATTTATCTTTCTGCAACCAAGTGTCCCCACCAGGAAATGTACCTCAAACTACATTCTCAGCCCCAAAACAGAGTGAAAGTCACTGTTGCCCCCAACTGTGGCACAAACCCAAGGCCTGGACACCCAAAGCAATGCTCATTTAGTTCAACGCACTCAATAGAGGCAGCTTCACAGAGCAGATATCAATGAAGTAAAGGGCACTAGTGAACGTGAAACAGCAGGGAAGCCAAGATCCCTTCTCTGTGCCCCACGGGCTGCCAAATACAGCACAAACACACACAGCCACACAACTACCAAATAGCCACCTGCCTGACCACAGTCTACTAGAGGCAGGCCAAAGGTAATGCCTTGGTTTTGCCTCAATTTCTTATATCCTTAGCATGTGCACAGTCCGGGGTTCAATCCCCAGCACCGGAAATAAATAAGTAAACGAGTTCTAATTCAGTTTCTGTTAGCCCTTATGGGTAAAAAAAAAAAAAAAAAAAAAAATCATAATAAAAGTGGGAGCTATTGTTCCCATGTCTTGGCTTTGTATCGAAACATGGTGAGGGAGCTTCAGCCCCAGACTTCGATGAGATCTCCAGATTCCAGGCCCAGATCAGACGGCAGCTCCTTGCCTGAAAGTTTTGTCCCATCAAAGAAGAAGGAGAGCTTGTGTTCAGAGAGTCCCATGGCTTCCTCATAGTGTGACATGAGGACCTTGAGAGGAGCGTCCTGCATAGACACAAACACATGCAAAAGTGTGAAAAGGAGGCTGGGAGAACCTACAGGGACAGACAGAACATGGGACATTAGCCAGGAGCAGCACGCACGCACACACACACACACACAGAGACACACACACTTTCAAGTCCAATGTTCTAGTAAGTTTATTCCCTAACACCAAAGCGGAAGTTAACTTTTAGCCAAACATGTAACACATGCCTGAAATGAAAGTACTTGCAGGGTGGAGGCAGAAAGATCAGAATTTTAGACCAGCTTGGGCTATCCAGTGAGTCTCAAGCTAACCTGGGCTACACAGTGAGCTTTAGACCAGCCTGGGCTACAAAGTAAGTCCCAGGCCACCCTAGGCTACATAAAGAGGCCATATCTGAAAATAAACAAAACAGAAGAAGCCATGACATAAGGAAGATAAGGGCGCAGCATGGGATTGGGAAAACTGGAGGGAAGCAGGCTCCTCTCTGGGAACTAGTCACAGGGGCCTCAGGAACTCTAGTGGCAACCACGGAGGACATGACTCCAGGATACAGGATATGGGATAAACAGATTCTCTAAGCCTCAGTCACACCCCTTTGAAACAGAAGCATGGACAGGTGAACACAGATTCTAAAGTAACTTGCTCTGTGTGACTGAGAAGAGTGTTCTGGGTTGACCCGTGTGTCCCAAAGACAGCCTGTCATGTGCATGTCAATGGGGCCTTAATGGATTTAGGGCCTCTGCAGTCATAATCAAGGTAAGATGTGGTCACACCTTATTCAGAAGGCTAAGCCATTATGATTTATTTAGGTCTTCACAAGAGAAAACAGAGGGACACTAGGAATACACCAAGAAACTTTAAATGCCACCAAAGCTACAAAGAAGGAAAGAAGATTCAATGTGGAGTTTGAGTCTAAAGAACTATAAGAATCAATTTCTGTAATTCCAAGCCCACAAGTTGTGGTAGAGGCATCCTATATTAAAAATTAATTAATTAATTAATTAATTAAAAGAAAATCCCGGAAGGAGATAGGAACTCCACTTGAAAACCAACAGAGCCAACTAAACTGGACCCTTGGGGCTCTCAGAGACTAAACCACCAACCAAAGAGCATACACGGGCTGGGCCTAGGCCTCCCCGCACACAAGGCATGCAACTTGGTCTTCATGTGGGACCCAACAACTGGAGCAGGGCTGTCTCCAAAGCTGCTGCCCGACAGTGGGATATGCTCTTCTAGCTGGGCGGCCTTATCTGGCCTCAGTGGGAGGAAGCACCAAGCCTCGCAGAGACTTGAGGTGCCAGGGTGGAGGGATATCCAGGGGGCCCCCACTCTCTCAGAGAAGGGGAGGGGGATGGAGGGAAGGATTCTGAGAGGGGGTGACTGGGAGCAGGGCGGTGAGCGGGATATAAAGTGAATAAGTAAAACAAAACAAGTCCTTTAGATGTCTCCTGGGATGCTCGCAGTGGCTGTTTCAGCAGCTTTGCAGCCTGCCTCAACTCAGTCATCATGGACTCTAACCTCTGGAACCATAGCCCAAAACAATCCCTTCCTTCGGTCAGTTGCCTTGGTCATGGTGCTGTATCATAGCAACAGAGACTAACTAACTCATACAGAACATCCTCTCCATGGCCTAGACTGTGTAGGCACCCAGTTAGCAGGGGCATTTGCAGCAAGTCAGGGTTAGAAGTCCATTACTTGGCAACTGACCAACTGACAGGAGACTGGCTAAGGAGAGAGGAGGGGCATGGGCAGCACTTCTACTCACAGGAGATAGTGAGATCTCCAACATCTGGTGTTTCTCCTTCCCCTGCACCCGGAGCCGGAGCTCTTGGGACGTCTCTGTGGTCTCTGAAGAGCTTGCTAGCACCACACAATCTGTGGAGAGCAGGATTGAGGTAACAGTAAAGTAGGAGTTCTGGAAGCAGGTCCTGCCAAGTTTCTGCAAGGCCCCTCTTCCTTGCTTTCTACTCACCAATGATGTCAGCCACTCCAAGCTTTAGGGTCCTAGGGGTGGCAGTAGGGGACAGTTCTGTCTCTCCAAAGAGCAAAAGAATCCTGTTTGGAGACACCCCAAGATGACTGGCCATGTGATCCACTACATTCTGAAGGGGTTCCGACTAGAACATCAAAAAAAAAAAAAAGAAAAGAAAAGAAAAGAAAAGAAAGAAAGAAAAAGGAATCTTGAGACTCCACACCCCGCCCCTGAGCCACCACCCCAAACACAAGTTTCTGGCCTGGGCTACTTGTGAGATTCTTCATATTTACCTGGCAGGCAGTGGTCCCGGCAAGTAGCACAGAGTAATTAAATAGCTGGGGCTAAGGAGAGAGTTCAGTTAAAGCTACCTGGTATATAAGCAAGAAGATCTGACCTTGGGCCTTCAGCACTATGTGGAAGGAAAGCTAGGAGTGACAGGTAGCATCTGAAACCCCTGTGCTGAAGAGGTGGAGATAGAGCGCTGGACCAAAGAGCTCCAGGCTGAGGAAGAGCCCATCTCAACAAAACCAACTGATACCAGATACCATCCTCTGGCTTCTACAAGCATGCACACACTCCTGCACCCCACCCCCATGCACTCAGGCACACTCACAGGAGCATATCCATAAAGACAGTGTACACACCCACCAAATAAATAGTAAGGGCAACCATGAATTTGTGGATTAGAAGGTAAAAAAACGGAATAGGAGGCACAGCCTCATACACACTCCAGACACTGCTACCATTTTTTTTTTCCTTGAGACAGTGTTTCTCCGTGTAGCCCTGGCTGTCCTGGAACTCATTCTGTAGACCAGGCTGGCCTCAAACTCAGAGATATACTTGCCTCTGCGCTGGGATTAAAGGCATATACCAGTGCCACCTGTTAACACCTAGATATAATTAAAAAATAAATCTTAAGGAAAAAAAAAAGCTCTGGTGTGTCTGAAGACAATGAAATATACTCACATAAAGAAAAAAAAAAAAAAAACTCCACATTTGGCCACAGGGAATGGCACTATTAGGAGGTGTGGCTCTACAGAGGAGGTGTGGCCTTGTTGGAGTTAGTGCATCACTGTGTAGGTAGGCTAAGAGGTCTCCTATGCTCAGTCTCTGCCCAGCATGGAATATAATCTCTTCCTGGCTGCCTTCAGATTAAGACATAGATCTCTCCGCTCCTTTAATCCCAGCACTTGGGAGGCAGAGGCAGGCAGATTTCTGAGTTCGAGGCCAGCCTGGTCTACAGAGTTGAGTTCCAGGACAGCCAGGGCTATACAGAGAAACCCTGTCTCAAAAACAAACAAACAAACAAACAAAAAACCCAAAATGTGTGGTTCAAGGATTAAAGGGGCACCGGGAAATGGAATAGAGCTAAATCCCATGTTTAAGGATATTAAATGGAGGGGCTGGAGAGATGGCTCAGCGTTCAATGCACTGATTGCTCTTCCAAAGGTCCTGAGTTCAAATCCCAACAACCACATACATGGTGGCTCACAACCATTCATAAACAAGATCTGACGCTCTCTTTTGGAATGTCTGAAGACAGCTACAGTACTTACATAACATATAATAAATAAATTTTTTTTTAAAAAAGGATATTAAATGGACTTAAGGGAATAGTGACCTCTCAGCAAAATCACACACATATAAGCTTATTGTTTATATGTTTGTTGTTGTAAGAGGGATAGTCATATCATGTTAGTCATTAATACCTGGTTATTGTTTTTATTTGAACATAAGGAGATATGATTATGTGTCAAATTGATAAGAGATGGATTGTGATAGCTATTCTTGGTTGTTAACTTAACTATATGTTGAGGTAATATTACTATACACACTGGGTGGAAAAGGGGATGGGAGGGGAGTAACATGGGTCACACCAGCAGGGGACAAGGGAGATCAGCTGGGGCACGGAGGCAATCTCGAGGACGTGCCAGAGATCTGAGATGAAGACAGCCTCCAGAGGATCTAAGGGGGCAAGAGGTGACTCTAGCTGAGATTCCTAGCAGTGGGGGATACAGATCCTGAAGCAGCCACTTCCGGTAGCCAGGCAGGACTCCCAACGGAAGGATTAAGACAGCAGCACACCCCCCCCCCTCACACACACACACACACACACACACACACACACACACACACACACAAAGCCTTAGACCCAAAACATGTCTTGCCTATAAGACATGCAGGGATACAAAGCTAAGTTTAAGGGAATGGCCAACCAATGACTGCCCCCAAACTGAGACCCATCCCATGGGCAAGAACCAATCCCCAACACTATCGATACTCTGCTATGCTTGCAGACAGGAACCTAACATACCTGTCTTCTGAGAGGCTCCACCCAACAGCCAATGGAGCGACTCACACCCAAACATTAGATGGAGCTCCAGGAGTCTTGTGGAAGAGTTGGGAGAAAGACTGAGGGACCTGAAGAGGACAGGGACTCCACAGGAAACCAACAGAGTCAACTAACCTGGACTCTTGGGGGCTCCCAGAGACTGAATCACCCACCAAAGCGTGAGGAGCGCCTGTGGGACCTAGTCCCCCGGCACCTATTTAGCAGATGAGCTACATATGAGCAGACGTAGCTTGGTTTTCATGCAGGTCCCCCAAACAACTGGGGAAGGGGCTGTCCCTGAGACTGTTGCCTACCTCTGGATCCTGCACCCCTAAATGGACAGCCTTGTCTGGCCTCAGTAGGAAAGGATGTGCCTAGTCCTGCAGCAACTTGATATGTGGGGTGGGGGATGGGATGTTGACACATAAAGGGGGTTTTCCCCTTCTAAGAGGAATGGAAGGAGGACTTATGTTAGGGGGTACTGGGAGAAGAGGAAGGGCAGATAGTGGGTTGTAAAATGAATAAATATTTTAAAATATTGTGCATCATGTCTTTGTACTATTCAAATGCTGATTTCTGGCTGGTAGAGTTGACTGCAGATCAGACTTGGTAGTGTTATTCACTGGCTATATCCTATCTTGTAAACACTCCCTCCAACACCTCAATATTGGTTTAATAAAGAACTGAATGGCCCACAGGAAATTAGGAGAGGATAGGCAAGACATCCAGCAGAAATAGAACTCTGGGAAAGAGTTAGAGGGAGATTCACCAGCCAGATGCAAATGAAGCAGGTGCCAGTACTCAGGAGGTAACAAGCCACAAGGCAAAACATAGGTTAGTATAAACAGGTTACCACATCTGCCATGCTTCCTGCCATGATGATAATAGACTGAACTTCTGAAAATGTAACCCAGCCCCAGTTAAATTTTTTCTTTTATAAGAGTTGTCTTGGTCATGGTCTCTTCACAGCACTAAAACTGTAACTAAGACATTCATAAAGATACCATGCATTTTTGTGTATGTGTTTGTTTTTTCAAATAGCTCTCTAGTTCATGCTGGTTTTGAATTCTAGATCCTCACGCCCTCACCTTCCATGTGCTGAGATTACAGATATGTGCTAACCATTATACCTGGCCTGAAGATGGTATGCCTAAGAAGCCTTGAAAAATGGGTAAATTTTGCCAAAAAAAGATAAGAATGAGAAAAATATAGAGAAACGGAACACTAAGTGCCAGTCATGGAGAGATGAAAGGGAGGTGGGTGCCCCAGAGAGAATGATGGGAAGGAAAATGGGTCCTTCCTGCTAGTATACCACCATTTCAATATCTGTCTCTCCAGGGAAGATTCTGCTCCTGCCCGCAGCGGTTCCAAGTACTCACTGTCCTGACAGGCAATCTGACCAGGTCAGCCCGGCAGCGGATCTTGAGTGTGAAGAGTCGAGAGCTCTGTGGCAAGACAGGCCCTTCGACCAGGACCACCTCGTCGTCGTCTGCGCTCTGGAGGACCGGCTTCGGCTGCTGCCTGGGACTCAAGCAGGACCGGAGATCCTGGAGACGCTTGTTCACTTCCCTGGGTATGGACACGACATTGGGACAACTGAGGTGGAAGATCCTCTCAAACTGCCCTTCTCCGCCATAGCCAAAGTTCCCAGCCCCAGCACCTTAATTTCTGGAGCGCCTCAGTGTGCTTTCTGCTTTTGTTCCTTGATGAAGGTCGGGGTAAAGGAGAGATGTCCCGGTCCCTACAGAAAGAAGAGAAGGGCAGGATGGCAGTAAAAGAGATTCCAGCACATGCTCCCTTCATGGGCAGCGACGGCGAGAACACTCACTGAGTGGAGAATGTAGAGGAAACCCTTCCAGCAGCAGCACTTCACTAGAAGATATGTGTAGTAAGAGACATTGTTTTTATATAACATGATCCAAGAATGAGGAATAGAAACACCTCACTTTAGGAAAATGTCAATTATGCAACAGATACCAGGTGCTAACTTAATATTCAGCTACTCAACAATTCCCAAGTAGTATGATTAGCCCCATTTTACAGATAAGGAACACGAAGCCGAGTGGGCAGGGGCAGCTGGTAGAGTCTGAGTCGCACCCCACATTTCCAGCACCATTGCTAAGGATGGTCTAGAAGGTCCTGTGTCACCCTCCAGGACAAGCCACTTCCCTCTACACCTGACCCTCATCTTCCCTTCTCCTTCTGGAAGCCAGTCTTGTCTCCTCAGTCTACCTTCCCAGTGTCCCTCCTGTTCCTAGGGCCTTAATGTCCTAGCCTCACTCACGGAAACTCTTCCATTTTCTTTTCTTCTTTCTCATGCTTCTTCCTCAGCTTCTTTTTCCAGGGAGAACCTGGAGGCAGGGCATCCTCAGAGGGAGGACTGACAGAATCTGTCAGATCTGCCTCTAGGAGCAAAGAAGAGAGAGGAGAGGGTTAGCTAAAAGATGGTCGGGAGGCCAAGAAGAAACAAGTCAAAGGCTTTAGGGAGGGGCAGAGGCAGCCAGGAGTTATGGCACATGCAAGCCTTGGTACCGGAGAGGCTGAGTCAGAGGCCAGTGTGGACCAGACACTCTGGAGCTTTTGTTCTTTTGAGTTTTGTTCTAAGAGGTGGCGGTGCAGTTCAGTGATAGAGCACATGTCTAATATCCAGGGGCCCTGAAAACTTGAGTTCAATCCCTGTTAGGATTCTGCCTAAGCTCTACCCTACAGTTACCTGGCAACAGGGAAGAATGCCCCTCCCCACAGTTACCTGGCAACAGCCAAGTAGGTCTGGACCACTATAAAAGGAGCTGCTTGCCCCTCCTCTCTCTCTTATCCTCTTGTTCTCTTTGGCCCTCTTGGGCTCATCTCTTTCCCCTTCCCCCACATGGTCACAGCCGGCCTCTACTTCTACTTCTCTACTCCTTCTCTCTGCCTTTCTCTTCCTCTACTACACCTTAACTCCCCTCCCCATGCCCTAAATAAACTATTCTCTACTATACCTTGTGTCTGGTCCCTCATGGGGAAAGGATGCCCCAGCATGGGCCGGCTGAGGCACCCACTTCCCCCCCACATGCACAGAACATCTTCTTACTCCTATCTCTCTTCTGATTACAACAATCCCCACTAACAAAAGGAGGGGGATGCTGAAAGCTAGGAGGCACACATAGCAGTTTGACTGTGTATGTACACATGTGTAAGTGCATGTCTGAGTGTGTCTGTGTACATGTGAAGACCAGAAGTCAACCTTAAGCGTCCTTCCTCAGGCACCATGCATCTGACTAGGCCAGGCTGGCTGGCCAACGAGCCCTAGGGATCCACCTGTCTCCAGCTCTCCAGTGCTGGGTTTACAGTGTTGCCATCATGCTTAGCTTGTTCAACCTGAGTTCTGAGGTTCAAACGCAGGTCCTTAGGCTTGCACAGTAAGCATTTTATTGGGCCATCATCTCAGCCCCTATGTAGTACTTTCCAATATTAGACAAGTGTACGAGGAGTGCTTTTTAATTTTTTTCTTATTGACTATGCTTTTGTTTTTAAGCCACGTGTCTGTGAGAGATGAATGCAGCATGTAGAGATCAGAGAGCAACGCTGAGGAGGTGGCTCTTTCCTTCCACTGTGGATCCTTGGGACTGAGTGAGGTTTCAGGCTTGCTCAGGAGGCTCTTTTACAAACAGAGCCATCTCCCCGGCCCTATTTATGATTTTTCGTTACAACACTCACTCAAACTTCAGTTCCTGTCTGCTGCCTAGTGTGAGCATGCTTTAGAGAGTGCTACTGACAGCTAATGACTAGAGGTCAGCCTACAACAAAGAATTTTCCAGTCTAAATTGTCAGTGATGCTGAGGTTAAGAAACACTGTCCTAATTAAATATGGTAGCTACTGTAGGGGTGAGAGCTTTTTTTTTCTTTCTTTAAGATTTATTTACTGGACGGGAGGTGGTGGCGCACGCCTGTAATCCCAGCACTCTGGGAGGCAGAGACAGGCGGATTTCTGAGTTTGAGGCCAGCCTGGTCTATAGAGTGAGTTCCAGGACAGCCAGAGCTATACAGAGAAACCCTATCTCCAAAAACCAAATCCAAAAAAACAAAAAACAAAAAACAAAAAAATTATTTACTGGAAGCCGGGCAATGGTGGTGCACACCTGTAATCCCAGCACTTGGGAGGCAGAGGCAGGTGGATTTCTGAGTTCTAGGCCAGCCTGGTCTACAGAGTGAGTTCTAGGACAGCCAGGGCTACACAGAGAAATCCTGTTTTGAAAAACAAGAACCAAGGTTTATTACTGGGGAGGGGGACTGTTCATGCCATAGCATACATGTAGGGTCAGAGGACAACGCTCTCTCCTTTTACCCTGTTTCTGAGTCAGTGTCTCCCCTGGTATTTTTGTCACTGGGTATGTAAGCATCCAGCAGTCTTCTGTACCCAGTACGAGTGGCATCATTACAGGTGTGTACCACCCCGTCCGGCTTTTTATGTGGTTGTTAGGTATCAAGCTATGTGGCAAGTGCTTTTACCCATTGAGCCATCTCCCCAACTCCAAGTCTACAATTTTAAAAGCCTTCCTGAATACCCTACATGATGGGACATCAAGGACACAGATATCTTTTATGTCATATCACACTTCTACATTCCAGGTGCTATCCTAACCATGTAATGGCAAATAAAATAGACATAAAATCCTCTTAGTTCTCACCAAAAAATCGTTAAGATAGGTCCACTATTATCCCATCCTACTCATGAGGCAAACTTGCCCAAAGTCACACAGTTATGAAGGATTCAAACACAGGCCACGTGACCCCTGAGCCTGTTCTTAACCAGCCTACCACACTCCCTCACCTGACAGAAAGAAGTCTTGGTTCTAGGTCTTTGCAGACTGTATCAACCCCCCCCCCCCATTGGCCTTGACTCTTAGTCACTGGCCTTATTAAAGGATTTGCAAAACCTTATCAGTAGAGAAGAATAAAGAATGGGCAATCCTGATAAAAGTCAAACAACAGTCTTCTGGCTCCAGAGTGTTCCCAAGGAATGGAACACTGTGGGAGTGCTGGTGTAACAAGATGTCACAGTCTCCCCTTCACCCCTACTATGATAACACAGATCAGAATGGCAAGGGGAGGTACCTCAAAACTGTAAACTAACATATCCTTATGCCCCTTAGGACTTGGAGCGGGGAAGGGGTGGGCATGGCTGCTAAACAGGTTCCTGGGACTTCTGATTAATGAGTCAGATCCTTTCTGGACCATAACTTCCCCTAGCTCAGTCACAGGAGTCCACTTTCCCAATGTCACTTAGAATCAAAAATGTGTATCGACTGGATAGCACCTGACCACCATTCTCCAGACCCTAGATACCACTGAAGCATAGAGAAGCAGAGAGGGGGAGGCGGGGAGGACATCACTGGCTGCAAGGATGTAAACTCTAGGAACCTAGTCTCAGAGAAGCCAGTGCAGGATACTCCTGACAAGCCCGCCCTTACCATCTTCAGGCTCTGAAGAGCAAAGCTGCAAGAGGGATGAATTCTCTGGAATGAGGTTGAGGCTGCTCTGCACCTATGAAGACAAAAGGGGGAGAGAAGGTGGGTCTCACACCCTGCCAACTCTACCCAAGACAGGGATGGCACCTGTCCTCTCTAAGGACTCCAATCTCTGAAGGGCATCTAGGAGGCCAGCTTCCTCACGATCCAGTACCCTCCTCCCACCCCATTTCCCGAAGGCTCTGAGGGTGCAGGCAAGCTTAGTTTCTCCTTCTAAACTGCTTTGCTAGCCCCAGTCATACGGCTCACCCAAATATCTAAGGATCCTGTGTTCCCGGAAACACCCAGTCCTTTCTAAATCCCCAAAGACCCTCCCATCCCATCCCATCCCCCAATAAATATTCAACTCTCCGACTTCCTCCAGCCTCAAAATCCAGCATGCCCCAAATAACAGTCCCCGGTCCTTCCAGATCTTCTCTGGTACCTAGTCCCTCAACCTCCCTCAACCTCCTTCAATCTTCCTCAGCCTCCCTCTGCCCGAAGATACAATCCCAGATAATTCCATACATCTAACATTACCGAAACCCCTCGTATCCCCAATCTACAGGTATCCAACTCTCTCTCTCTCTCTCTCTCTCTCTCTCACACACACACACACACACACACACACACACACACACACAGAGCCCCAAGCCAAAGCCACCACGCCACTCTTAGCACTCCCTCAACAACCCTCCTTGGGGACCTTGCTGCACCTTCCCGGAGTACACAGGAACCACCGGCGCCTCTCCGGGATCCAGCAGCCGCCGCCGCCGCCGTCGGACCATACGCGGGGCTCCTGCAGGCCCCTCGGCTGCCCCTTCACTGTTACTGTCGCTGTCCTGCTCAGGTGCGGCCGGCGCGGGCAGGCGGGCGACCGGCATCTCTGTTGGGTCCGCGACGACTTCTAAGACCTCTTCGTCGCTGTCACTGACCACAAACACGGTGTCTGGAATGAGCCTAGTCGGAGACTGCGGGGCGCGAGGACACCTGCCACGGGCGACTCGGGCTCTCCGAGCGCCTCGGCCGCCGCGGCCGCCGCGGCCACCGCGGGACCTCGGACCACGTCTCCTCAAAGGTTCCGCCATCTCCCACACAGCTTCCACAAACACCGGCCCCTACACAGTCACGGGCCCCCCCACATCAGCGTCTGTACCCTTCATTGGACGAACAGCCTGCCGGTCATCACCTCTTCCCGCCCACACGCTCTCGATCCGCCTGTCCACCTTATCATTGGTCAATTTACCTGTCTATCACCTACCCTCCACTAAAACAAAGGCGCCAAAGATTCCAATACCTTTGGTACAATCAAAAAAAGGTTTCTATTCTGTACAGCTCACCCATTGGCTAAATTTCCTCTGACCCAGCCTTCCCCAGGACCCGCCCATTTGGAGAAATCCATTTTCCTGGTTGGTGAAAGACTGGCGCATCCTGGGAATTGTAGTCCTCATTCTCGGAAGCCGCAGGAAAAGCCTGGTCTGACGAACGTTATAAGCTGAAGATCTTGGGCTATGGATTCCTTCTGTGACCTCAACCTCTGTGTAGCAGCAGTTCCATTCCACACTCAACACTTTCATGCATGTGACCTCGGAAATACTCTACAAACACAATCTCAACACAGCATATAGCACAGCACAACTCAGAAACACTTTTTTATTTTTTTGGTTTTTCAAGACCGGGTTTCTCTATATAACCCTGGCTGCCCTGGAACTCACTTTGTAGACCAGGCAGGCCTTGAACTCAGAAATCTGCCTGCTTCTGCTTCCCAAATGCTGGGATTAAAGACGTGTGCCATGTCTGCCCGCTCTCAGAAACACATTTTACGACGATTACAAATTAAAATAAGAGGTTTACTTCTTGTTGGCAAAGAAAAGAGTGTTCCTTCGGGCTCCTCTTTTCTGACCATTGAAATATGAATGCTTCGTGGTTTTCAGGATTACTCTTGATAAAGGCCTTGCATTTACTACATATAACCTGCCTACCCTACAGCTTATCTACACAGTGTACTGCAGAGCATCCGGGTTCATGCTCGTGATTGTAGACTGACTGGGAGTGGCGCCTCAAGGGTCCCTGCCATCACAACATGCTGTGCACACTTAGCCAGTTTGGGAAACAGTACAACTTCAAAACTCAGGTCTGAATTCTGAGAGGTCTACTGCTGGTCTATTGCTTGTCTGCTGGTCAATACCCTGTTGGCATTCACTCGTGCTTGTAGAAAATCAACTGGAAAAATGTCAGTACTGTCTGGGTAACCCAACAGTTGCTGCTTGGTCTGTGAAGCTGGATGCCTCAGCTGTCCCAGTCTGGCGCCCAAGGCCTGAAGGGGGCCAGAGAGCTGCTGGTTGTCCTCAGTGGACCTCAGAAGTCTGGGTAAGGGCTATGATATCACGGCAGCAATGCAGCAGGAACAGAGTGGCTGAGCTTGCCAGCAGAGTGTTTGCAACAGACACAACACAGGGCTTCCTTCTCTCACGTCCTTTTATTTGGGCTGCTCTGCCCACTTCAAATAATCTGATCCAAAAGATCCCTCACAGCTCCCAGAGGCTTGCATTTGACTCCAGACCCAGTCAAGCTGAGAAATGCCCTCTCAGCTGTGACCCAAGTCCTCCTTCCCCCTTAAAAAAAACTTATTTATTTTATGTAAATGAGTGTTCTATTTGCATGTATGCATGTATGATAGAAGAGGGTGTCAGATCCCATCACAGACGGTTGTGAGCCACCATGTGATTGCTGGGAATTGAACTCAAGACCACTGGAAGAGCAGCCAGTGTTCTTACCCGCTGAACCATCTCACCATCTCTCCATCCCTTCTCCCTCTCTTCTCCTTTTTATTTTGACAAGAGTCTGACTATAGAGCTCTGTTGTGCCAGGGAAATGCTATTGTTCCCAAAAAACAGGAGCCATCTGATGCAACTCACAACAGGGTCTTTATTCTATTTGAGCTAGCTCAGCCCCACCCCCACCCCAATGCACCACCATCAAGCAGGATGGTTTTGGTCATGGGGTGGGGGGAATCCCCAAATATCTATCAGGGCAAGGCTTTATAGTAAGCAGCAAGCAGGGAGAACATGTGCAAGCATCTAATTGACAAGCTATTATGGCCTTTAACATAATTGGCTGGTGCTGGGAGTCATATCATAAGCTTAATTTCTGTTCCCCTCTGCATTGGTGGTCATTAGGCAGGGGTGGGCTTGTAATCTGGGGCTGCAGTTTTGTTGGGGGAATAACCTGGAGACACTGATCTTGTTGAGGGTGTAACCAGGAAATGCTGGTCTTGTTGGGGATTAGCCTAGAGACCGGAGCTAGGCTCGCGTTTTGTTGGAGGGACAACTTGGAAACTAATGCTAGGTACCGTTCTTTTACTTTACCTGAGTTCAAACTTAGTTTCTCTAAAATGGAGTCTGTACTTAGAAGATTTGGCATCTCAGCTCCAGCTGCCCTGGTCCAAAGCCTCCTGCTCCAGCCTTTCCAGTGTTGGGATTACACGCATGTACTACCACCCACAGTTTGCTACCCACAGTCCATCCAGGACACCTCTTCCACTACACAACAGTAACAACTTTGCCACACCTGCTCCAAGTGACTCTACCCTGGCAGGATCAAAGACATGCAGCCACCAGCAGGGGCCGCTATTTTCCTGTGGTCTATCAAAGAAAGGCAAAGTCTTCCTTGCCAACTCATAAGCCAAGATAGAGTAAATGCCCTAATGCAGACCAAAACATGCCTACCCTGCCGCATACTTCTGTGATATATTTTGCGGTGACTGTTTGGAGAAATGCAGACCCGGGTGTAGCTCTGAAAAACCATCCTCTGTAGAAGAAATGCACACTAGGACTGTGAACAAGAAGGCCAGGTTGTGCTGGCTGGTCTGTAATCCCAGCACAAGAAAGATGGAGCGGAAGAATCGTGAGTTTAAAACCAACTTGGACTAAATAACAAGACTATGTCAAGATGGAGGTGGGGAAGGGGGAGGGATGAAGAAAATATAAAGAGAAAACAGGAGACGTAAGACAACAGCATTTACTCTCGATCTCACACAGCTCGTCTCTGCCCCCGCCCCCCAGGTCGTGTTTATTTATTGCTGGATTGGATTTCTGGCAGCCACATGGAGGCTCACAGCAGTCGCAGCTTCAATTCCAGGAGACCCTATATGCTCTTCCTGCCTCCACAGGCACTGCATGCATGTGGTGCAGAGAAGGACATGCTGGCGAGACACGAATACACTTAAGATAAAAATAAATATTGTTTTATTTTGTTTTTAAGATCTATTTATTTATTTATTTTATGTAGATGAGTACACACCGTTGCTGTCTTCAGACACACCAGAAGAGGGCATCAGATCCCATTGCAGATGGTTGTGAGTCATCATGTGGTTACTGGGAAATGAACTCAAGGACCTCTGGAAGAGCAAGCAGTCAGTACTCTTAACCTCCGAGCCATCTCTCTAGTCCTAAATAAATGTTTGTTTGTTTTTTAACAAGGACAACTTTCCTCTATGCCTGAGAGTTTGATAAATAAAAATGTCTAGAAAAGCTGACAGTTTAACAAGGGAAAATGTATTTTAATTATGTGCACATGCATGATAGTCACACGAGAAAGTGTCGGCTCCCAAGAGAGGTGGCGCCCACTTCTCATCTCAGCACTCGGAGGCAGAGGCAGAGGCAGAGGCAGGCAGCTCTCCATGAGTTCAAGGCCAGCCTGGTCTACAGGACTGAGTTCCAGGACAGCCACAGTTATACGGAGAAATCTGCTTCAAACAACAACAAAAGAAACATTAAAAAAAAGAAGTGGTGAGGGCTGATGATTGAAATTCATATATTATCCTGAGCTACAGAGAAAACAGTGGTCTGATTCCCTCCCCACCAAAAAAAATGAAGGACAAGGAAAAAAAAAAAAAACACACAAGTCCAATCTGTCTTGTCTATATCCTCATTGCAATGTGGTCCAACTTCCAGTGGCCAGTCTCTTAAAGAAAACTTAGTATTTCCCCACCCATACTCCAACCAGAAGCCATCAGTTGTAGAAAGCTATATTTTGGCATCCTTATTACAATTTTTAAGACTTCTCTTTGATCGTTTCCTGTCTAAGCGGCTATTTTGCAAGAAGGGGAAAGGGTTATCATCTAAACGTCTGTGTCCCTCCTTCTCAACTATGAGTTGGGGTGCTGAAGAAATGGCTTAGTGGCTAAAGGCCTTGCCCTTCCAAAGGACCCGGGTTCAATTCCGAGCACCTACATGGCAGTTCACAACTGTTTGTAATTCCGGTTCCAAGGGTTTTGACACTCTCACACCAATGCACATAAAATAAGTTTAAATAAATTAAAAAAAGAAAAGAAAACATCAACTGTGAGCATGAGGCCATCCGTGTCACTGTAGAAGGAACTTCCTGGCTTGCCTTTTATACTCAGGAGGAACACTCGTCAAGGACTTCCACATGGTTTCTGGTGACAGCATGGACCACAGACACCCACATGGTCTCCAGTGTCAGCATGTGTCACAGACATCAGCATGGTCTCCAGTGACAGTGCAGACTATGGACATCAACACAACCCTCTACCTCAGCATGGGCCACAGACACTATCACAGCCCTTGGTGGCAGCACAGGCCAAGGGCATCAACATGGACTCCTCCAGGACAACGCTAGTCAAGGACACCAACATGGGCCCTGGCAGCAGGGTGACCCACAGACATTAACATGACTTCAGGTGTAGTACGGACTGTGGACATCTGTGTGGTCTTTGGTAGTAACATGAGTCACAGACATCAACATGGACCCAGCTGGCTGAACAGACCACTCCTTCATATCAACAGGAGTCAAGGGACCTCTGTTCAAGAATAAATTCCACCCGAGGAAATGATGGAGGGTCATACCCCTAAGCAAGCATATATTATGAAAATTTAACTAGGAGTGTTTCTTTGTTGATTTGGGTTTCAAGGTCTAAGATTGGAACCCCAGGTTCCACCCATGTTAAGCAAGTACTGCGACACTGAGTCACACCCCCAGCCATTTTTTTCTTTTAATAATTGAGCTCAAAAGTAAGCAGAATATTCATGATGCCAGAAATAAAGATCAAAGCCACTGCAATTGGTGAGGGAGAAGATGCATGGGGGAGCAGTCCACAAGGTAGCAGGAGTCCTGGAGCTGAAGTTAGAAGACCTGCCAAGGGAGCACCCGCAACTGGCTGAGGCCTGACTCTCTGCCGGGCATAGACAAGGAAGAAGGATCCTTCCCAGAAGCTGGGTGTTCAACATGGGAGTTGAGGCCATCATCCAGCAGGCTGAGGGAGTCTCTCAGCTGATGGTGTTATTAACACGTGTGATACTGTGTTCCATCCCCAGTACCACGTTAACCAGCTGATGGTGTTATTAACACGTGTGATACTGTGTTCCATCCCCAGTACCACGTTAACCAGCTGATGGTGTTATTAACACGTGTGATACTGTGTTCCATCCCCAGTACCACATTAACCAGCTGATGGTGTTATTAACACGTGTGATACTATGTTCCATCCCCAGTACCACGTTAACTGGGTGCAGCAGCACATGCCGCTAATTCCCCAATTCAGGAGGCAAAATAAAAGCAGGAAAATCAGAAGCCCAAGGTCATCCTAAGCTATATAGAGAGCTGGAAACCAGACTGGTATGCATGAGAACCTGTATAAGAGAGAGAGAGAGAGAGAGAGAGAGAGAGAGAGAGAGAGAGAGAGAGAGAGAGAGAGAGATATGGAGGGAGGGAGGGAGAGAGAGAGAAGGAAAGAGGTAGGAGGGAGATTATAGGGACTGGAGGGAGGGAGATGATTATAGGGACTGGAGGGAGGAGGGAGATTATAGGGACTGGGGGGAGGAGGGAGATTATAGGGACTGGAGGGAGGAGGGAGATTATAGGGACTGGAGGGAGGAGGGAGATTGTAGGGACTGGAGGGAGGGAGATGATTATAGGGACTGGAGGGAGGGAGATGATTATAGGGACTGGAGGGAGGAGGGAGATTATAGGGACTGGAGGGAGGAGGGAGATTGTAGGGACTGGAGGGAGGGAGGAGAGTACAGGGACTGGAGGGAGGGAGGGAGATTATAAGGACTGGAGGGAGGAGGGAGATGATTATAGGGACTGGAGGGAGGAGGGAGATGATTATAGAGACTGGAGGGAGGAGGGAGATATAGGGACTGGAGGGAGGAGGGAGATGATTAAAGGGACTGGAGGGAGGAGGGAGATTATAGGGACTGGAGGGAGGAGGGAGATTATAGGGACTGGAGGAAGGGAGGAGATTATAGGGACTGGAGGGAGATGATTAAAGGGACTGGAGGGAGGAGGGAGACTATAGGGACTGGAGGGAGGGAGGGAGATTATAGGGACTGGAGGGAGGGAAGAGAGTATAGGGACTGGAGGGAGGGAGGGAGATTATAGGGACTGGAGGGAGGAGGGAGATGATTATAGGGACTGGAGGGAGGAGGGAGATTATAGAGACTGGAGGGAGGAGGGAGATGATTAAAGGGACTGAAGGGAGGAGGGAGATTATAGGGACTGGAGGGAGGAGGGAGATTATAGGGACTGGAGGAAGGGAGGAGATTATAGGGACTGAAGGGAGAAGGGAGATTATAGGGACTGGAGGGAGGAGGGAGATTATAGGGACTGGAGGGAGGAGGGAGATTATAGAGACTGGAGGGAGGAGGGAGATTATAGGGACTGGAGGAAGAAGGGAGATTATAGGGACTGGAGGGAGGAGGGAGAGTATAGGGACTGGAGGGAGGAGGGAGAGTATAGGGACTGGAGGGATGTCTTAGCAGTTAAGAGCACTTGCATCTTCTCAGAGGACCTGGGTTCTGTTTTCAGAACCCACATAAAGATTCACAAACCATATGTAACTCCAGTTCCAGGGGATCTGATGCCCTCTCTGACTTCTGTGGATTCTGGGCACATATATGGTATGCATATGTGCAGGCAAATACTCATACACATAAAATAAATGTAAAAAAGAACAGTGGTAAGGTTTTTTTTATTGTAGTTAGTCTCACATAAAGTTTTGAAATTTCTTTTGTAGGAAATATTGGGTTTTAGAGACTGGAAAAATGACGCGGTTGTTAGGAACTCTGGGTGTCCTTCTAGAAAACTAGGGTTCAATTCACAACCATGTGGCAGCTCACAAGCACATGTCAGTCCTGAGGGATCCAACATCCTCTTCTGGCTTCTTCAGGCACCAGGCAAGTGTGTGGTTCACAGACAGACATGAGGACAAACCACCCCCACACATAAAATTTTTAAACTTCTTAAAAGAATGAAAGACTAGATTTCAGATTCTGGTCTGAGTTCCAGAAGGTTACTGGAGCTAGGGACACTGGTGACAGGGAGAACAGGACCAGTGGAAGACATCAGGAATCAGTGACCAATGATATGTTACCAAATGGGGTGGCATGATACCTGCCCATGGCAGTTTCCAAGGCTACATACTTGCTCAGAAAGGCTTTGCAGGTGTGGTTTGTGTAAGGACAAGGCTCCACTTAACCAAGTGGAGAGAGAGGGTGACAACACGCTCAGACCTGAATGGTATGACTGTAGATATGCTACTTAGCTTCCCTGATGATCAGCTCCCCTTCCACAGTATTGTGTCAGGAGGCAGGGGGCTGAGTTATGGCTCAGTGACAGAGCACAGGCCAAGCACACCCAGAGCCCAACCTGTAATCCCCAGCACCACAAAGCACACAGATAAAGAACCAGAAAAGAGAACATCAAGGTTGAATGTGAACAGAGAGCTAGCTCGATCAGCCTCGCAACCTAATGACTAGACAGGTCTTGGCATGTTATTGATCTTCTCGGCCTGCCTTAATCTCTTCATACATGAAGTTGTCATATTAGTACACTTAGAGGGATTTTGTGAAGGGAATGAATTAATAAATGCAACCTAGGGGCTGGAGAGATGGATCAGTGGTTAAGAGCATTGGCTGCTCTTCCAGAGGTCCTGAGTTCAATTCCCAGCAACCACATGGTGGCTCACAATCCCATCTGTGATAGGATCCAATGCCCATTCTTGGTGTGTCTGAAGAGAACTACAGTGTACTCACATACATAAGATAAATTTTTAAAAAGTAATCTGATAGCTGGGCATGGTGGTGCACGCCTATAAACCCAGTACTTGGGAGGCAGAGGCAGGTGGCTTTCTGAGTTCGAGGCCAGCCTGGTCTACAGAGAGAGTTCCAGGACAGCCAGAGCTATACAGAGAAATCCTATCTTGAAAAGCCAAAAAAAAAAAAAAAAAAAAGTAATCTGATAATACAGTAACAAATATAATCAAATTCTTTGTTTCCTACACTCTCACTGAACAATAATCAACAACATAGATCTGTATGATCCCAAAAAGGTATGGGAATTTCTCCCCACTGACAAGTAACTAACTTTTCAGTGACACCAGGTGACAGCCTGTGATCTAGTTGAGTACTGACAACGTCACCCCAAAGACACCAGATCCCTCAGGACCAGAGCAGCAGTCCCAAGGCTGGCCCCTGCGGCAGACCCAAGGCTGTTCTATGTGTGCCATTTAATGTTTGTTTTTGTTCTGAGACCAGATAGCTTGAACACAACCGTCCCCCACCCCCATCCTCCTGCCCTAGCCTGGTAAATCCTAAGGTTATATGTAGTGCACCGCACTTGTGCTTTTGAGAAACTGATACAAGCCAGGATTCCCACAAGCCTCTTCGCAGGCTCAATACACTTTCCAAAAGCATCCACTTTTGTGTTGAGCTGCCCAGGAGTTCTCCAAGCCTCTCCTTCTCTTTTCTGCTTTTGTTTCCATAGTCCAGGCTGGCCTCGAACTTATGATCCTTTTCTTTCATCCCTCCAGATTTATACATAGGCATGATTAATTGCTTCAGTAGCCATCAACTTAACCTTTCAGATTCTCTCCCCTTTTTGGAGGAGGGATGGGCTGAGATTCCCAACCCTCTAATCCTACCTGGTCTCTCTGGTGACCATTCCCATCTTGAAGCTACCACCCATCAATCAACTTACTGGTACGCCCAGGTGCGCATGCGCGTGCACACACACACACACACACACACACACACACACACATCACTTCAGAGAGGCTAAGAATACTAGACACCCAACACCAGGAGATATGAGTGAGAAGCAAACATATTTCACAAAGCTCAGTTAGCACAGTGTTCTAGGAGCCTGTGCGAGGCCCTAAGTTTGGTCCGAGTACCAACAAGAAAAGTACAAAGACAGCCTTCAATTGTAATTCCAACTCTTCGTGATGCAGGGGTCACTTCAGCCCATAAGTTTAGGACTGGGATAGACACAGAGTGTGCTGGTTAGTTTTTTTTTTATCAACTTGACCCAAGATGGAGTCATTTGGGAAAGGGATTCTCAGTTGAGAGGACACCACCATCACACTGGCCTGTAGGTAAGTCTGTGGGGGCATTTTCTTGCTAAATGACTGGAGAGGGCCCAGGCCAGGGTCAGCAGTGCTATTCCTGGGCAGGTGATCCTAGATGGTATAAGAAAGCAAGCTAAGCAAGTCACGGAGAGCAAGCCAGTAAGCAGCATTCCTCTATGACCCATGTATCAGTTCCCACTTCCAAATCCTGCCTTGACTTCCCTGGATGATGCACTACAAGCCGTAAGGATGAAACAACCATTTCTTTCCTAAGTTGCTTTCAGTCATGGTGTTTATCACAGAAATAGAAACCCTAAGTAAGATACATATCAAAACTTCATCTCAAAAAGTCACACACACACATACACACACACACACACACTTCAATTTTACATATAAATTCACTTTGATAAATATTGGCATACTCAAGAAGTTTGTGCCTTGTGGTACCAACAAAATGGCTATACATGTTAATGCTTAGAATAGAGAAGACAATAAATCTTTAGTGGTGGTAGATAATGTTTTCTTTTTTCTTTTTTTTTCTTTTTTTTTTGTTTTTTGTTTTTTGTTTTTTGTTTTTTGTTTTTTTGTTGTTTGTTTTTTTGAGTCAGGGTTTCTCTGTGTAGTCCTGGCTGTCCTGGAACTCACTCTGTAGACTAGGCTGGCCTCAAACTCAGAAATCCGCCTGCCTCTGCCTCTCAAGTGCTGGGATTATAGGCATGCGCCACCACGTCCGGCTTAGATAATGTTTTCTAACTAGACTGTAGACAGGTTTTCTCTGTCGACAAAATAAAAGTATAAAGGCAGGTTTATTGGGGGCAGCTCTCAAATGGGTTCACTGGTCCCAAGGAATGGGGCCAAGGCAATCATGCACAAGAGCTAAGGTAAGGGGATTTTATAGGTCTTAGGTGAGGGGTAACAATGTGGGGTAAGCTCGGAGCTGGGATGGTGCCTGTATATGGTCAAAAGCTGAACTCCTAGGTTGGCACTTGAGTTCAAGATGATGTGTTAACTCAGAGTTTTTTCTGGACAGTGTGTTGAGGGAACAAGAACAGACAGGGTTTCCCAGCTTGTGCTGTGGCAAGTAGGGGTTCCAACCAAACACCCCAACCCATCTGGGTACAGGGGCATCACTTCAGATCTGGCTACTTCTTGCTGAAGATGGATGGCTTGGGGTGGGAGACTCAGGAGTTGGTAGGCTCGGGGTCAGATGCTCTGCGGGAGGTCTGGCTAGAGAAGCATTTGGTTGACCACTGCTCTGGAAACTTTGGGAATCCATTCCTGGAGAAATCAGAGGAGGCAGGGGGCTAGAAGAAAAAAATAGACAGGTTATTACCTTCATCCTTGAAGAGTGAGGACTGCCAGAAAGGGTGGAATGGAGATGTGCCCTGGTTGTATTGGTGAAGTTCTTCAGACGACTCATGGAGTGACTCTATATTAGTTCCCACCAGGCCAGACTTATTGATATAGTACTAGCACTCTTCTCCTGAGAACATGCAGGTGCCTCCCTTATCTGCCGTGAGGAAGTCCAATGCTCTCCAGTTCTGCATGGCCATCAGGGCCACGGAAGTGATCTGATACTGGAGGGAGGCCAATGACAATGCTATGTTGTTGATGGACTGTTGGAGACAGCCACACACCCCTTTGATCCCAGCACTGAGTATCCCATGGTGCCTACATTTAAGCCAGTTGCTCTTGTTGAAGCCATCATAGCAATCCCTACCAGTGCTGCAATGGGGAGCAGGGGGCAGGTCTGAGTAAACAGTGCCTGAAGCTGGGAGGAGTGAATTGGAGGGAGAGCATGGCCGTGTCCTTCCCATTTGGCATCACTGGGCACATAGAGAGGAGGGATCACCAGGGGACACTTTTTTTTTGATATAGCGTCATTGCACCAGAAGAACCCCACTGGGGGTGACCAGGCAGACATCAAAGTTATGTTAGTAGTATTGCAAAGGTAAAGCAGAGCATGGGGTAACAGAAACTTTCTGTGCATTTAAAGAGGGATACCAGGGTAGAGAGAACATCTTGGCATCCCACAGAGGGACAGTCAGCCTGGCCCACAATGTCACTGTGTGGCAGGGGTAACAGAGGAAAAAAATGAGACCCAGAAAGAGAAAGAGATGAAAGTGAATCTGTTGAGTATGAACACAGCCATGCCAGGCCATTTAGACCTGTTCTTTAGGATCTCTGAGAGTAGTGTGTCCCAGCTGCTGGATGGACCATCCATCTTGGGTTGGGGCCATTTTGAACCTAGATAGATGGTACCAACACTGATGTCCCAGGAGTTTGGTGGCCAAGGGGGTGGTGAGGCTCACGGTGTAGGGTCCCATCCACCAGGGCTCTAAAGACTTAGGAGAGAATTGTTTGAGAAGTCAGCAGCAGCTGTACATGGAGGTAGGGAGAGAGCTGTCAATGTGACAGTGGAGAAGCGAACATAGGTAAGTAGGCAGCTAATGGGGCACTTTGGGCTAGGAGATGGTGACTGAGGAGAAACGGCCTTCTGTACAGGAGCTGAGGTTTGTAGGAGAATGTGGAATTGATCAGAGGTGGGTGAGAGCAATGGGGAGAGAGGAAGGTCTGGACAATCTGAGCTCAAGGGACAACATGGTGAGTTGTTCCATGGGGCTATTGGTTCTTTCTACCTTTCCCAAAGACTGTGGACTGTAAAGGATATATAGTTTCCAGATGTTGAAAGCTTCAGACAGGAGTTCAGCCATCTTGAAGGTGAAAGCTGGACTGTTGTCAGCCCAAACCAGGGGATGATGTGTTCCAGGAGGGTTTGGGCCACCATGTCTGCTATTTCCCTGAAGGTGGGGAGCGTCTCGATCCACCCGTAAAGGTGTCAACAACAGTTAGGAGAAAGCAGAGTTTCTTGTAGGTAGGCAGGTACATGAAGTTAGTTTTCCAGTAAGGAGCTGGTGCAGAAGCTGACATATCTGGAAAGCCCCCTGTAGGTTGGTATTGGTACACATTTGGCATGGACCTGTAAAATATGGGCTTGAAGGTCAGTTGGATTGAAAAGGGATTCTAGAAATTGGAATAGGGCCTCAGGGCTCATGTGTAGACTTTGGTGGATGTCAGAGAGGATGGACGGCATCTACTTCTGGAGAAGAATAAAGCAGTGACTTAGGTAAAACCATCCATCTTTCACCTGTGTGGTCTCTTCGCCAAGGAATTTTGTTTTTTCCTCTGGCTGGTACTGAGGTTGGTAGGAAGATGTCAAGCAGACAATGTGCTCTGTGGGTCTAGAGGCACTGGAAGCGAAACCCCAGGCCACTAAGTCAGCCCTAGCATTACCCAGAGGAACTGGGTCTGTGGAGGTCTGTTGTTCCCACAGTCAATTGTGGGAACCTCTTCTGGGAGTTGGAGGACCTCCAAGATCTTGGCTATAAGGGAACCACTGACAAGAGTGTCCATGGTGGTAAGGAACCTCCTTTCTACTCCTTGGTGGTGAGGAACCCCCTTTCCTTCCACAGGACAGAGTGGCTGTGAATTACTCTGAGACCATATAGATGTTAACTTGCAATTCTTTGGCAACACGGAGTGCCCTGGTTAGAGTAATTAGCTCAGCCTTTTGTAAAGAGGTTCCTGTTGGGAGGCAGTTTGCCTCAACTGTTTCAACCAAGGTGTGACTTCATATGGTGACTAGTGGCTTCCTGCGTTATCTATAAGGGAACTTCCAACCTCACAAAAGGTGAGTTGTGGGTTTGTGAGAGGTAGGCCTAGGAGGCCAGGCTGAGGTGAACAAAGGGCCTCCACCACCTCTAGGCAGGAGTGGGAAGGGATATTCCAGGAAGACGGAACAAGAAGGCTTGTAGGGCCTTTAGAGCAGGGTTAGGGACAAGGTGGCCTGGGAGCTTTCCAGTTATAACAGATGAAAGGAATGGACTGAGTGTCCAAGGAGGGGGGGGGAGTGACTCAGGAGATCAGAGTGAGTACAGCATGGTAGCTGGATTAGGGTGATCTTGAGGGCCTCACAGGTGAAATCAGCTGCCGCTGCTCGGGCCATCTGTACACAGAGCTCAGTTGTTTAGGCAGAAAAGGGATGGTTTGGGAGACAGGCTTAAGGTGTTGGGCTGGGACCCCTGTTGCTACCCACAGCCTCTCATTGGTAAAGAGGTGGTAGTCCAGTAGAGTCTGGTCAGGACGAAGCTGGGGCTGTTAAAAGAGCATCCCGGAGCAGGGAAAAGAGCGGGTCAGTGAGAGGCCCACCAGGGGTCTCCTTGGCTGCCTGGTATCCTGGCTTAGTCATCATAGTAAAACTGAGGATCCAATGTCTGAAGAACCGTACCAGGACCCAAAATGAAAGCATCTGATCCACTGTAGTAGCTAAGAGCTGTAGGTCCCTCAGAGCCTGCACCTGAGGGTGCACCAGAGGTGAGGATCTTAAAACCCTGGCTAAATTGAACCCCCAAGTATATCATAGTGGGAGAACATGGTTGAGCTTTAGACGTGGAGAGGCAGTATCCTAGGGAGCCAGGATAGTTTAGAAGTAAAGAGGTGGACCTCTGGAGCAGAGATGGGAGAGGATGCAAAGTAGATGGTCGTCTATGTATTGCAGAAGTGTCCTTGGATTAAGGTTAAGGGAGGGAGGGTCCCAGGGCCAGGCTTGGCTAAAGAAATGCAAAAAGCCTTAGAACTGTCCATGTGAGCTGTCTCAAAGCCTGTGTATCAGGGTCTTCTCAGGTAAAGGCAAAGAGAAAGTATGAGTCAGGGTGTAGGGGACAGTAAAGAAGGCTTCTTTTAGGTCCAGGATGGTAAGTGGGAAGTTGCAGGAGGCATGTTAGAAAGGAGGGTGTAGGGGTTGGGAACCGTGGGTGGGTTGGAATTGCTGCCTCATTAATGAGGTAAAGGTTCTGTACTAAGCGGTAGGCTTATTCACCGGGAGAATGGGAGCATTACATTAGAAGTCCCTGAAACAGGAGGCTGTTAGTGATGGGCTTGAGACTGTGGTGATGGTTTCAGAAATGGGAAGCTAGGATCTGGAAAGGAAAAAAGAGAGGTCCTTCAGGTGAACCAGGACCATCTGGTGATGAATAGCAGTCATGGGGGGTGGAAATATACCATACTTGGGGGTCAACCAGATCCTGTAGGGTAGGGACAGGACAGTCTCAGGTAGGGACAGGACAGTCTCAGGTAGGGACAGGACAGTCTCAGGTAGGGATCTGTGAGGCAACCAGAGGAAGAGAAGATGGGAGTCAGGAGAGATTATGGGAGCCAGAGAGAGGAGGGTGGCCTCAAAGCGGCTGAGGATATCACAGCCAAGTAAAGACATCAGGCAGATGGGCACGACCAGAAAAGAATGTGAGAAGAACTACAAGAATGCAGGGAAATAAGCCAGACAGTGGAGGCGCACGCCTGTAATCCCAGCACTCGGGAGGCAGAGGCAGGCGGATTTCTGAGTTCTAGTCCAGCCTGGTCTACAGAGTGAGTTCTAGGACAGCCAGGGCTGCGCAGGGAAACCCTGTTTCGAAAAACAAAAAACAAAACAGAAAAACAATGCAGGGAAATGGCAAGCAGAAGTTGAGGGGAGAAAGAGAGAAGGGGAGAGGCGTGGTCCCCGCAAAACCAGGGCCTGGCACAGGAGGCTTTAGGCTCAATTCCTCCCAGGTTCTCAGCACCAAGATATTAGGTTTTCTCCGCCAAAAAAATAAGCCACTTCAAGCCAAATGAAGAAGTATAAAGGCAGATTTATTGAGAGCAACTCTTGAGTAGGTTCACAGGTCCCAAGGACAGGAGAGGGGACAGGGAAATGGCACACCCGGGCTAAGGAAGGGGGGCTTTATAGGTCTTAGGTAAGGGGTGAGAACATGTAAGCTCAGAGCTGGAATGCTGTCCACGTGTGTCAGAAGCCGAACCCCTGGGCGGGCACTTGGTGGGTTGCCGGAAACTCTGAGATGAGGGGTACTGACCTGTTAGCCCGGAGCAGGTGGAGTTAAGAGAAAGGCAGGCAGGGTTTCCCAGTTTGCTCAGGGGTGATCAGGGGTTCCAACCAAACAGACTGCCAGCCCCATCACTGTCTCTCCCTTGGGGGACACCGTGGAATAGTGGCTGAACATATTTACATCATTGGCTGTTAGGTGGCTGAATGCCAGGCCATGGGAAGGCTAGGGCCAGGATGTATTCAGACCTCAGCTCTCCTTCCTCTGGGTGATTCAAGGCTGGATTCAACCCCATCTTTCCTTCTTCTCCCACACAGGGCATGCTTCACAGAATTTGAGTGGCTAATTGAGTTTATTTGGGGAAAGCAAAAAGGGCCAGAAGGAAGCGCTGCTTGTTTATGCACGTGAGTGTGAGTGAGAGAGAGAGAGAGAGTGTGTGTGTGTGTGTGTGTGTGTGTGTGTGCATACACACATCCTAAACAAGTTATTTCAGTGACTGACACCATCTGCTTGGGATCTCCAGATTTCAGAGTCAGATGTGGTTCTTGGGACCTAAGGAAGTCCAGGCTACATAAAACAAACAAACAAACAAACAAACAAACAAACAAGTATGGGAAGATGTCTGGGCCTTATTCACCGAACCCAGAAGACACATCCTTATTTATCTCCAGCTTCCTCCCCTCTCCCAGGGACAGTATCCAGCTCACCTAGTCATTTGGGAGTCACGTGGTACCCCAAGTCCCCTTGTGGCCCTCTTCTCCCCATGCTGGTTCTGGGTCATCAGACGTATTCATGTTTTCATAAGAGTCTGCATCTGGATAAGACCAGGACAAGGAAAGTGTAGTAGGATGAGAGGGAAGCTGGGCGAGGGGGGCTGTCCAGAGGCCAACTAGGAACAGTACAGAAACTCCCACCTTCCTCGTGACTAGGACCAGACCGAACAGAGTGGAGCTGAGGAGCTGCGTACAGGATCCCTCTCATGTCTTCGTAGGACTGGGACCCTGCTTAGGCAGGGGATGGAAAGTTAGAGACCCAGAAGCACTGCTGGGGCTGGGGGAGGGGAAGTGCTGCCTAGCCACAAGGGAGGAGCCAGGCAAGAAGTAGAAGCTCCTAATGTCAAACTAGGGTTGGTTTGTCAGCATCAAGACCTTACTCGGCTGTAAGATGGCCAAGGCCAAAGGAAGGGCCAAGAACAGAATTGGGAGGAGCCAAAGTCAAGGTCATAGGAAACAATACAGACAGCTGGGGTCCAGGTTGAAACCTGCTTAAGACTGGGGTGGGGTTAGCAGGGCAGTGGTGGTGCATGCCTTTAACACCAGCACTTGGGAGGCAGAGGCAGGTGGATTTCTGAGTTTGAGGCAGCCTAGTCTACAGAGTGAGTTTCAGGACAGCCAGGGCTACACAGAGAAACCCTGTATCGAAAAACCAAAAAAAAAAAAAAAAAAAAAAAAGGACTAGGGTGAGGGTCAAAGAAGAAGTTGGGGTCAACAACGTTTTAGTTGGTTGAGAGTATTTTTTGTTATTTTTTGTTACAAAGATTCATTCAGCCTGGGCTGGCCTGGAATTCACTGCAGGCTAGCCTCAAGCCCATGGCCGTCTTCATGCCTTAACCTTCCACAAGTTGGAATTCTAGACATGAACAACTATGTTAGGTTCATTTGGATGAAGATTGGTCTTCAAGGTTAGAGATGGTAGAAACATTGGGAAACAGGATAGAGCGTGGAGTTAGGAATCAGGTCTAAGACCAGGGTTAAGCTTGGGCTTGGAGGTCAGAGCAGAGTTTATATCATCTGAAACTAACCAAAGGATGTCCTAGCCAGGCACACAGAGAAATCCTGTCTTGAAAAAAAACAAGAGGAGGAGGAGGAGGAGGAGGAGGAGGAAGAAAAGGATGTCTTAAGCACTCTCACCAAGAGAGGACGCTTCCCTGCTGGGGTCCCATGCAGACCCATGGGGGCTCAGGAAGTCTGAAACAAAAAGAGAGACAAAGATGTCACCTTTTCTCCTGGCCTCCAGCCTCTTTCAAGAGTGACAGCCCTCACTCACTCAGATACACACCCATCGTCCTGCCAACTGGTTGGGCCAGCTCCTCATCTGCATTTTCATAAGACTCGGCTGTGGAAGAAAGAGCCCAGAAGCTGCTGCTCAGGTAGAATGAGCTCTGCAGCACCAAGCGTGCTTTCCTAGCCACCAGCCCCACAGGAACACCACATTACCATTGGAGAAGGAGTCTTCTTCCTCTGGACCTATGGGCTCATCCTCAGGGTTCTCATAGCCACTCCCATCTAGTAGAGAAAGACGGCCATCTCTAGCATAGGTCAGCAGCCCACAGTTGGGGAAGTGTCGGGACCAGGGAGAATGGGAGCTCACCCTGGGAAAGCTGGTCCTGCCCAAGGTTGGAGTCGTTCTCATAGAATTCAGAGTCCTCCTCGCTGTCTGGCTCTTCATAGGCCTCCCCTTCTTCTTCCAGTCCTGAATTTGGGACCAGTGTGGAGAACTGAGTGACATCTCTCCTCCTCCATCTACAGCCCACTAATCCCACCACAGGCTGCTCCGGCACTCTCAAGCCCAAGGAACAAGCCTTAAATCTGACCTGTTTCATGGCTCTGAGCTCCAACATCCTGGACTTCAATGCGTGGGTTTCCATAGGACCCAGGGCCGCTCCCTAGACCAGCAGCCCAACGCTGAGCATGGGCTGGTGAAAAGAGAGATTTAAGATGGCCATCAGAGGGGAAGGAGACAATGCTTCAGGAAGCCTCTGTGTGCCTGCATAACTGGCCTAGAGCCGTGGGGAAGGGATCAAAATCTGGAACTTGGCCTCAAGTTCTAGGACAAGACTGGCTCTGGCCAAGATCCAGGGCTGGACTTGGCTGATGAGATTCGGTCCTGGGCTCTGCTCTGGGGAAGGTTCTGCTCTGAGAAGAGTGGACAAGGCATAGCTGGCTAATGCTGGAGGAAGGGGTGTGAGTTGAAAGCCTCCTGAGGTGGGTGGTCTCTCACCCTGGCTAGAGGAGGATGTAGGAAGGGAGAGCACATTCCCATACTGGTTGTGGGTCCCGTTTCCTGAGGGAGGCGTCACTTTGAAGAATCTGGAGGGAGAAAGGGTTGGTGTACCTTAAGGCTCAGCCACGTAGAGATTCCCAGTTCCAGTCTATTCTGGGAGTTAACTGTGTAGGGATGGCTCCCCGATGAGTTTGGGACCACACCAGGGAAGGTGATTTTGAAGGTGGCTTCTAAACTTGGGTGGTATTTCAACCAATAGAGATGGCACGTGACATCTGTCATGTGACCCACGTGACAGAGGGAAGTGTAAAGTTTGCAGCAAAAGGGCACATATTACTTTACCTCCTAGTGGGATCGGTCATTCGCTTTCTTTTCCTTTTCAGGATAAAGGCTGGTGGGATTTAAAGAGATGGATCAGGAGAGGGATTGGCAGGTAGGAGGTGAGTTTGGGGGACTCAGGGGAGGTCACTTAGGTCAATAGAGGGGATGGTTGTATAAATGCCAGGGGCCCCAGGAAGTATGAGAGACAGTAAAGGAGGGGCGAGGCTGTGGGATGTGTCAGATTGGCCAGCGTTCTGAGAAAGATGAGGTAGAATTTGGGGAAACTCAGGGACATGACTTACCTCTTTGAAAATAGAGAAAAGTCACCAGAGAAACCATACAGAAGATGACATATACTAAAGTCACCACTGGGACTATCCATCCGCCAGTCTTCAACAGCCAGAGCCACACTGCTAGGAGGAAAGTGCTTTGAGACAAGGACCCCACAATGCATCTTACTCCCCAACCCCTCAAGGGACATACGGCTGAGAAACCAGAGCAGGACACAGACTAAAAGTCTCAGTCTCCTCAGGGGGCTCTTCTACCTTCCACTAAGGAAGAACCAGTTGTTCCCAGGAAGACAAGGATTGTGCCACAGAGCACAAGACACTGACAAACCACATACAAAGCCTGGCCATCCTAGCAATGCGGGGACTAAGAGAGGGTTAATTCCGCAGTTAAGGGAGTCATGGTCAAAGGGAAGGGCAAAAGTGAGTCTACCAAGTTAGAGCTGAGATCGAGCACATGTTGAGATCAAGTCTGGAGTGGAAGCTGAGGCAGCACCTGACAGCTGTGGTAAGGGTAGCGTGTAGTGTTGTATTAAGGAGAAGCATAGGCAGGACACTGTGGCAAATTTGATGGATGGAGTGAGGAAAAAGAAAATAGTCAGGCTCCTAAGAGGCAAATGAACCCACATATATTCTGGGTGCTCCATTTGTGCAAAGTCGCCCAAAGAGTATATGTGGGAACCATGTGGATTTGACTTTCTATATCAAGGCTGACATGTCCATGGGACATGAAATGGCAATCCCAGGAGATGATTGGGTATGGGGAGTAAAGAGCCCAGGAAAGGTATAAGGCATGGTAGCCTAGGAACCACGGGAGTAAAGGATGCCAAACGAGAAGAGGGTGTGGATAGGATGAGTACAAGGCCCAGGGCTCCAACAGGGAGTGGAGGTGGAGGAAGAAGCCACAGGAGAAGACCCAGAAAAACGAGTTCTCAGAAGCAATGAACCAAGAGCTGGAGTTAGGACTCAGTGTAGAGACTGGAGCTTAGGAGGAGGCTTGAAGCTGGTCCTGGTGCCAGCTCCAAGTCTGACTTGGTACACGTACTCATGCCTCAGCCTCCCAAGTTCTAGGGTTACAGTTGGACAACATCAGTCAGCCTGTCTGTCTACCTGTCTTTCTATCTGTCTTTCTGTCTGTCTCTACACACCACACACACACACACACACACACACACACACACACACACATACACACACACACACACACACACAGAACCACACCCCCTAACCCTTCCAATTCTTCCAGTTCCACACAGATTCCCAGAATTGGAAGAAACCCTACCTGACCTTGCATTGACCTTCACGTGCATCTCACTGGTCACGTTTCCTTGGAGACAATAATAGGTACCTTCATCTAAAGCTGTGGCTTGGGGCAACAGCAGAAAAGATCCCCAAACCCACATCTCTCTGACCGGGTGCTCTCCCCCAAGGTTTAGGCTCAGTAATGAAACATTAAGCGTCTTAGGATGCACACGGGTCCAGGAGATGGAGCCTTTGGCCACTGGGACAGAGAGTACCCCACAGGACAGCCAAAGTGTAGAGCCGGGGGCCACAGTGAGATCTAAAGCAGGGAGAGAAGAGGTAAGGAAAATATATATAATCTGGGGGGGGGTGTCCTCATCTCCCCTGACTCCCAAGGTCTCAGCTCCATCCCTATCCTTGAGCCCCGACTTCCCAGCATCCGGGCACTGTCCCCTTACCTTGGTTGATTAGACTCTGATTCAGACTGCTCCCCCATGGGGCACATACAGGCTTTGTTCCCCAGGCCTTAGGACCGCCTTTAGTCCACACATACAGCTGGGAACCAGAAGTGGAC
Source organism: Apodemus sylvaticus (assembly GCF_947179515.1). Classification (NCBI taxonomy): domain Eukaryota; kingdom Metazoa; phylum Chordata; class Mammalia; order Rodentia; family Muridae; genus Apodemus; species Apodemus sylvaticus. The sequence continues at coordinate 79,383,564 of NC_067472.1, read as the reverse complement.
CTGTGGCTCCCTGAGGACCTGTTCCTTAGGTCACAGTCCAGGTCCCCCACATCTGAAGCATTCCACCGGAACAACTCCCCTGGGAAGAGACCCCAGACTAGACACAGATCGGGAGAAAGGGGAGATACAGAGGCCCAGAAAAGCAGAGCCAGAGATAGAGGGAAAAAGCAACTACGACTAACAGATGAGCGAGACAGAGACAGGATATCACTCAGAGCATTTACCAAGCCATAGGTGCCTAGAACTAACTCCTTCTTCACCGCTGTAGCCCCACCAGACCAAAGAACTTCCTCTGTCCACAGCGAGCCCCTCTTTACAACCAACCCCCACAGCCCAGCCCTGCCAGGCACTCACCACTATCCTCCACATTTACTGTCCAGGCAGGCTGCCAGATGTCCTTGAAAGGGGGCCTCTTCTGACACAGGTAGAAGCCCCCCATATTGTCCGAGACATTGACAATCACTAGCGAGATGCCCTTGGGTCCCACGTGCACACCCATGCGAGGGGACCTGGAGCTCAGCTCCAGGAAGGGCGTTGACTGGTTACCTCGATACCAGGCCAGCTTCTCAGAAGAGACAGGTGAGGAGTCCGGGAGGCAGGGCAGCACAGCATTGCCTCCCTCTGTGGGGAGAGGAAAAGGGGAGCCCCAGCCCCTCTCCCCTCCTCATAAATCAAGGGACCCCAGAATTTCACCATATGGGAAGCTCTAAGGGTCTTTCTGACTCCTCCCAGTTTACAAGTAAGAAAATGGAGGCTCAAAGAAGGCCAGTTACTGAACCCAGAACCCAGGCTCTCAACCCTAGCTCCTTCCCCTCAGCCGTACAGACAGACATACCTTCTACCTCCACCAGTAAGGACTTCTGGGGCCTGCCTCCTACTAAGGTAAGGAAGAGGAGGAAGGAGACAGGGAGAGGAGATGGCATGGCAGCCAGGCTCCCTGGGGCACCCGGCTTCTGCGTGGCTGCGCAGAGGATGCTGGGGCAAGCAGGAACCTAGCGGGCAATGAACCATGGGTGTCTGTGAGGGTGGTGGCAGTCCCCGTAGAGAGGAAAGGGGTGGTCACACCTTAGGCCCCCTTCTGCAGGCACTCTTCCAAATCCACAACACTTGTCCCTCCCTGTCACCCAGCACTTAGCCCAAGTGTGTGATTTTATGTATGGTTCCACACGGAAGTGGAACCCTCAGGGTAAAGCTGACTTCTTCACCTCGGCACGCACAGAGCTCTCCACATAGTGGCACCTGGAAAATAGTAGTCAGCTGAGTGGATACAGGGTTAGGGTCTCCCTCCTGTCTCCAGGCTCCAGGCTCTGACCCTGTGATACACCCCTGCTCCCCAGCTGCTGAAATTAAAGGCATATGCCACCATGCCTGGCTTCTACTTTTGCTCTCTATCATCTGGTGATAGCATTAGGATTTTATATTAGGTCTGGTGATCCAGGGCTATAATTCCAGTTCCTGGAGAGGGTCACAAAAACCAAGGCCAGCTTGGACTGTAGAGTGAGTTCAAAGTCAATCTAAAGTACTCAGGGAGATCTTATCTGAAAATTAAAAAATATTTTTTTAAAAAAGTTGAGGACATAGTTCAGTGCTAAGTATATACAAGATCCTAGATTTAATCCCTGCTACCATACAGACATAGACTCAGACAGACAGACAGACAGACAGACACACACACACACACACACACACACACACACACACACGGTTTCATTCTAGCTTAGGCTACATAGCAAGACCTCCCTCTCAGAAAAGAAATCGCCAGACAAGCACGGTGGCACACACCTTTAATCCCAGCAACTGGGAGGCAGCAACAGGTGGATCTCAGACAGTTTCAGGTGGGCCACGGTTACACAGGGAGTCTCTGTCTCAATCCCACCCCATCCCCCAATAAAGGAAATGTGAGCTGGGTAGATAAAGTAGCCCATGGCTGGAGAGATGGCTCAGTGGGTAAGAGCACCTACTGTTCTTCCAGAGGTCCTGAGTGCAAGTCCCAGCAACAACATGGTGGCTCATAACCATCTGTAATGGGATCTGCTGCCTTCTTCTGGTGTGTCTGAAGAGAGCAATGGTGTATTCATACATATAAAATAAATAAATAAATCTTTAAAAAAAAAAAAAGATAATGTAGCCCAATGGTAGAACACTTACCTACCATATACAATTCCCTGAGTTGCAGCACAAGAAAAAAGTGTGTGGTGTGTATGGTGTGTGTGTGTGGGTGAGTGGTTATGGAGTGTTTGTGTGTGTGTGTGTGTGTGTGTGTGTGTGTGTGTGTGTGTGGTGTGAAGTCTCTGTGTGAGTGTGTTTTTGTGTGTGTGGGGAGTGTGGGTGGTCTCTATGTATATAGTATATATGTGTAGTATCTGTGGTGTATGTATATGTAGTTTGTATGTAGTGTATGCATGTGGTTTGTATGTGTAGTATGCATGCGTGGTATGTCTATAGTTTGTATGTGGTATGTGTATTATGTAGTTTGTGTGTAGTGTGTGTGTGGTTTGTATGTGTAGTATGTATGCGTGGTGTGTCTGTGTGTGTATGTAGTTTGTATGTGGTATGTGTCGGAGGGAGTTTTTTGGCCTAGTTTACAGTTCAGTTTCTGAGAGTCATCATCAGTTTATGGCTGAGAGTGGTTCAGCTGCATGCAAAACCATGGTTAAATTTCCTCATCTCTAAGCAGGTTAGTAAGAGAGCAGACCCAAAACTGTTCTGGGGACATGGTAGTCAGAGCTGGGAGGGGGGAGACAGCGGTATGGGGAGCAAGAGCCATGTGCTTTGCAGTGGGCTTTAGAAAGGGCTTCTTATTAAGATCCCTTTATTCTCCAGGTAATCCCTGCTTCAGTAATGGAGGAGACTCATAACATTAGGTTTAAGCCTCAAGATTGGAAGAGCGTTGTCTGAAGTCACATAGGTAGTACAATGTGTGTGTGTGTATGTGTGTGTGTGTTTGTATCTCTGTGTGTATGTGTGTGTGCCTGTGTGTGTGTGTACCTTTGTGTGTGTTGTGTGTATCTGTGTCTGTATCTGTGTCTACACATGTGCATATACCTTTCACTGATGACAGCACTCAGAGGAAAGACCAGAGACCCAAGAGACCTGCTTTCTCAGTTGAGTCCCAGGCCTATCTCTACTGGGCTGTGACTTCCTGTTTGCCACAGGCAAACCTCAGGGGACACCACAGGTGGCGGACCCTCACTTCCCTTGATTGAGCTGAGGGGCCAAGGGGAAAGAAGGAAGCTCGGGAAGAAGAGACTTCTAACAGTGGGCAGACCCCACTTGCCTAACACCCAGCAGAGCAGCTCCCTTCTTAAAGCCCCACAAGACTCTCATCCAGCTAAAACAAACAAACAAATAAACACAAGAAAACCCCTCAGTCCACGTCCGGAGGAAATGACGTCATTCTCCATTCATTCCTCCATCTCTTGTCTTCGTTTATCTTTTTCGACTTCCTGAGCATCTCCCCACCGCAGGCCCTTGTCCACACGAGGCCTTTCCACTTGGCTAGCTCCTTTCACCACTTAGCTCTCAGTTCAGAAGTTACTGCCTCAGAAGGGCCTGCCCAGAACTGCAGGGACTTCACACCCTTGTTTTCTTTGAGCATTTGCTTCAGTTTTAAATTATGCTTGTTAGGAGTTAAACTTATTTACTTCCTGAGTCAGACCTCAGACTGCCCTCTCCTTGTCTTATGTCACTGGCAATAGAACCCAGAACCTTAAGTGAGTGATATCTGTGAGGGAGGATCCATAGCCCTAGGCGGTTTATGCTAACAGAGATTTTTTTTTTTTGTCCCTAGATGCGCCCTCATTTAGTAAAGGTTTAATAACTATTTCTTTTTTCTTTTTCTTTTTCTTTTTTGTTGGTTTTTTTTTTTTTTCCGAGACAGGGTTTCTCTGTATAGTCCTGGCTGTCCTGGAACTCACTCTGTAGACCAGGCTAGCCTTGAACTCAGAAATCCACCTGCCTCTGCCTCCCAGAGTGCTGGGATCAAAGGCGTGCGCCGCCACCACCACCACCTGGCATTTTAATAACTATTTCTTGACTGGAGAAAGAAAAGAAGTTGGGAAAAGTAAAGAAAACCTTTCCCTGAGGTGGAGAGAGAGCTTGTCTCCAAGCGTGAGGGCCCAGATCCTGTCCGCAGAATCTTGTGTAAAAATGCCAAGAATGATCTGGGGAGATGATGTGGTGGGTAAAGGGCTTACTGCACAAGTGTGAGGATCAGGGTTCAATCCCCAGAGGCCTCATAAATGCCAAGTAGCCTGCCTGTAACCCCAGTCTTCTCAGAGCATGCAGACTAGCAGCACTAGCCCTATTGATTGAGAGACCCTGACTGTTGAGTAGAGTGCAAGAGCAGAGGAGGGTAATTCTGGACCTCTGCACGCGGCCTCTACATGTAGCCTCACACACACACACGTGCCTGAATGAACAGAAGAAATAAAAACTTTGGAGCATGTGACTTCCCCGAAGTGTGGTGGAGGAGAAAGTTTATTGTAGACATGGCAGAGGCTCTGGGAAAGTCCAGAGTGAACCTGACCCTAAGCTGGGCCATGTGGTGGTGGGGGGAGAGGAAAGCCAGGAGACCAAGAGGCCAAAAGGGTAAAAGGTAAAAAAGGACTACATACCCGAATGGCTGGGATACACACAGCCGAGCAGCTGGGAGAAGGCCAACCCAGCCCCTGGCCTGGAGAGTTCAGGGCAGGGGGCAGGGACTGAGGGACGCTGGGAGAACCTGGTGACTAGGTCTGTTTAATATGTTCAATACACACATCAGCCTTTTGTCTCAGGTTTGAGACCTAACATCTCAGCCTTTTTGTTGATGGTAAGGACTATCGTGATAAGGAGTGATGTAATCTTCTCCACGACTACTTCCTGCTGACTGACTTTGAGCATCATTGTTGGGGATCCACAAAAGCTGGAATGCTGCCTAAGGCAGAGAGAGAGAGAGAGAGAGAGAGAGAGAGAGAGAGAGAGAGAGAGAGAGAGAGAGAGAGAGAGAGAGAGGTGCAAGGTGTTTCACTTGCTGTCAAGGCTCCGTGCCACCATCTGGAGCTGGGGAAATACAGCAGTCTGCAATGCTGGACTCACTGGGGTTCGCCACTTTGGAGCTGTCTGGGATGCAGATTCTGGGGGCTGTGAGCAACTGGAGCAGTCTGCAGTTGACTTGAAATCTGCTGGGACAGATAAACTAGAGACAGAAGATAAAATTAAGGAATTTAGGGGGAAGCTATTTTGGATGTGTACTTGAAACTTCCAGGTCCACCATCCTGGTAGTTAGGGGAGGGAAGTCCTAAGACCAGGGGAGAAAGATCGAGAACCCACCCTCAGGAATGGGTGGAATAGGCAGGTGGGAAAACAGGATATTGATTGACAGTACTTATCTGGAATCTGATTGATTTATTGACTCCCTGAAACTTACAATAATTTTTTTAAGTTTACAAAAAAGTAAAAATTTTAGATATATTAGCATTACCACTGTTTGTAATCTATACTGAAATCCACATTGTAGACAGAGCAATAGACTCATGCCTTGAAGTTATAGCAAAAGCTTAGGAACTCAAAAATGATTCTGGGTTAAACTCTGCGTTTATCTCCTTTCAGAGTCTAGGCAAGGTAAACTGTCTTCTCAGCCGGAGACAGTAGCTCTAGGAAAGTGAGGCCTGAGGCCTGGTTTTTACATAGGAAGAGGAGGCAGATAAAATGACAGATTTACCCACTCCTTGCCCTAGGCTCCCATGGTCTCTATGTGGCCAGCAGTGGCCACTCCTTGCCTGGTCTACAGAACATTTAATTTTCAGCTGCTACACAGAGTACAATGGGTCTTTGGCTACCAGGCTCAGAAAGAAGGCAATCAACCCCGAAGGGCCCACAGTTCACTAGAGCCCTGGCAGCAGACGAACCACAGGGCAGTTATGCCCAGGGGTTAATTTTTTTTTTCTGAGCTTTCAGGTAAGCTATTAAGTTGCTAGTATGAGAATTCTCCAAATTTTTATGTAGGCAGTTAATACTAAGAACTTTCCTCTCAGGCCTGAGTAATTGTGTCCATAAGTTTGAGTATATTCTGTATTAAGTTTTATTCAAGTCTAGAAAGTTTAATTTCTCTCTTAATTTCTGCCCTGATTTTCCTTCAAAAGTGAGTTTTCAGTTTCCATGTGTTCATAAGTTCCCTGTTGCTCCTGCTGTTGTTAATATTCACCTTTAATCTATGGTGGACTGTGGGTCTCCCTTCTCCCCAGGGTGGTTAGCCGTGAGGACTAAGAGAGCAGAGTCGATGAGCAGGGTTTCATACTCAGGGAAGACCCATGAGTATGAAAGGAAATGACGTCATTTCAGAATCAGCTTAGGAGAGACAGATCAATTTTTTTAAAAAGAATTATTTATTTACTTTTTGTGAGTATACTCTCATTGTCTTCAGACATGGTTGTCTTAAGATTTGTTGTGAGCCACCAAGTGGTTGCTGAGAATTGAACTCAGGACCTCTGGAAGAGCAGTCAGTGCTCTTAACCACTGATCCACCTCTCTAGCCCCCAACATATCAGCTTCTATTGGGGGGGGGAGGTGAACCAAAGATTATATAGTTTTGAGGAAGAGGGGTAGGATTATCCAGGGTGGGCAAAGGTCATTGGCTGAAGGCTAAGGTATAGAAATACCTCATTAGCATGGGGAGGCCTTATAGGAACCACAGGTGCTTGCTGATCAGGTTCCTATCAGGAGAAAGGAAGTTGAATCTGTAATCTAACCAAGGCTACATGGCATATCTATAGGTAGAGGATATAGGGGTTTCGTGTTCCCCAAGTAAGATCAGAGAAGGAGAAGCCCTGCTGACAAAGGGAGTATGCCATTTTGTACCAAGTTTGGGGCTTCCTGGTAATATCAGACTATGACCTTGGCAACAGGGCAACAGTGGTCAGATTGGATGCAGGGTGTTATTTCAATTTTCTTGTACCTGTTGAGATTCGCTTTGTGTGTAAGTATGTGGTCAGTTTTGGAAATCGTTCTATGAAGTGCTGAGAAGTTATATTCTTCTGTTGAGGGTCCCTTGCAAGTATCATGGTCAGCAGCCAAACAAGACAAACTGCAAAGAAGTAAGAATGATAGATCAGTTTGCTTTGACTTCATGAGACTGAACCAAATTTCTAAAGAGCTTGATGCCAGGCAGTTTACTGCCAGCATATATAAACACAATAGAATTTGGAAAAAAGTTTCCAGGCAACAATCATTCCAATTCCAGGGGTATAGAAAAGCCTGAGGTGTAGCCAGGCGGTGGTGGCACACACCTGTGATACCAGCACTCTGGGAGGCAGAGGCAGGTGGATTTCTGAGTTCAAGGCCAGACTGGTCTACAGAGTGAGTTCCAGGACAGCCAAGACTATACAGAGAAACCCTGTCTCGAAAAAACCAAATCCAAACAAAACAAAACAAAACAAAAGCTTGCATTGACCTCCCTTTGCAAAGTACATGTGGCCTTGAAGATGGGTCCTATATAGGAAAGGCCTAGAATGGGGTATGGCCTCTGACTGAGACACCATAGAGATCAGCAGGCTATAGAGTACATGTAACATCTCTCCTAAGGATGGGTACTATTGGCTGGAAGATAAAGATAGAGGTCTGAGGAAGGGAAAGTCTGGGATAAACATTCTGGGGGCTTTGGGTGAGGTCTGCCTCTCCAGACAGCAGAAGGTCCTTAACAATATCTGCTCTCTCCAGGTGGAGGTGGCGCACGCACGCCTTTCACCCCAGCACTCTCATAGGCAGAGGCAGGCGAATTTCTGAGTTCGAGGCCAGCCTGGTCTACAAAGGGAGTTCCAGGACAGTCAGGGCTATACAGAGAAACCCTGTCTCGAAAAAAACCAAACCCAAAAAAACAAAACAAACAAACAAAAAAAGCCCCAAAAAAACCAACAATATCTGCTCTCAGTTTTCTGGGTGGAATGCAGGTATTTTCTCTTCCTCATAGAGGAGAAATCCTAGTATGTTTAACATTCTTTCCCCTGTGCTTATGTGTGAATGCAAGGACCTTGTGCCCTCTACATTTTGCTTTTGGGTGAAATGTTTTGTAAATATCTGTTAGGTTCATTGGTTTATAATTTTGGTTGCCTCCAGCATTTCTCTGTTTAGTATTTGTCTGGATGACCTGTCTATTGGTGAGAGTGGAGTATTGGTGTCTTCCACTATCAATATATGATTTAAATTGAGGTAGTGAGGATCAGTATGTGATTTGAATTGTAGTAGTGTTTCTTTTCTTTTCTTTTCTTTTCTTTTTTTTTAAGATTTATTTATTATATAGAAGTACACTGTAGCTGTCTTTAGATACTCCAGAAGAGGGCATCAGATCTCTTTAAGGATGGTTGTGAGCCACCATGTGGTTGCTGGGATTTGAACTCAGGACCTTTGGAAGAGCAGTCAATGCTCTTAACCACTGAGCCATCTCTCCAGCCCTGTAGTAGTGTTTCTTTTATGAACTGGGTGTTGTGTTTGGTGCATACAAGTTAAGAATTGCAATGTCCTCTTGGTGGATTTTTTTTCTCTTGTTGGTGTCTAGGAATCACCTCACAAACCATACAAACACTGATCTCAGTCAGACAGGGAGAGTTTACTGAGCATGCACCCCAGGACTGGGTGACCAGGGCCATGGACCAGATTTGGGAACTGAACCATGACCCAAGTTAGGATTCTACAGAGGTTTTTAAGACTAAAATCCATAAACATCTGTGCCAAATTATTTCACCAATCAGAATTTAGGGATAGGGGATTTCCTTAGGAACATGTCTTGGTTGTACACTTACCCTGCTCCTATTGGTTGGGGGATTCAACTGTGGCAGGGGACTTACCTTTTCAAATATTCATGTCTTAACTTGTCTACCAATATGGGATTTGTCTAACATTCATGTCTTAACTTGTGTACCAGGATATAAGTTACCAGGGATATCTTGGGAACATAAACTTTACTGGACTCAAAATGGAAGTCTTATATAGTTTCTTATATTGGGCAAGTGTCTCTCTTTTGTCATGGTCTATCCCAGGGGCAGCTTATACAAAGGTACAAGAAGTGCTTGCTATTGGGTGATTGTTTTAGGTGTAAGTCTATTGTGGGTAACTTTACAAGACAGTTCTACTGATTTCAATCGTGATTAGTTTTCAAGGGCACAGAACATAACAAAATGTATAATCAATCTTAGCTTTAGAAAGTTTCCTGTGAGTGATCTCTGCTGGATAGATGATTAGGAGGCTCGGGGAGCTCTGCTACTTGGTGTTTGATGCTCTGAATCATAGTCCTCTCTTCTGTCCTCTGTGTATGCTAGGTTGGGGGTTGTCCTGCACCTAAGGCAGGAAGATGGTGGCAGCAAAGAAGATGAAAAGGTCTCTTGAGTCGATTAACTCTAGGCTCCAGCTTGTTATGAAAAGTGGAAAGTAGATGCTGGGGTATAAACAGACTCTGAAGATGATCAGACAAGGCAAAGCGAAGCTGGTTATCCTCACCAACAACGGCCCAGCTTTGAGGAAATCTGGAATAGAGTACTGCTGTGTTGGCTAAAACTGGTGTCCATCACTACAGTGGCAATAATACTGAATTGGGTACAGTGTATGGAAAATACTACAGAGTATGTACACTGGCTATCATTGACCCAGGGAATTCTGATGTTATTAGAAGCATGCCAGAACAGACTGCTGAGAAGTAAACAAGAAATTATTTCCTTTAATAAAACGTTGCCAGAAGCCGGGTGGTGGTGGCACATGCCTTTAATCCCAGCACTTGGGAGGCAAAGGCAAGTGGATTTCAGAGTTCGAGGCCAGCCTGGTCTACAGAGTGAGTTCCAGGACAGTCAGGACTACAAAGAGAAACCCTATCTTGGAAAACAAACAAACAAAAAAACAAAAACAAACAAACAAACAAACCAAAAAACTCCCAACTTTGCCAGAGCTCCTTTTGAAAAACAAAAAAACAAAACAAGAGAGAGAGAGAGAGAGAGAGAGAGAGAGAGAGAGAGAGAGAAACTTTCCTAGTGGGCTGGAGAGATGGCTCAGTGGTTAAGAGCACTGCTTTTCCAAAGGTCTTGAATTCAAATCCTAGCAACCAGGTGGTGGCTCATAACCATCTGTACAACTACAGTGTGTTCTATACATAAAATAAATAAATAAATCTTTAAAAAAAAGTTTCCTAGTAACAGCAAAAAATTATAAGAAGTTTTCTTATAATGGCAGGCTAGCCAAGTAATTGCTACCTAGGCCTTAACATTCTATCTAGGTCTTAATATTTTATCTAGGAAAAAAAATTTTGTCTAGGTCCCAACATCTGATGAGTATGCAGTGTCCTTCCCTATTTCTTCTAATTAGTTTTGGTTTGAAGTCTATTTTTTCAGATATTAAAATAGCTACACCAGATTTCTTCTTAGGTCCATTTGCTTGAAAGTAATCTTTTCCCATCCTTATACCCTAAGCTGATGTCTATCCTTGATATTAAGGTGTACTTCTTGGATAGACCCCTTTTTCACATCCATTCTGTTAGTCTATGTATTTTTACTGAGGAATTGGTATTGAGAGGTATCAATGAGCTGTTTATTGATTTTGTTGTTGTTTTTCCGTGTGTATGTGTGTGTGTGTGTGTGTGTGTGTGTGTGTGTGTGTGTGTCTATGGGCATACTTTTTTTTTGCAACACACCTTTACTAAGTCTCCAACCTCTCCTCTAGCCCACCACCCACCAGAGGTAGTGGAAATGAAAAGTTATTAGGCTATGAGGAAAGTGGACCTGTTTAGCAATAGTTCTTTGGGGGCAAACCTGATCTTCTTTGTTAGCAGTTCAGTTCTGTAGCAAACACCAAATATGAATCAGCAGCTGCAGACCAATCCTCTAAGCAGGCAGACAGCACACAGGAACCAGCAGCTACAGTGAAGTCCTCTCAGCAGGAAGACACCACACAGGAACCAGAAGCTTTGGAGCTCAACAAGGGTATGTGAGGCAAACCAATACATGTGTGTCCTTAGAGAAGAACCTCGAGGTGAAGTAAGGCAAACCAAGGCTTGATGTTCGTCTCCCACTGTCACGCATCCTTTCATGTGTCTGTTACAGCAAAACATCCTTACACATGTGTCTGCTTCAGGAAAACATCCTTTCACTGTGTCTCCTTCAGTCAGACATCCTTTCACCCGTGTGCCCCAGCAAAACATCATTTGACATAACTAGAAGAAACTAGAAGTTTCCACTTCATTTCATTCTGGGATACTTATTCTCTGTGTTTTCTTGGGTATGGCTTTTAGGTTGAAACTTTCCTTCTAGCACTTTCTATAGGCCTGTACTGGTAGACACTATTGTTTATATTTGGTTTTTATCTTTGATTGTCTTATTTTCTCCATCTATTGTGATTGAAAGTCTTTCTGGGTAATCTGGGCTATCATCCGTGATCTTTTAGAGTCTATAGACCCCTTCTGACTTTTAGGGTTTCCACTGAAGTCAGATATTCTTTTTTTTTTTAAAGATTTATTTATTTATTATATGTAAGTACACTGTAGCTATCTTCAGACACCCCAGAGGAGGGCATCTGATCTCATTACAGATGGTTGTTAGCCACCATGTGGTTGCTGGGATTTGAACTTAGGACCTTTGGAAGAGCAGTCAGTGCTCTTAACCACTAAGCCATCTCTCCAGCCCCGAAGTCAGATATTCTAATAGCTCTACCTTATATGTTACTCAGTGCTTTTCTCTTGCAACTTTTAATATTCTTCTTTATTCTGTACACTTAGTGTTTTGATTAGTATGTGCCTAGGGGAATTTCTTTTCTGATCCAGTTTATTTGATGTTCTATATGCTTCTTTTACCTTGATAGATATTTCCTTTTTTAGGGTAGGGAAATATTTTTCTATGATTTTATTGAAAAAAAAATTGGTCTGGAGAGATGACTCAGTAGTTAAGAGCACTGACTGCTCTTCCAGAGGTCCTGAGTGTTTGATTCCCAGCAACCACTTGGTGGCTCACAACCATCTGTAATGGGATCCAATGCCCTCTTCTGTGTCTGAAGACAGCTACTGTGTACTCACATTATATATGTGTGTGTGTGTGTGTGTGTGTGTGTGTGTGTATACACATATATATATACATACATATACATATATAATAAAATCTTTTTAAAAAAAAGAAACTGTAACATACTAGGTTACATTTAAAAAATAAAAAAAAAATTTTTAGGGCTGGAACAATGGCTTAATGGTTAAGAGCATTGACTGCTCTGGCAGAGGACCTAGGTTCATTCCCAGCACCCACAAGGTGGCTCACAACTGCCTGTAGCTCCAATTTCAGATGATCTGACTCCCTCTTCTTATCTCCTTGGGTACAAGATATGTACATGCAAGGCAAAAGCACACTTACAGAGGGACTTTCTCAGACCCACTGTGGTGGCTCTTCCTGTTGGAGGGCACACCTGTGATCCAGATCTTGAGGCTGAAAGGCATAATTTTTTGACTTGGATCTTGACATGGAGATCTCAAGGCATAGTAGCCATGAAATGCTTAGGCCCAGGCAAGGTAGAACATGCCTTTAACCCCAGGAAACTGAGGCAAGGAGATCTCTGCGTTCAAGGTCAGCCTAGAACAAAGCATGTTCCAGACCCAGAAGGACAGTGGTACACACCTTAATCTGGGCCACACCTTCTGCTGGAGGCCCACATAGGGGCGTAGGAAGAAGGAAGATTCACTCTTCTTTGACTTCTTGCACTTACTGGCAGGCACATCTATTGGAGTTCTACAGAAGGCCAGCTCAAACAACTAGCCTCATGGGACTGAGCAACTACTAGATTCTTGGACTTCCCATCCACAGCTGTCCATTGTTGGGTTAGTTGGACTACAGACTGTAAATCATCAAAATAAATTCCCTTAATATCTAAAGACATTCCTTAAGTTCTGTAACTCTAGAGGACCCTGACTAATATATCCACCATGGAGGCCTTTTAACAAGGTTTAAAGCTGAGGCTTTTTAGCTAGGGCAGTCTCCCAGCCAGCTATCTAGCTTAACTGGACTAATCCTGGCATTATTTTTTTTAAAGATTTATTTATTTATTATATGTAAGTACACTGTAGCTGTCTTCAGACACTCCAGAAGAGGGTATCAGATCTTGTTACGGATGGTTGTGAGCCACCATGTGGTTGCTGGGATTTGAACTCAGGACCTTCAGAAGAGCAGTCGATGCTCTTAACCGCTGAGCTATCTCTCCAGCCCCTAATCCTGGCATTATTACATCCACCATGTGACTGGCTCTACCTTTCTGCTCTGTTCTGGTCCAACTGCTCACCTCGGTGTCTCCTGGCAAACACAGACTGTGTCTGCTGCTCTCTCCTCTCTGAGAGTTCTGCCCTCCCTTTCCTGCCCTGCTATTGACTGTCAGGTCTTTACAGTTACAAAATAGAAAACCAGGTGACAGGCTATAGAAATGGCAATAACAGAACCCTGCAAGCATTTGGCTCTCTGCCAGTTAATTAGTCATTGAATATACAGAGACACACCTTCATACAATGTACCCCAACACACATACATAAAATAAAGTGAAATAAATATGGGGAAAAAAAGGTTGTGATGTGGTAGCATACTCCTTTAATCCCAACACTTGGGAGACAGAGGCAGGCAGATTTCTAAACTCCAGGCCAGCCTGGTTTACAGATCAAATTCTAGAACAGCCAGGGTTATACAGAGAAACCTGGCTCTCTAAAAATAAATGAATAAAATAAAAAGAAAGAAAAAACTTATTTTCTGTGACCTGGGTTTCTTCTCCTTTCGTATTCCTCCTATCCTTAGACTTGGTCTTTCCATTGTGTCTGAGATTTCCTGGATGTTTTGTGACTGATTTTCTTTGACTGAGGTATCCATTTCTTCTATTGTTGTGGGGTATTCGCCAGGAAAGACTGCTCAAACATGGGTTTAAACCCATAGACTTTGTTATCGGCCTGGAAACTACACAGGGGGCTCTTGGTATCTCAGTGTAGCCCTGAGCATTTCTTGGCATAAACTCTTAGTTTTGTTTTTTCTTTAGTCCAGACAGAGTCTCTCCATGTATCCCTGGCTGTCTCCAAACTCTCTCTTTGTAGACCAGGCTGGCCCCAAACTCCACCTACCTAGTGCTGGAATTAAAGGCATGTGCCACCCCCACCGGACCTCAGCATGAACTTTTAAGCACAAAAACCATCCCTTGAGTTGACATACTTCATTAACAAGAACAGGAAAAAAAAAAAAGAAAGAAAGAAAGAACAGTTCACCGGAAGCAGAACTACAAAAGCCCAAAAGCAAGGTTAGTTGCAGTTTTTCTTGTTTTTTTTTTTTGTTTTTTTGTTTTTTTTCTTTTTACTTTCTGTATAGCCCTGGCTGTCCTGGAACTCATTCTGTAGACCAGGCTGGCCTCGAATTCAGAAATCCGCCTGCCTCTGCCTCCCAGAGTGCTGGGATTACAGGCGTGCGCCACCACCGCCCAGCTGGTTAGTTGCAGTCAATCAACCTCTACTCATCTATCCCAGCAATGGCGGCACGCGTCCCTCGCTACCCACCCCAACGTTCTGGGTTCCCAAACGAAAGACACACATGCAGCTTTATATTGCAATATGCCTTAAACAGGTCAGTGGCTGGGCCCATTCCTAACCTCCACATGGCTGAGGTACTTTCCGACAATCCCAACTCATCACTTGATAAAACCTATATTCCACCTTAGCTGCCCCGGACCTGCAGCCCTTCATATTGTGCTCTTCCACATTGGCGTCTCTGTCCTACACTTCTCAGGCGGGGCAGCACCGCCTTTACCAGCATGGTGGCTTTCTCCTTCCTCCTCCTTGGTCCCTGGCCATGGAGTCCTACAAGTCCCGCCTCTGCCTCCCTGTCCAGCCATTGGCTGCCGGCAACTTTATTTACTTATCAGAACCAACTGGGGGCCAGGAACCCTCAGCATTTTACGAGCTAATTCTCTTGCAATTTTGGGAACCCAATTAACATAATACAAGCATCAGACCGAATCCACAACCGTACATTTAGAGACTGTCCCTGAACTATGGACTTTGATGAATTGGGTCTTTTTTTTTTTTTTTTCATTTTTGGCCAGTGGTGCACGCGGAATTTCACAACCTGAATGGCACTTCCATCATGAAGTCAGTTGTGCTAAGTTGGGCCCTGTGATACTATCATGTCTTTAATGCCTAAGATTTTTGATAGGCACTTCTCTCCCTCATGACAGATATAAACCAGATTAGACCAGATTAAAAGTTGATAAAGGCAGGTTTATTAGGAACCAGCTCTCAGTGCCTTACCTGATCTCACAGGTGGAGGTCAGTGACATCACACATCTGGGCTAAAGCAAGGGGGTTTTATAGAGTTGAAGCGAGGAGTGATGACGTGCCATACATGGTCAAAACCTGAGTCCCTGGGCGGGACTCTTGGGTGGCTTGCCGGAAATGCAGAGATGAGGAGTTACAAGTTAGCCCAAGGTAGTTTTCCAAGTAGTCGAGGGCATTTCCTCTGTGTGGTTGGGCTTGTTGGAGCGGGGAGAGCAGATGGGGTTTCCCAGCTCATACAGGGGAGGAGCAGGGGTTCCAGCCGGACAATCCTCTCTTCCATCTCTGGTATTATGTTGGTGAAGCTTTCCTGTTCAGGCTCCTATATTTTCATTTCCTGGTTTCTCTGAGTTTGAGTTTTCTTTATTGATTGTACTTCCACTTTCAGGTCTTGAACTGTTTTGTTTGCTTCCTCCCACGGTTTGTTGTGTTTTCATAGGTTTCTGTAAGGGATTTATTCATTTCTTCTTTGAGAATCTCTAGCATACTCAAAAAGGCTACTGCAGGGTCTTTCTCTTGTGCTTCAGTTATGTCTCCATTTTCTGAGCCTACTGTGGTAGGGCTGCTGGGCTCTAGTGGAAACAGATTGTCCTGGTTGTTAACTGTGCTTTTATGATCATGTCTAGGCATTTAGCCTTGAGAAAATTGTAATTCTAGACACAGATATCTGGTCTTGTCTTTGGTGGGTGGTTATTTTATTCCTTGGTTTCTGTTGCTCCCTCTAGTTCTTAGAAGGTTGTGTATCTGTGTTGTTGCTGGTAGGGAATTTTTCTGGGATCTGGCTAGATGTGGTCACTGGGGGGATTCAGGTAAAATGTATTTCTTCTATGTATTAGAGCTGACATTTACGAATGGGGATGGGCTAGGAGTTGGGGGTGGGGTTTAATGGGTCCACAAGGGGGAGGAAAGCAGGGTGTTCCACCAGGATCTGTTTATTCTCCTAGCAATGGGAACAGGGAGTTAGGAAAGGCCACAACAGGTAGTCTGCCACAGAGCTGGGACTAAGACTGGGAGGATGGAGTTGGAGGCGAAGGAGAAGAGATAAACACAGCCTAGCTGCTTCCCTCTTGTGTTGTTTTAAATATATAGTTACATGTAGTTCATGTTGGCCTCAAACTTGCTATTTTGCTGAGGTGACCTTGAACTTTTGGGTCATCCTGCCTTTCTACCTCCCACATGTTAGACTTTAATTCTTCATTGACATAGTTCTGGGGTTTGTTTGTTTTTGGTGGTGGTGGTAGTCTTTGCTTTTTTTTTTTTTTTAAATTTGGGGATAGGGTTTTACCCTATAACCCAGGCTGTTTTAGAACTCACTATATAGCCCAAGATAGCTTTCAAACACAGCAATCCTCCTGCCTCCATCTCCCAAATGCTTAGACTATAGAAATAAGTCAAGAGACTGTTTTTGTTGTTTGTTATTAAATTTGTTTCTTTTCTTTTCTTTTCTTTTTTTTTTTTTTTGTCTTACATAACTCAGGCTGGCCTCAAACTCCCTATGTAGTTCATGATACCCTTAGAATCTTGATCCTCCTGCCACCATCTTCCAAGTCCTAGAATTACAGTCCTGAGATACTAAGCATTTGGGTTTGGGAGGGGGGATTGTTTTTGAGGCAGGGTCTTGCTATGTAACTCAGGCTAGTCCAGAACTTCCAGTTCTCCTGCTTTAGTTTTCCAAGTGGGATCTTACATCACTACACCACTGCAACTGCTGACAGATTTCCTTTACAAGGAAACGAATGGTTTGGTTTGGTTTTTAAAGATTTATCTATGTATGTGAGTACATTGTCGATCAATGTCTTCAGACATACCATAAGAGGGCTGTGAGCCACCATGTGGTTGCTAGGATTTGAACTCGGGACCTCTGGAAGAGCAGACAGCGCTCTTAACCACTGAGTCATCTCTCCAGCCTGAAACTAATGCTTTTAATTTTTGAGACAGTGACTTACTATGTAGCTCTGGCTGGCCTGGAATACTTGTAATGTATACCAGACTTGTAAAAGTAACTTTTATCTCCTCAGATGAAGGGATGAGATGAGAGCCAGCCCAAAGCTGTGCTTATATACTGCTTGGGATGAGCCAGAGTGTTTCTTTCTCTGCTCTAACTTTCTCTAGGCCTGGGCCTGGAAGCTTCTAGCCTTTGTACAGTCTAATCTTTCAAGCTGACTGATTCAGTCTAGCTTCTCTTAGCTTCTGACTTAATTGCTCTGCTTGGAAAAACTGTCTCTGAATTCCACAAACTAAACTTCACTGACCAGACAAACTGAATGGAACTGCACAAACTCAACTACATTCAATGCAACTGCACCAACTGCAATGAACTCAACTGTATTGGGTGAACTCAAGTGCACTCACAGAACAAACTCAACTCTCTGCCCTCTTTGCACTGATCTTTTTGTTTGTTTGTTTGTATTTGGTTTTTTTCGAGACAGGGTTTCTCTGTATATCCCTGGCTGTCCTGGAACTCACTCTGTAGACCAGGCTGGCCTCTAACTCAGAAATCCACCTGCCTCTGCCTCCCAGAGTGCTGGGATTACAGGCGTGCGCCGCCACCACCACTGCCCGGCTGCACTGATCTTAAGTAGCCTCTCTTTCCTGTGCTGTTCTCGTGAGAGTTGGACATATCCTATCTCTGACTCATTCTGTCAAATCTTTCTCTAATTCATCACTTTACCTCTCAATTAGATGTGACTTTCAAACATGGCTGCTCCCTTCTACAAACTTTCTCTACACTGTTAGGGATGAAAGGTGTATACTAACAGTATGTCTGTATTCCAGCCAGGGGGATTAAAGGTGTATCATTCCAGCCAGATGACACAGACCTAGGTGTAGCATGATTTATATTTTGTGTGCCTGACCCTTTAAAGGACCCTTTGCCTTTCAGTGTCAGTTGCCTCTTAGAATTCTGGGAACAGGAGAGTTTATAAAAATCCAGTAGGGGGCTGGGAGCTGGGAATAGGACTCAGGAATAGGATTCAGGGATAGTAGAGAGAAGGTTCCAGTAGGCAGAAAAACAGGGTCAGAGAGCTAAGTGAGAAGACAGCTGGTGACAGCTGAGACAGGAGAAGCAGAGCTAAGCAGAGGAGATATGTAAGGAGACAGAAGAATCCATGAAGAAACCACAAAAAAGTTGCTGAATATACAGAACAAAAATAGAATGAAACTTACACCTAGGTCTTTGGATGTGATCCCTTGCCAGTGCAGCCAGGTTGCTGAATTTAAATTCCTCTACAAGGCTAGCCTGTAACTAAGAGGAAATCTGCCTGCCTCTGTCTCCCATTGTTTACATTAGAGGCACTATCAGCTATATTTAGCTTTTATGTGGGTGCTGAAGCTGTAAACTATGCCCTCTAGCTTTCACAGCAAATACTTTTTACCCACAAGGTGGTCCCTAAGCAGCACCCTGCAAAAGATTTCGAAGCGGCAGTTCAGCCCTAGCCACAATAAAATGCCCTCGCAGGAGCTGTCAAAAATGGTGGCCCCTGTCAAAATGGCGGCAGGGTGGAGGACTTAGCCTGCAGCCATCACAGGAGCTGTCCACTGTGATGCCTCTTCTTACCGCGCCCCGCCCCCCGCCCCCACCTCAGCAGGAGCTGTCCACGGTGGCAACACCTTTCCTGCCTCTGCCTAAAGCCTTGGTGAAATGTCACTGCAGGAGCTCTCCAGCCTCAATAACAGCCCCACAGAGATGGCGCCCCAGCAAAAGCTGGTTGTGGCCAGGAAGGACTTCCTACACTAACCCATAGCCTGGATGCAGTAAAAAGGAAAAAAAAAAAAAAGCCAATAATCCCTAATCAGGAAAACCCCTAAGCTTCCCGCAAAACCCCACCAATCCTTCAACAGGAAAACCCACCAACCCTTGAGCTCCCCAAGGTCAGGACTTGAAATCCCACCAATCCTCAATCTAGAAATCTCTACCCTGAAAAGCTCCACTCCCTAGGAAATCCTATATAAGCTCCGCCCTCTATTTAATTCCCTGCTGCCTGCTCCTAGGAACAGAGGACAGCCATCCCTGGATTTGTCCTTCACACCCTGGACTCTCCAATGAATCTTCTTTCATGAGATTTTCAAGGCGGGAGCATGTCAGCATCCAGGCAGGCATGGTGCAGAAGGAGCTGAGAGTTTAACATCTTGTTCTGAAGGCAAACAAGAGAACAGTTTCCAGGCAGCTGGGGGGATATCGGGAGGGAGGACGTCTTAAAACCCACACCCACAGTGACATACTTCCTCCAAGGCCACACCTACTCCAACAAAGTCATACCTCCAAACAGTGCCACTCCCTGGGCCAAGCATATTCAAACCACCACAGGCTGTCTGGGTGATCACCTGTGGTGGGCTCCCTGTCACAGTAGAAGCCCACCAGTAGGCACATAGGAGGAGATAAGGGTTATCTTGCTAGTTCAGGAGTGATGGGTACTACGACTGGGTGTTAGTGCTGGAGAAGTGAGGAACACGTCCTGGTGTTGGTGTGCATTCCAAGGAGACCACAAAGAATCAAGGACTTCCAGGTTCAAAGTCTTTTTACAGAAAACCGGTTTGGAGGCAGGGAGACCCAGGCTCTGTACTTGTTTGAATTGCTGTGACCCTCCAAAGCGAGAGGTCATACATAATGAGAGATTGACCCAGACACAGGCTGAGAGATTTACAGCCCTGAGAGTGGGGAAAGAGATTTGCAGGAGGCCGTGTGAAAATGGGGGTGGAGACACGTAGGTTTCGCACCTCTACCACTGACTGCGCCAGGCTTCAGAACGCCAACCCAGCCCTGGCCCGCGGGGCGGAGATGCTGGGCGGGCTGGGCAGCACTTCGCTGTAACGCGAGCAGGGTTACGGCGGAAGGGCGGCTAGGCAGAGGGAAGGGGGAGGCCGAGCGCTGCGTCCTCCAGCTAAGGCCAGGCGTTCCAGGAGGTGGCCTCGAGTGGAGCCTCAGAAGACTTTCAGGCACCAGAGAAGAGTACCGCAGACCCGAAGCCCTCGAAACTTTCAGGGAGCGAGGGGAGCGCGGGGAGGGGCGGTCCCACGAGGCCGCAAGAAAGGCGGGACCCAGGCCGGGCGTCCACTCGAGTGCATTCGGCGTCTCTTGACCATACCGCCCCCCCAACCCCCGCGGCCCCTGCAGACCCGATCCGGAAACAGCCGAGCGGATCCGGAAACAGCCGAGCGGACCCGGAAGCGGGAGTGCCATCGTCAGTGAGTGCGGGAATCCGCCGTTTGGGCTGAGACGATGGCAGCTGCGCCAGCAACTCTAGGTGAGAACCAGCAGCACAGGCGGCCAGGGATCGGTGCGGGAGGGCGCCGCCGTGCACGTGGGGAGTAGGGGGCTGGGGGCGGAGTCGAATGCGAGTGCTGGCGGCAGCCGGCCAGCGTGGAGGCTTGGGAAGGGGGCGGGGCACAGCGCCCACCGGGGTGGGCGTGGTCTGTGCGGTGGGCGTGTCTATGGGTTGGGCAGGTAAGGAGACGAGGCGGGGTCACTTGGAAGGGATTGGACCGTAGAGCCAAGTTAGTTGGGACTCGGGGAGGGGCAGGGCTCGATGAGTGGGATGAGGCCCAAGCAGATGGAGTCTGGACTGCTGGATGGCCTGAAGTGTTAGGAGACAGGCGAACCGTGGGAAGAAATTTTGACCACTGTCACCCCCACAGCTCTGGATCCCCAGCCCCAAGAGGATCAAAAGGATGCATCCGAATCAAGTGAGCTGAGTCGGCTTCGTGCCGAACTGGCCGGTGCACTGGCAGAAATGGAAACCATGAAGGCTGTAGCTGAGGTGAGCGAGAGCACCAAGGCGGAGGCAGTGGCTGCAGTGCAAAGACAGTGCCAAGAGGAGGTGGCTTCCCTGCAGGCCATCCTGAAAGGTGAGGAACCCGCTACCAACACACCCACCTTACAGCCTGTGTCCTTGCATCCCACTAACTGGGAATGCGGGATGAGGAAGGCTTCAAATGAACTTCAGGTAGCTCAACAGAGAAAAGACTGTGTCCCAGAATCTGAGTACCCCTTTCTCTTTTGCAGAGAAACACCACAAGTGTTGTCAGCAACTCTTGTCAGTCACAGCTAAGTGTAGCAATCATCTTTACCCATTCTCTCTTGGGTGTCATTTCTTGTTCTTGCTGACGTCAGATCAGCCCTGAATATGAGCCAGAAACTTCTCATTTCCCTTAACCAGCCTCATTTTCGTCTGGGTCTCAAGGCTCGAAGCAGCCTGTTCTCTCTGAGCTGTAGTCCTATGGTCTCCTTCCTTCCCAGGCACCCCTACAGCACCCTACACAAATGCATGCATCTCCTTCCTTCTCTCCCTGTCTCATGGCCTCTGTGGATTGGTAGACACCAGCTTTCTTGGTCCCAGGTCATCCACCTTTTCCTGTTCTCTGTCCCTTTCCTCTGGGTAGAGGTCAGAGTCTCCTTAAGGTTGTCAGGCCTGCCCTTCCTCTGTGTCCTGGTAGTAGTGTTACTATGGCTAGCTCTATTGGGCTGCTTCCCCAGCCTCTCACAGATCTCCCTCTCTGGTCTGCCCTTGACCTTGGCTTCCATAGTAAACTGCCTAGCATTCCCTTCCTGTCCTACCATTCCCAGTAGCTTGCTGGCCAGCCAAAGTGGAGAGCTCCCAAGTCAATAAGATCCTACTGCAAAAAATAAGATGGAGCAAATAAGGAAAACGTAAGATACTGACCTCTGGCTGATGTGAGTGTGCACACACACAAATGAAAAAAGAATATCCTGAGTTGTAACAGTGACTGCTCTTTATTGAACTCTTACCATGTGCCAGAAACAGAGCTAAATGCTCTATGAAGTAAGCTTTCTTTTTCTTTTCTTCTGAGGCAAGGCCCGGGCTAGCCTCATACTTTGTATGCAAATAACATCTTCTCCTTCTCCTCCTCCTCCTTCTTCTTGAGTTCAGGGTCTGTGTGTGTTTGTGTGTGTGTGTGTGTGTGTGTGTGTGTGTACGTGTGTGTGTACGTGTGTGTTGAGATGTGGGGGTGTCATACCATGACACGGTATACATGTTGGGCAGGAGGACAGCTTTGTGGATTCATTTCTCTCTTTCCACCTTTCTGTGGGTTCCAGAGCTTGCACTCAGTCATCAGGCTTTCATGACAAGCACCTTTAACCACTGAACCATCTTGATGGCCTTGAACTCATGAACTTCCACCTTCAAGTGCTAGGATCAAGGCATGCATTATTATGCAGTACTGGGAATCTAACCCCGGGCTCTGTGTATGCTTGGGAAACACTCTACCAACTGAGCTACATCCCCAGCCCTGTGCAATTTTATTTTTTATTTATTTTATTTTTTATTTAATGGCAGGATTTTTTTCTCCCCTTCCCTTCTCCCTCTTGCTCCAGGCCCCACTCGCTCCAGCCCATGGGGGTTTTTTATTTGTTTCTCATTGTGGATGGTTGTGAGCCACCATGTGGTTGCTGGGATTTGAACTCGTGACCTCCAGAAGAGCAGTCAGTGCTCTTAACCGCACTGAGCCATCTCTCCAGCCCTACTGGCAGGATCTTACACTGTAACTAAAGCTAGCTAGAATTCATCTTATAGTCCAGTATAGCCTCAAACTCAAAGGTAAACAAACTTCCTGCTTCAACCTCTCAGGTACTAGGGTGTTGGGTTGGAGCTACCATCCTTGGCTGTGTTTAATATTCATAACAAAGTCTTTGAGATAGGAGTCATTAGCTGACTGTTTACAGAAAAAGCACAGAAACAGGGACAGGCTAAGTTGCATAGAGTGATATGGCCACATAGCAGCAGATTTGAACCCAGGAATTCTGGCAACTTCTATATCTAATGCTAGTACATGTTAAGCTAATAGTCTAGGGCAAAGCCTGATGACCTGACAACCCCTGGAACCCACAAGGTGGAAGGAGGAAGCCAGCCCCCTCTGACCTTACAGCAGAAACAGAACCAAGTCCTGAAAATTATCCTCTAGTCTCCACATGTATGATCTGATACAAGATCACACACATACACAAATAAAATTAAACATGTGTGTGTTGTTGTTTTTGTTTTGTTTTTTTTGAGACAGAGATTCCCTGTGTAGCCTTTGCTATCCTGGAGCTCCATCTGTATACCAGGCTAGCCTGGAATTCAGAGATCTGCCTGCCTCTGCCTCCAGAGTGCTAGGATTAAAGGTATGCGCCAACACTCTCTGGCAGAAATAAAATAATTTTAAAAGTTTATTATATTGTGTGTGTGTGTGTGTGTGTGTGTGTGCGTGCGCACACACACACAAGTATGTGACCCTGACAGAGGACAACTTGTGGAGTTCCTTATACTGAGTCCTAGAGATAGAACTCAGATTATGGGTCTGCAAGCACCTGTGTCTACTGGGCCATTTTACCGGTGTATAAATAAATCCAAATAAGTAAATGAGCTGGGCATGGGGGTGCACTCCTTCAGTCTCAGCACTAGGGAGGTAGAGGCAAGGGGCTATCTGTGAGCTCCAGACCAACCTGGTCTAGATAGTAAATTCCAGGCCAGCCAGGACTACACAGTTAAAGACCCTGTCTCAAAAAAACCAACCAACCAAGCAAAAATACCCCAAGTATTGTCTAGGCATAGTATTGCACACCTATAATCCCAGCACTTACTTAGGAGGCAGAATCTGAAAGATCTCAAGTTCCAGGCCTGCTTTGAAAACAAACAAACAAACAGACAAACAAACAAACAGACAAGTGAATAAGTAGCTGAGGAACTACAAGAGGTTAACACCCCTGCCATCTGCCCCTAATCCGTGGCTGAATTTCCAGACTTCTGAGTTTGGCGTCTTGAGAACCATATGCTGTCTGTCACCTTTCCCGCCTTTCCCTTCATCCTTTGTACACCCTCATACTTGGGCTCTTCATCATGCTGATGCTCAGACACAGCCCATGCTGGTCCTGTTGCTCTGTCTTCCCTATTTTCTGTGTAGCCAGCACCCTGGCCTGGCCAGGCCCGGGGACACCCCCACTCTACCCTCTGGGATCCACAGCTGAGGAATGGGTCCTCTCACCCCACACTCCTACTGTTGTCATGTCTATCGCCACCAAGCTGTGATTGCCAGGGGGTGGGCTTGTCTGATTAATCGCTGTATCTACAGAGGTATCACTATTATCAAGTATTGATTATTCCAGACATACTAATAGGAATAGATACTCGATCTTCAGCATTATTATACAAATAACTGGGCAATTTGTATTTCTGCACATCAGGTTTTTCAATTTTTTTTTCTGTATGTATTTGTAGAAGTGTGTGCATATGTGTGTGTGTGTGTATGTGTGTGTGTGTGTACATGTGCTCACTTCCATGTGAAGGCCTGAGGCCAGTGTCAGGTGTGTTCCTCAGTTGCTCTCTACCTTATTCATTCATTCATTCATTCATTCATTCACAGCAGCGTCTCTTACTGAATCCTGGAGTTCAGGATTAAGCTAGGCTGCCTGGCCAGCAAGCCTCTGTCTGCCTCCTCATCCCTGGGATCACAGGCACATGCTGTTGTGCATGTGTGTTTGTTTTAACATTCATGTGTATTTTATGTGTATTGTGTGTTTTGTCTGAACATATGTCTGTGCCTGCAGAGGTCACAAAGGGTTCTGGATCCTTTGGAACTGGGTTATAGCTGGTTGTGAGCAGCTGGGCATTGAGCCGTGAGTTCTCTAGAGAAGCAACCTCTGAGCTTGGTTTCTTAGTATGGTACCTGGGATTGGCACAAGGTGAGCGCCTTTCCATCTGAGTCCGCTCCCAGCCCCACATTTGTGATCTATTTCCCTTAGTTTAGTTTGGTTTGCTTGATCCCAAGCCTCACTGCGTAGCACAAGCCTCAGTCATGTAATCCTCCCCACCTCCGGCTCCCAGGCACTGAGATTTCAGGCCTACCATAATTTTTTTGTTTTGTTTTGTTTTTGAAGCAGGGTCCTTCTCCATAGCTCTAGCTGTCCTGGAATTGGCTCACAGAAATCCCCGTGCCTCTGCCTCCTGAGTGCTGGGGCTACCACGCCTGGCTTGCTGGTATCACAATTGATTCACTTGTACAACTAAGCCCGGCGTAGGTCACAGAGAAAGTGACAACAGCAGTAACAAGAGTTGCAGCTTGCTGCGTGGTGGCAGCATACACCCACCATTGATCACAGCACTCAGGAGACAGAGTCAGCCTGGTCTAGAGAGCAAGTTTCAGGACAACCAGGTCTGAATAGAGAAACCCTGTCCAAAAAAAAAAAAAAAAAAAAATCTAGCTCGTACTGCAATCAGTGTCTGCAGTTTCTGTCACAGGCTGCATAGGCAGGGCCTTGAACTGTATCTGACATCTGACATGTCTTAGGGTCCAGGATTTGTTTTAGCCACAAAATCAAGTATAACATCACACTGTTCTGAGAGCAGAGTAGGCATTTGGGGACCCGGGATACTACCCATCAGCCAGCTGTTGGCTGTTTGGAGACTGTTGGTGACCCAGCTTGGCCAGCCTACAAAGCGCCCTTTAGTCAGCTCTCCCTTCACCCAAAGCTTCAGGCTGTGTCTCGGGGGTACTCAGTCTGTCCTTGGTCTCCAGCATGCCAAGGCTAACCATAATAGTCACTTTCTCATATGTGAGTGAATGTGTTACCGGTGATTTGAAGGAACGCCCTCTCTCCTGCACACACCTGAACAAATCTCCTGCCAAAGGACCTTTCTGCTTGGGTTGTGGGGAATTGTAGTTTGTTTTGCATTTGCTGTGCTTGAACAAAGTGGATTCTGTTTCTGTTCTTGGCCCTTCTGACATACTGCTCCTTTGTTTTTACTAATAACAAGGCCTCGGGCAGGGGTGGCGCACACCTTTCATCCCAGCCAGCCTGGTCTGTAGAGCAAGTTCCAGGACAGCCAGGGGGCTATACCAAAGAGGAGGGGAACCCCCCAAAACCAAACCAAACAAACAAAAATTAAAGAAAAATAATAACAAGGCCTAATACTTGCCTGTTCTTAGTAAAAATATCCTGTGGTCGGTTCTTCAGTTGGGATATATCTGAGCAACATATTGTCCAGGTGGTCCTCACTGTATGTGAGATGTTTGAATCTTCCATATGTCCCCTCAAACAGAGTCATGTACTCCCTTTTGCTACTGAGGACCCTAGTGCAACAGGTGCTGAGGTCTTGCCCGGGGCCATTTCTGCCCAGCTCCCATGATAACTACTGTAGTTAATCACCTTGGAGAGGGCAGGCACCAAGTACCCACCCTTCCTGCCTACAGACTCCATCAGCAGCTATGAGGCCCAGATCGCAGCCCTGAAACAGGAGCAGCAGCAGCAGCAGCAGAACTCTGAGGAGAAGGAACGAGAGCTGGACCACCTCAAACAGCTGCTGGCCCGGGCCCACCCTTTGGACTCCTTGGAGAAGCAAATGGAAAAGGTGGGGGTGGGATGGCGTGCCCTATCCCTGGGGTTTGAAATGATAGTGATTGTTGTTGTCCCATAGCCTGTGATTGGACATGGTGATGATTCCTGGTAGAACACAGAGCCTCCCCACTGGCTGTTGAGAGCTTAGCGGGATCCTTGCTAGAAGTGACTAAGTTTATTTACCTCTAGAGACAAGGTCAGTCAAGCAAAGGAAGGAGAGTAACCCCTTCTGTGCCAGACACCATGCTGAGTGCTCACCAGTGTTGGTCTGTGTTGGTCTGTGGTCTGACACTTTCTTAACACTCATTAATCACAATAGGAAGCTGGGTGTGGTGACAGGTACTGGTAGTCCCAGCCATCTGGGAGGCTGAGGCAGGAGAATGGCTTGAGACCAGGGCTTCCAGACAGCCTGGATAACATAGTAAGACACTTAGCATTTGTCTCTTTGTCATTTTCCTTTCCTGCCCCTTTCTCATTGAGACAGGATCTTGCTATGTAGCTGAGGCTGGCTTTGAACTTGGCAAAAGCTCCTGCTTTAGCTCCTGAGTGCTGGTATTTATAGGAATACACATCCATAGCCAGCTAGAAACCTGGAAAACTGTGTGTGTGTGTGTGTGTGTGTGTGAGAGAGAGAGAGAGAGAGAGAGAGAGAGAGAGAGAGAGAGAGAGAGAAAGAGACTACATACAAGCATTTTTTTCATGCATCCTAAGCAAGCACTCTTTTTATTATTATTATTATTATTATTATTATTATTACCTGCACATTGTGGTGCATATCTATAATCCCAGCACTGGGAAATCTGGGCAGAAGAATTATAACTTTAAAGCTAGCCTAAGGGTACATAATAATACCTCCATCTCGAAGATGATAAAAAGAATTAAGTTCTAGGGTGCATATATTTCCCTGTGTTCCCTTTTATTAGCAGTTGTGCTTTTACCCTATTTCATCTCACAGAGGCTCTGTGAGGTAGGTATTAGTTAGAACCCAAGGAAACAAGAGCTAGAGTAAATTTCCTGCCTATGAAAACAAAGATCCAACAGGAGCCCAGGGCTAGGGCTGTGTGGTTCAGTTGCTAGAGTGGTTGAGTAGCATGTACAAAGCCCTGGGTTCAATCCCAGCACTGCATAAAACCAGGCACAGTGACACAGGCCTATACTCGGAGCATTATGGTGGAAGGAGGATCAGAAACCCAAGTTCAAGGCCAGTTTAGGGTGTGAGATCCTACCTCAAAAACCTAAACAAGGGCTGGAGAGATGGCTCAGAGGTTAAGAGCACTGACTGCTCTTCCAGAGGTTCTGAGTTCAATTCCCAGCAACCACATGGTGGCTCACAACCATCTGTAATGGGATTGGATGACCTCTTCTGGTGTGTCTGAAGACAACTACACTGTGCTCATATAAATAAAATAAATAAATCTTTAAAAAAAAAAAAAAAAAACTAAACAAAACCAGAGCCAGGGAAGAAAGCCTTTAGCGTGCAGCTTCCGCTAGGAGGTGCTGTTGGCAGGTTCGGATGCTAGCTGCCCCACACTCAGCTGAGCTGTGTGGTTTGCCTGTGCACAGTGTGTGTGTCCCAGGACTTCGGATGGCTTACCCTGTCTGTGACACTGGAGTGTTAGTTAGCTTAGTTTGTCTAAGGAGAGTTTGGGGGAATTCAAGAGGTTGAAATGGAATTGCTTGAGAAAGGTGACAACAGATGAAGAAGCAGGTGCCTGGAGATGTGGCAGGGACTTTTTTTTTTTTCTGACCCCATGCAGGATCCCAGGCTTGAAAGGAGACAACCAAGAAATGGTCCTCTTTATGGTTAGGACAGGAGAAAGGGAAGGTGTGTCAGCTAAGTCTTACGATTGGGATGGGAGAAAGAGAAAGCTTGTCAGGTACTGTCTGCATGGGATTGGAACCTAAATGAGCAGTGGTTTAAATAAGATAGGAAGGGTTTTTTTTTTCTTTAAAGTCCAGACTGATGAAGCAGTTCAGCAGGCCATGAGAAACCCAGGCTTCTGGGACTGGAGAGAGTGCTGGGCAGCTAAGAGCACTCGCTACTTTTCCTGAGGATCCAGGTTCGGTTCCCTGCACTTATTGGTGGTGGCTCACTCTAACTATAGCTCCAGAGCATCCGCTGCCCTCTTCTGGCTTCTGACGGCACCAGATGTGCCACAGTGTGTATATATGCCAGCCAGACATGCATATACATAAGATAAAAAAAAAAAAAGAGGAGAAATGTAGGCTTCTGTATTGCTGTTTGACTGTAACTAGTAGGTTACCTCATGGTCCAAGATGATTGCTTGAAGGTCGAACAATCATATCCACATTCCAGCCAGCAAGGTGTATAAAGAAAGACACACCTTCCTGTAAGGAGATGGTCTAGAGAGTCATGTATTGAGCACGTGCTTACATGTCATTAGCTAGAACTAAGATATGTGATCACTTTTAGTTCCAGAGCAGCTGAGAGGTAGAGATGGTATTGGTTTGGTTTTTTGTTTGTTTGTTTGTTTGTTTTTGTTTTTTGGATTTTTTTTTTTTTTTTTTTTTTTTTTTTTTTGAGACAGGGTTTCTCTTTATAGCCCTGGCTGTGCTGGAACTCACTTTGTAGACCAGGCTGGCCTCGAACTCAGAAATCCACCTGTCTCTGCCTCCCAGAGTGCTGGGATTACAGGCATGTGCCACCACTGCTCGGCAGAGATGGTATTGGAAAACTGAAGCCATTTTCAACTGTGCCCAGTTAAAAAATCTGAGGTCCTATGATATAAAAGGGGTCCTATGCATGTTGAGGCCAGGGAGGGACTGGGGTGGACTTGCCCAAAACACTTCCATACATTTATGAAATTCTTGAAGAATAAGTGAGAACACTTTTAAACAATGGATGTTGGGGTGGAATTTTACGAAGAGGACAAGAGGAAGCATGTCATGGCCTTGGCTCCTTTCCCTGGAAGCACTTAGAGCACGCGGGTTCTGGAGTCCTGAATAGGTGGGCGTGACCTTCAGGGAGGATGAGAACAGACAGTGGCCATCACTCAGGATCCAGGGGCTGTCACTTCCCAATGCCCCACCCCTCCAGGCTCACGAGGACTCGGAAAAGCTTCGGGAGATTGTGTTGCCCATGGAGCAGGAGATTGCAGAGCTGAAGGCGAAGCTGCTGAGGGCGGAAGAGCTGATCCAAGAGATCCAGGTAAGGGGTAGCCAGAGGTGCCGCGGGAAGGAAGGGCGCCCAGAACACCGGCCCCCAGCTTCCTCCCTGCAATTTTCCCTAGAGACGACCAAGGCAGCCTGCCTCCCTGCATGGCTCCACAGAGATGCTTCCGCTGTCAAGGAACCCCTCACCACCACTGGAACCCTTGGAGGAGCCAAGTGGAGACGCAGGCCCAGCTGCTGAGGCCTTTGCCCACAACTGTGATGACAGTGCCTCCATCTCTTCCTTCTCCCTCGGTGGGGCCGCCACTGGTGCCTCCCTACGAGGCCCCCAAGGCCTCAGCCCTGAACAGGAAGAGACAGCTTCTCTGGTGTCTACTGGCACTCTGGTCCCTGAGGGCATCTACTTACCCCCTCCTGGGTACCAGCTTGTTCCAGATAGCCAGTGGGAGCAACTGCAGGTAGAGGTGAGTGGATTGGGCTTGGGCCTGTGGACATTCCTGCCTCCCTGGATATATGGGGGCTTGCACTAAAGCTACAGTGGAGAGGCCACTGGGAGGGAGGATGGTCCCCTCCCAGCAAAGGAACTTGAGAAGGGCATGCATGGAGTTCTGTAGAAGATGATGTTATGGTCAAGATGTTTATGTCAAGAACAAAACTGAAAAGGGTGGGAGTGTGGCTCAGTGGTAGCGGACTTGCCTGGCCTGTGTAAGACCCTGAATTCAGCCCTCAACAAGGGGGTGGGTGGGAGGACTGCATTCCAACTAGCCCAGAAGATAACTGAGGTAGAAATTATTTAATCCTGGACCCGGGTTTCCTACCCCGTCTTTGACCCTTTAGTTCCCAGATAAAACACACACACAGCTTTTCTATTTACAATAAGCCTTAAACTGCACAAGAGCTGAGCGGTTACTATAAGGTTAGTAGGTTATTAGAATCTACTTTCCTGTTGATAATCCCGAGTTATTACTACTGCTTGCTGTGTTTCGTCTGGGCTGCTCTTGACTCCAATTGGCCAGCCCTCAGGGCCCTGTTCTCACGGCTCACCTCACCCATGGCTGCTTCTCCTTCTTCCTCTGCACCTTCTTCTTCCCCGTGGTTCTTCTCAGACCCCAAGTCCGGAGAAACTGAAACCCCTACCTATGTCTCTTCTGCCCAACTATTGGCTTTGACATCTTTATTCACCAATCAGAAATAATCTGGGGGCAGGGTCACTTAGGTTTAGTACAGACTCCAGGTCTGGTGTGTGTGTGTGTGGGGCACACTTAGCATTACAATGCACAGTAAAAGACTCACCAGATAGCTGTAGAGATGGTGAGGAGTAAAATGCATCTACCTCGGTCCACTTTGGAGGAGCAGTGGGACCTCCTGAGGGATGGGTGGGGAAGAATAGGTCGACCCTGGCCATCAGGGCTGAAAAGTAAGTCTGAGGCCGGCCCTGGCAGGGGCGGCAGCTGCAGAAGGAGCTGGAAAGTGTCAGCCGCGAGCGGGATGAGCTGCAAGAGGGATTGAGACGAAGCAATGAGGACTGTGCCAAGCAGGTGAGTTCAGCCTCAGGGTGGGGCGCCCCCTGCCCTCCGTCCCGCCCCCTGCCCTCGGCTGCAGCCCTCCTCTCATGCTCTTTCCTCCTCAGATGCAGGTGCTCCTGGCCCAGGTCCAGAATTCAGAGCAGCTGCTTCGAACTCTGCAGGGAACTGTGAGCCAGGCCCAGGAGCGCGTGCAGCTACAGATGGTGAGCGAGCCTGGGGTCAAAGAAAGGGTCAGGACCACCTGGGGCCCCAGAGGGTGTGGAGAGACCGGATATCAGCCCTGCCCCACACACCTCAGCCAGCTGCTCTCACTAGGTGAGGGAAGATCTGGGGGCAGCCTGACTGGCCAGAGCTGTGTAGTCTTGAACTAACCCTACCACTTTGAAGTGTGCTCCCCGCCATCTATGATCAGAGTTAATGGAGTCTAGTGTGTGGTCAGAAGAGCTGACAGCATTGCGACACGGGCAACCCCACACAGAGGTGGGAGAGGGCCGTGGTCAGACAGTCTGATTGTAAAAAGAAATCAGAGATCTGCAAATGCGTATATTGCCTCCTAGTTTTACAGTTGGCAATTACTTTAGCGTTTAAAAAATGTATGTTTCGGGGCTGAAGAGATGACTCAGCGGTTAAGAGCACCGGCTGTTCTTCCAAAGGTCCTGAGTTCAATTCCCAGCAACCACATAGTAACTCACAACCATCCGTAACAAGATGTGACGCCCTCTTCTGGTGTGTCTGAGGACAGCTACAGTGTACTTACATATAATAAATAAATAAATCTTTTAAAATCAAAAAAGCACATTTCAGGGGCTGGCAAGCTGGCTCAAGTGGGAAGGAGGACTTGCCACCAAGCCTGATGCCCTGACTTCGATCTCCAGGACCCATGTGGATGAGAGAACTGACTTGACAGGTTGACCTCTGACCTCCACACATGCTTATGCATGTGCACTTTCACATTTAAAGTCAGGTGTGAGTCCAGCACGCCGGAGTTTGAGACAGGAGGATCATGAATTTGCCATTAGCCTGGACTATAGCAAGGTGATACATCACACAGTAAACACACACACACCATAGTGCATAAGTACCCACACACATACACACATAATAAAAATATATTTTAAAAAACACTGCAGAGGGGCTGGGGAGATGGTTGAGTGGTTGAAAGCACTGGCTGCTCTTCCAGAGGACCTGGGTTCAATTCCCAGCACCCACGTGGCATCTTGTAACTGTTTGAAACTCTTATTCCGAGGGATCTGACACTCTCATTCAAACATGCATGCAGGCAAAACACTGCTGTATATAAAATAAAAATAAACTAAAGTAAAAAAAAATCCACATAGCAGAACTGTGCTTGCCTGGCATTCAGTCTCCAAGCCCTTGTAAACTGACCAAGTATGGCGGCTCATGCACATAATCCCAGCACGCAGGAGGAGGGGGAGGCAGAAGAGCCTGGAACAGCAGCTCAGAGAAATAGGGGCAAATAGAACATTTGCTGGGGGCTGGAGAGATGGCTCAGCAGTCAAGAGCACCGGCTGCTCTTCCAGAGGTCCAGAGTTCAATTCCCAGCACCCACATGGTGGCTCATAGCCATCTGTAATGCCCTCTTCTGACATGCAGCCTGAGTCCAATTCCCAGGGAGAACTTTAGCGGTGGCTCGCATCTATCTGCAGCTCCGGTTTCAGGGTATCCAGTGCCCTCTGTGGCTTCCTCGGGCACCAGGACGCACATGGTGCACATGCCACACGCAGGCAGACATACATGCTCATGCCCATAAATTGAAAAAAACAAAATAAGTCATCCTTGACTACCCAATGGGTTAGAAGCCTGGGCTTAAAAAACAAAAACAAAAGATGTGTTGCTGCCAGAGGTAGCTGTCCAGCACTCAGAGGGCTGAGGTCCGAGGATCAGGCCAACCATGGCCACAAAGCTGGGGGGGAGGGGTAAGTGCCTCTGGAGAGGTGGCCTAGGACCTAAAAGCACTGCCTCCTCTTTTCACAGGACCCAGGTTCAATTCTCAGTACCAATGTGTCAGCTAACAACCATCTCTAACTACAGTTCCAGGAGATCTGACATCCCCTTCTTACCTCCACGAGCACCAGGCTCACATGTGACGTTTAGATACACATATATAGATAGGCAAACACTCCTGAACATGAAACAAGTTTTGAAAACATGCCATCTGAATGAAATAACCACAGTGGGCTGAAGCTGCCAGTGTGCCCACAGGGCCAGAATCTGAAGAGCTCAGGGACTGAGAGGGTAAAAGAGTTTCTTCTTGAACCAGTCGGTGATGGTATACACCTTCAAGCCCAGCATTCAGGAGGCAGGGGCAGGCGGATCGTTGAGTTTGAGACTAGCCTGGTCTACATAGTGAGTTCCAGGATAGCCATGGCTACACAAAGAAACCCCAACTCAAAAAACAAAATTTTTTTTCTTTTAGCAGGTCAGAGAGCCGGGCTTTCTAGATATCTGTTTAGCTAGCCATAGGACTTGGGGTTAGCCTCTGGGACTAGAGCAAACCCATCCATCTAATTGCTTTTGCTTTGGACTGTTCCCAGGCAGAACTGGCCACTTCTCATAAGTGCCTGAGCCAAGAGGTTAAAAGACTGAATGAAGAGAATCAAGGGCTCCGGGCTGAGCAGCTGCCACCCTCCGCCCTCCAGGGCCCAGGGCAGTGGGAGGACCAGGACGAGGCCCTGCCAGGCTCCGTACAGGTAGATCACACCAAAAAAAGGTTGTTTACCATTTTTACTACACCCCTTGCCACCCATATGGTCCCCACAGCTGGGGACAGCCACCCTACCACACATGATGGACAAGCATGGTGCACTTGAACCATATTTTGAGCCCTTGACTTTCTTGAGACAGCGTTTCTCTCTGTGAGAGGCCGGCCCCCTGTGTGTGGCATCTCAGGGAGGGCCTGCTTGCCACACAGCTGTTTGCTGTTTCTCAGTGATGTTGGGTCCTGAAGATTGAGTTCCTCAGAGTCTTTGAACCTGTCCTCTCTGATGGGCTCTGTTGTTTTATATGTAAATAATCTATTTGTAAACTAGTCACCTAGCTCCTCTTCTACCCTGAGGGTTATCGCTGAATATCCACTCCAGTGTGACCGGGCCTTCAGTTTCTCATGTTCCTGTTCTTTTCTTGGTTGGTTTGGTTTGTTGAGATGCTCTCCTAATAATCCAGGCAGCTCGGAAGGAATGCCCTGTATGCCCAGGACGCCTTAAACGTCTGATTGTCCCTCTTCCGTCTCAGGAGTGCTGGGATTACAGGCCCACACTATCTCCCCTCAGGTGGTTGGTTGGCTTGGTGTGGGGGTATTTGTTTGCTTGCTTGCTTGTTTTTAGAATTTCTCTGTGTATCCCTGGCTGTCCTAGAACTTATTCTGTAGACCAGACCTGCCTTCAGTCAGAGCTCCACCTGCCACTTGGTCCCGAGTGCTGGGACTAAAAGTGTGCGCGCCCGCCTGGCACTGTCCTCAGTTTTTACAAAGTGCTAGAGATCAACCCTGGCCTTATGCCTTGAGGCAAGCACTCTATCAACTAAGCCACGCCCCGGTACTCCATACCCCCTTCTTACCAGAGTTGTCATTACATGCATAATGGAGCGTTTAACTTGAGTTGTTTGGAGGCTTATAAGTATTCTGGAACTTTCTACACTGTTCTTGAAAGTCCTCTATACCACGTGGTAGTCATAGTCTCCCATTCCTTCATTCCCCTGTAATTCCACAGCTTGCTTTCCTCTCTGACTGTGGCATTTAGTTTCTTGGCTGTTTTAACTCCCTTCCCCACCCCTCCCCCTTTTCCACACTCCCCACCTGGCCAATGGTTCCTGCCCGCCTCTTCTGCCCTGCACCCAGCAGGCCCCTGTGTCTCTTGCAGGAGCTGCATCTGCTGGTGCAGCACACCAGGCAGCAGGCGCGGGCCAGGCAGCAGGCGCAGGAGCATGAGGCTGAGCGCCTGCGCATTGAAATTGTGAAGCTGCGGGAGGCACTGGGCGAGGAGACAGCAGCCAAGGCCAGCCTGGAGGGACAGCTGAGGGTGCAGCGAGAAGAGGCAGGTAGGGAAGACGGTCAAGCTGCCACACGGCCTCCCGGATCGGGTACATGGGCATCGGGAGGAGGCGCGCTGGAGATCCAGTCCTGACCTCTTCTCTCTTACTCCTACAGATGTGCTGGAGGGTGAGTAGGGCTCAGCACCTTAGGGAGAGTTACCACAGTGGGCTGGGACCACGTGGGCCTGACTTCCAGTCTCCTTACGCCTTGATTTCCCAGCCTCCCTGTGCAGCCTGAGAATAGAGACGGAGCGGGTCCAGCAAGAGCAATGCAAGGTGAGTATCCCGGTGGCCTGGCTAGAGTAACACACCTGTGTGGAGATGGCTCCCCTCACACCCTTCGTGTCTCCCTCAGACCAGGTAGCAGGAAGCCCTGCAGCAACCACCTGGCTCCAGCCAGAGGAGCCCAGAGTCTGGTGGTATTGAAGGGACACCCACGTGGGTCACTTCGTGGCTGTGGCCACCCACTCTCTCATCTAGCCCAAGGTGAGGTGAGTCAGACCCCAGCTCCACGTCTTGTCCTTACAGGCCCAACTCACAGATCTTCTCTCAGAACAGAGAGCCAAGGTGCTCCGGCTGCAGGCTGAGCTGGAGACCAGTGAACAGGTGCAGAGGGACTTTGTACGGCTGTCCCAGGCCCTACAGGTATGACCTGGCCTTTCCAACCTGCCTGGTATGGCTCTGGGTGACTTGTCCTGGGTCTCACAAGGACAGTCCCTAACTAGGATAGGGACTGTCTAAGTCTAGCATGTTC
Source organism: Apodemus sylvaticus (assembly GCF_947179515.1). Classification (NCBI taxonomy): domain Eukaryota; kingdom Metazoa; phylum Chordata; class Mammalia; order Rodentia; family Muridae; genus Apodemus; species Apodemus sylvaticus. The sequence goes on along the minus strand of NC_067472.1, from coordinate 79,347,481 downwards.
TTTTCCCCCCTGAGCTATTCCTCAAAACCGTGGAAGCTCTCTTGCATACCCTGTTGTATGACAGAGTCATGCTGTCAGCCGCAGCAATGGCCAGCAGCCTTGCTCCTGGGACTCACTCCTTTCCTTGACCCCATGTAAACACAGATTGATTCTGTGGAGCTGACTCGAGGGGCTGGCTGGTCAGGCAGGGACTGTTTCCTCCACAGGGCTTTCCATATCTCCCACCCAACCACACAGGTGCGCCTGGAGCGGATCCGCCAAGCAGAGAATTTGGAGCAAGTGCATAGCATCCTGGATGAGGCACCCCTCAGGGACATCAGGGACATTAAGGATTCTTGAGGGGCCTGGTGAGAGGCTTCCCTGCTGGGGAAGCTGCCCCTTTCTCTACCGGAACTGTGAGGCATAGACTGCGGGAAGTTCGTCAGCTGCAAACCCGGACAGCGGTGTCCCCAGGGTCACTACTTCCACCCAGGGTGGCTGGGCCTGCCCTCAGGGATAATGCCTTGAAGAGGGTCCCAGCCCCCTTCCAGAACCAAAGTGCAGGCTGAGCCCTATGGCTTCTGGGTAGCCATGCCCCCTCAGGGCTCCAGCTCTCCCACCCTGTCACCTCGGGCCAGCCGCCAGTCCCACACTCGGGCACACCTAGCTTATGGCTAGAAGCTGTTGGATTCAGTGGGCTCCTCACACAGCTGGGTCACATGACTGGACTGTATGACACTGAGGTGTTTGCCCATAGGCACCTGAAATGGGCCCCAAAATGTCAGGAAGCAAGGCCAGACTTTTCTGTCATTTATTTTCAATAAATAAGCAGTCAGCTAGTCAGTTGCCTTGTCCCTGCAAGCCCCGTGAGGTCGAGATCGGGAAGGGGATTTACAAGGGTCAGAGGGAAAGCAGGTTGCTGAAGGGGACGAGGGGTGGGGAACTTTATTTATAAACAGAATCGAGGGAGAAGAAGGGTCTGGGCTTCAGCGTTGGCTGAAGATGCGTTGCTATTAGGGTGGGGAAGACAGGGCACAAGGGCTGGTTACTTCCTTCTTTCGTCTTCTGGATCTGGAAGAAGAAAGGCAGGGGATGGAGCAGGTGGGCACGGGAGGGTGGGAGAGGGCTGCAGCTCCTTGTGCATCTTTGTATACTCACCTGGAGGGGCCTAAGGACCCCTTCCCTACTCACCTGTGGTGTGCCAGACCCCAACCCTCCCCCAGCCACCGCAGCCCCAGCAGCAGAGACAGCCAGCGCGACGCAGCGCAGCCCAGCCCAGCAGACTGGAGGGCCAGGACACAGCCTCACAGCTGCCAGTGCCCACAGTAACGGCACGGCCCTCATGTGGAAGCGGGCAGTGGCAGCAGCAGCGGCGGCTCCAGAGAGAGCTGCGAGCGCAAGTGACCGCAGGGGTGCGCGTGGGCTGGTGGGCGAGCGGCGGGGTACAGCAGCTGGGGCAGGGCGGATAGGGAAATACCTGTGACACGGTTCAAAGACATGGAGGAGGGGGGTGGTTATCCTATGGCCAGAGAGGACAGAGAGAGGCCGTTATCAAGAGGGAAGGAGGCCCTCGGAGCCTTAGGGCTGAGCAGGTTGGGGGAAAATCCCACCAGTCATAACCGGAGTGGGGACAGGCCTTGGACTGCCCTCCCTGGGGACACTGGTCCCACCAGGGCCAAAAAGAACTTACTTACCTACCTACAAAGGAAGAGGGGGGTAACTTGTGGCGCGTGTTCGCGGCGCAGAGGGCAGGGGCTCTGCTCAGGGAAAACGGGGATGGTCCTTACCCTCCAGATAGTTCCGAGCAATGAACTTGAGAAGCTCGTCTAGCCCGATGACCGGAAGTGAGATCTTGAGGACCATGAGCCACTGGGTAAAGTCCAGGGCCCGGAGCTTGAAGATCATCTGGGAAGGGGACAGCAGGTGTCAGGAAGGACAAATGCTTCCACAGGAGGAAAGGGGGATGAGGGTGACTCGAACTATCACGCCCTGTGAGCACCCTGTGGGCCAATGCACTGCATGGGCTCCCCGGGGCGGAGGGGGAGTGGCAGCTCACCGGAAGGGGGTCAACGTAGAGGATGAGGAAGTGGAGGGACATGGACAGGCAGATGGAGCCGAGCAGCCAGATGTTCACCCAGGGCGGCATCCGCAATAGGGACTGGTTCTCAGACAGGCTGGGACAAAGGCCAGGCAGACGGGGACACAGAGAAAGATGCGGTGAGGCAGAGTGGAGGGAGAAGAGAGGTGGGGAGAGCATAAAGGTCCACCCACGCGGGCAGGACCTACCTGTTGAGAGCGTTGCACATCTCAATGGTCACCAACACAGACAAGGCCATGGTCATGGGCTCGGGGGCCTCGAAGACCTCACAGTCCAGGCCGTCGAATTCAGGGTTGTGCTCGGTGCACTGCATGAAATGAGTCTGCGAAGGAAGAGACAGAAGCCTGAGGTCCACAGAAGCCTTCCGCATCGTCCTCTCAGGGCCCACCTCCCCAGCCCCCTCCCTACCAGCTGATGGTAGCTGACATGAGGCCCATCCTCTGCATACAAGAACCACCAGGCAGCTGCTCCCACAGTGGCTGCACCCACATAACCTGTGATGGGGAGAAGAGAGGAGCTGGGGTCAGGCTGAGGTATCAGGAGGGCCTTACCCAGCCGGAGACAGCTGGAGACAGAAAGAGGCCCCTTTGGGCAGTATGAATTGGGAAAAACTGGTATCAGGGACAAGGTCAGTCCCGAAGGCTGGGAAAGTTTGTGGAGTCCCTTCTTGCTCACCCCCAATTGCCATGTAGCGGAAAAAGAGCCAGCCGCTGATAAGAGGCTCCTTGGGACTCCTGGGAGGTCGGTCCATGATGTCCAGGTCTGGTGGGTTAAATCCCAGGGCAGTAGCAGGGAGCCCATCAGTTACCAAGTTCACCCACAGCAGCTGCACAGGGATCAGAGCCTCCGGCAGCCCCAAGGCTGCTGTCAAGAAGATACTGCCAGAGGAAGGAGGTCAGACATTGATTTTGTTTCAAGTCCCATGATGAATCCCCTCAGCCCTGTTTTTTTTTTTTTTTTTTAGGGGGATGGGGGTTGGCTGCTCACCAGACCACCTCTCCCACGTTGGAGGAAATGAGGTAGCGGATGAACTGTTTCATGTTGTTGTAGATGGCGCGGCCTTCCTCCACAGCAGCCACAATGGTGGAGAAGTTATCGTCAGCCAATACCATCTCGGAGGCTGTCTTAGCCACAGCAGTACCAGACCCCATGGCAATGCCAATCTCGGCTTTCTTCAGAGCAGGGGCATCATTGACACCATCCCCTGTCTGAAGAAAGGAGGGAGAAAGTGAGAAACTCCAGATTCCAGATGCCTTATATGTCCCCTCCTCAGACTCCATGCAGAAACAGAGTCCCTCCCCTCTGGGCATGCATAGGGACACTCAGAGCCTTGGCCCAGGCAGCCTCTGGGACTTCTCACCATGGCTGTGATCTCATCATAGGACTGCAGGTACTCCACAATCTTGGACTTGTGTGAGGGCTCCACACGAGCGAAGCAGCAGGCGCGTCTGCAGGCCTCCCGCTGCTCAGCCAGGGGCAGATCATCAAACTCACGGCCAGTGTAGGCACGATCTGTCACTTCCTCATTCTCCGAAAAGATACCAATTCGTCGGCAGATGGCGATGGCTGTACCCTTGTTGTCCCCAGTGATCATGATCACTCGGATCCCAGCATCACGACACAGCTGGATAGAGCCTGTGACCTCCTTTCGGGGTGGATCCAACATGCCCACAACACCAACAAACGTCAGGTCCATCTGGAAAGATTCGGATGGTGACAGGTCAGGGAGGAATTTGGGACAGACAGGAGGACGTTCAGAGGAAGCACTGTTGGTGACGCTGGGACCTGCCACATTGGGACTTGGTGTTAGACAACAGCAGGACCTTGGAAACACAGGTCCAGAAAACACTTCTCGTTCCGGATGATGCCTGCATATACTAGCAGTGCCAAGGCCTGCTGAGTCGGAAAGTGATGGCACACACCTTTGATACCAGCACTTGGAAGGCATAGGCAGGTGGATCTCTGTGAATTCAAAGCCAACCTGGTCTACAGAGCAAGTTTCTGGACAGCCAAGGCTGTTATACTCAGAAACGCTGTCTCAAAAAAAAAAAAAAAGATACAGATAGACAGACTGACTGACAGACTGACTGACTTAAAAAAGGAAATCTGGAGCTGGGTGTGGTGGGTACACCTGTAGTTCTGCACAGTAGCTTGTGTCCCCGAGCAGAGCACACGCTGTCACCTGGCAGGTCATAATCTCCCTCTATAAATGCAGGCAGGGAGCTTTTGGGGTTGTTCAGCGTCCACAGCAGAAAGTGCATCAGTGCATCAGTTGCCTCAAAAGAAGCTTAGACTCTGCATTGGGGTGATTCCCACAGAGTACGGTTACCACTGGACTAAATGATTCTGTCTACTTTTCTTGGCTTTTGTTTCCACGGTTGTTTTTGAAACGGGGTCTTGCTTGTGAGGCTGGCCTACCTCAGTCTACTGAGGGCCGAGGTACCACGTCTGGCTGGGTTAAATGTTTCATGAAACTGTCACACCTTAATGCCTTGTGATTTGGGGATCCATTGAACACAGCCATTAATTTGCTGTACTGGGGATAAGAATCCTGGCAGTAGGCAGGAGGGAGCCACTAGGAAAACTGTCTCAACACAAGTCCTAGGTCAAAAAGACCTTTACTGGCTCACCTCATACTCCATGAACTTGGCTGAGTCATCCAGAACCATCTCCTCCCGTTTGGGGGGCGTGTCCCGGGTGGCCAGTGCCAGACACCGCAGGGTGTCCCGGCCAGTGCCCCACTCCTTGATCACGGACATGATCTTCTCCTTCACAGGGCCTGTCAATGGCACACGGGTTGTGCCAACACGCACATAGTTGCAGCGGTCGATGACCCCCTCGGGGGCTCCCTGGAAAACCGGAACAGCATTCAGAGATCCTTGCCTGCCTTGCAGAGATCAGAGAGCAGACACAGGAAAGGGCCCCAGCATTAGAGAGAAGGTTCCTGACCTTGACAAACATCTTGTTGCCTACAGCAGCCCGTGAAGACTTAGCTGGGGAACAGTAGACAGACATAGACTTCCTGTCTCGGGAAAATTCCAGGGTGAACTCCTTCTTCATTAGTTGTCGGATCACCTGGGAGGCAGAGACCAGATCCCTTTAAAGCAGCCCCAAAGCATCTACGGCAGAGTAAACCCCACACGGAGGCTGGGCCTGGAGCAAAGCTGTGTTACAGACAGGACAAACTTAGAAGTCCAGGGCTGGAGCCTACCATTTTGACAGTGGGCTGTTTTTCATATTTATAGTGCTGATGCTAGAACTCACAGTTCATACATGCTAGGCAGGTGCACTACCACTGAGCCACACCAAAAGCTCAAGTGTCCTGTTTACAGCACATCAGAAACAGAGTGGCCTTGCATGCTGCTGCCCAACAGAACTTTCAGTGACCAAAGAAATATGCAATCTGCTCCACTGGAGGTCGCGCTGGTGGTAATGGAACCAGTGTGACCGGGACTCTTTCAAGCAGGGTCTCCAAGTTAGCATTGAACTTACTGCGATTCTCCTGCCTCTGCTCCCCAAGCACCTTTATTTCGTTTGCATTTAAATGACACATGCGTTATTAGACAGGGTAGACCCAGTACCGAGCACACAGTGGGAAATCAGTGAGAGCCACAGCCAAGTGTGGCCAAGCACGGTTCACACCTATAGCGCTAGCGCTGCACACTAAAGCTGGAGTTGTGCCGTGAGTTAAAGACCGATCCAGCCTGGGCAGCACGGCTTTATCCCCAAACAGAACAAAGGGAAAGAAAACAATATTGATAGCCTTTATTTACCCACTGTATTGCAGATGGGACTAAGGCTCTAGCTCAGTGGTAAAGCTCCTGCCCAGCATGTGAGAGGGAGTCTTGGGGGCTTAGTGCCAGCATCATATATACATACATACATACGTACATACATACATAAGTACACACATAGATACATGGATAGATATACAAACCATCTGCAGAATCAAATAGAAATGACAAGAGCCAGGGAGGTAGCAATGAAAACATTTGCCTATCAGGCATGAAGCCTCAAACTTAATCCTTAACACTAAAAGAAAAAAAATAGATTTACTTTTTTGTGATTTTTTTTTCTTAAAGGTGTGTTTATTTTATGTATGAGTACACTGTCGCTGTCTTCAGACACACACAGAAGAGGACATCGGATCCCATTACAGATGGTTGTGAGCCACTATGTGGTTGCTGGGAATTGAACTCAGGACCTCTGGAAGAGCTGTCAGTGCTCTTAACCACTGAGCCATCTCTCCAGCCCAACTTTTTTGTGATATTAAAGCAGACATAGCTTAGTAGAAAAAAAAAGTGTTTGGGACACAACCTGATGACCATGCAAGCCCGAGCTGGATTCCAGAACCACAGTGAAAGACAAGAAACAATTCCCAAGAGCTCTCTGACCTCCATATACACACCATAGTACACGAGCTCCCTGCGACATATCATACATTCTCACTGCACACAAATGCATAACAATAAACAAAGTGGCCATCTATATCTCACACATACATGAAAGGAAATTTTTAAATTAATAAAAATGTTTTTGTAAAGGAAAGAAATAAAAAAAAAGGAAAGAAATAAGTCTGGAGATATGGTTCAGTGGTTAAGAGCACTGGATGCTCTTTCAAAGGTCCCAGGTTCGAATCCCAGCACCCTATGGTAGCTCACAACTGTCTGTATTCCAGTTCCAGGGGATTTGACACATAGACATTACACAGAAGCAGAACTAATATAGCGGTGCATGCCTTTAACCCCAGCACTCAGGCCAGCCTGGTCTACAGAGTGAGTACCAGGACATCAAGAGTTACACAGAGAAATTCTTGTCTTGAAAAAAGAAAAAAAGCCAGGCGGTGGTGGTGTATGCCTTTAATCCCAGCACTTGGGAGGCAGAGGCAGGCGGATTTCTGAGTTTGAGGCCAGCCTGGTCTACAGAGTAAGTTCCAGGACAGCCAGGGCTATACAAAGAAACCCTGTCTCAGAAAAAAAAGAAAAAGAAAAACAAAACAAAAAAATTTGCCTAGCACATGTAAGTTTCTGGATTCCGTTTCCGAGGACCAACAACAAAACAGAGAGATAGAGGAAAGTCAGTCATGGAGGTTCATACTGCTAATGCCAACTCTTGCAGACTGAAGCAGGAGGATGTCAAGAAAGAGAAATGCAGGTAGCATTATACCCAAGAGACCAGCAAGTGGTCACAGCAAGAGCTCAGTGAGTGCCAGCACTGTGCCTGTCCCCTGGAGTGGACCCCACTACCCTGGGGGATAGATGGCTGCACAGCCCAGGAGCCACACCAAGACAGGAGAGCTGACAGAGGCCAAGGTGCTGTGGCTACAGTCAGGGCCAGCCCAGCAAGTGGCACCATGGCTTCTGTCCAGCTTTGTCCAACCTTGGGTCACAACAAGAAGAAGTGACCTCCCAGGGTATTGTAGTCAGATAGCACTAGCTGTATTACTATGGGGAAAGGGGATTTCACCAGAGCTCAGCCTGGATTGGAAAAGCAGTGGGTGAAGCCATGGGGGGGGGGGGGTCCTACCTAGTTGGGGTCCCAGCACAGACACAAGGCTTTGTCTGCTGGGTTGGCCTGGATCCTGAGGCTAGGCATATGGAGGGCGTCCCAACTCACCGAGTTGCAGGCATTGGCCCGCTCCACTTTAGAGAGGCTTCTCACTTCCGTGTTGAACACGTTCATCTTCTCCACCAAGGTGGTGAGGGCTGTCTCCGTGGCCTCCCCCACCTTCTCATAGACACCTTTGGTCTGAAATGGACAGAGGAGGAAGAGGAAGTGTGCACCTTGATTCCCTGTCCCCTGTCCTCAACCAACACCTCTTTGTCTTGATGGAACAAGAAGAAGCCAGCCATTCCCTTCTTGCATTTTTTTTGCTTCCTGAGCCTGCTTTCCCCTGGATTGCCCAGGAAGGAAGCATGGTCTGAGCAGCAGGAATGGAAGGGACAAGGCTTTGGGTGGGTGTGTGTGGGGGGGGGGGGGAGGTAGAAGATTACCTCATTAAAGTCCAAGGAGGAGTCATTGCAGAGGGCACAGATGGTAGCGAGCTCCACTAGCCCATCATACTGCCCTGCTCGGATTGGCTTATCATTCTTCAAGCTGGCAGCAAGGTGGGCAGGAGGGGAGGAGAGAAATGATGGAGAACAGAGCATGATGAGATACAGAGAGCAGAGAGGAGTGGACAGGCGTCAGGAAGGGAGAGATGGAGGACTGCGTGGGAAAGTAGGGAGAGAAGAAGGAAGGGGAAACGACTAGGGCATCGTCCCAGAGGAGAGACGTGGGGATGTGCACGCAGTACTCAGGACACTCCTAGATGACTTACACCTCTCCCTCAGGAGCATAGGTAGAGCCAGTGATGGAGAACTCATTCAGTGAGCAGACATCCCCGTCCACCCTGTCGATGATGAACATCTGCAGGGGAGAAGGACCACACAGATATTTCACATCACCACCCCTGAGCAGAGGCACCCCTAAGTCCAGATTAAGCAAATTTCCTAGCATTTCCCACCAATTCCCTTCTCCTTGACCCTCTCTGTACTGTTCCCGTCATTCCTTGTTTTGCAAGAATTCTTCATCACTGGCCTTAAAAAGCCAGTTACTGAGCTGGGTGGTAGCGGCACACTCCTTTAGTCCCTTAAGTCCTTAAACTAAAGGCCTTTTTTTTTTTTTCTTTTTTCCTCGAGACAGGGTTTCTCTGTATAGCACTGGCTGTCCTGGAACTCACTCCGTAGACCAAGCTGGCCTCGAACTCAGAAATCCGCCTGCCTCTGCCTCCCAGAGTGCTGGGATTACAGGCGTGCGCCACCACAGCCCGGCAACTAAAGGCCTTTAACATCTTTAGTTTGGGAGGCAATGGTGGGTGGATCTCTGAGTTCTAGGCCAGCATGCTCTACAAAGGGAGATCTAGGACATTGAAGGATACATGGAGAAACATTGTCTCAACAAAATTAAACACTACCAGCACAGTTGCGGCTCTAGCCACAGGGCGGGAGCTTCCTGCAGGAAGAGCTCAAAGTGTGGGTTCTTTTGCTATAAAGTTGTGCCTTAACTCATAGGAGGACAAGAGTCACATCCTACAAGCCTGTGGTCTGGCGGTGAAGCCTGTGTGTTAGAGAGAGGTGGAGGACATGACCTTCAGGCTAGCAACTCGATCTGCCCACACTGTCTGCTTCATCTCGATCCCACTAGAAACTCCTTGTTCTTCACCTTTTAAACATTTCATTTATTTCCTTCTTTTTTGTTCATTTACTTATTGAAACAGGGTTTCTCCTGGAACTCACAAGGCTGGCCTGAAACTCCTGGCAATCCTCCTGTGTCAGGCATGGTTACTTACACCAGGCATTCATTCATTCATTCATTCATTCATTCATTCATTTATTTTTGTAGTACTAGGGCTAGAACAGAGGGTCTTGTGCATACTAGGCTAGCACTCTGCCACTGAACTAAAGCCCCAGCCCTACAGAAAAGCCATTTTTACATCAAAGGTACATTATTCCAGAGAACTCTGTTTAGGGCAGGGGAGGAGGCATCAGTAGACAACACCTAAAAGAGCCTTGAAGCCCACCATGGTCAGGCTTGCTGGCCCTGTCATGCAGTGGCCCCTGGGCGCAGGTGGTGTGCTGCCGCACAAACAGAAGTTACAAGAAGTGAGAACCACGCATACTCGGGTTTGGAACTCAGTTCTGTACACCCCACCCGACGAGACAGAATGCTACTGTTGCCAGGCTGTCCTTGAACTTATCGATGTAATTGATCCATGTACCCCAATATCCCCAGCTCTAGCTGGCCTTTAAATATGTACGCAAGGCAGGCCACACGCACAATGCCCCTGCCTTCACCTCCTGAGTGCATGGATCACAGGCATGCACTGCTGGGCCTTGTTCTTCTTTTTATAAACTTTATATCTTCTGGTGAAGCCCTAAATCTCCCTAAACCTCAGTTTACTTTCCTGAAAAGTGAGGTTAAAGACAATGTCCCTGAATGGACTGGTGGGAAGATCAGAGAGACACATGGCCCAGGGACCAGGTTGTGGTATCTGGGTCTTTTGGTTTTGTTTTTTGGGTGTTGTTTGTTTGTTTGTTTGTTTTTGTCAGCCTGACAGAGAAGACCCAACTGAAGGATTGCCTCCATCAGACTGGCCTATGGGGGACCTTAATGACTGGTGTGGAAGGGCTCAGACCACTGTGGGCAGCGCCACTCCGGCAGGTGGCCCTGGGGTTGTTTGTTTGTTTGTGTGTTCTTGTTTTGGATTTTTTTTTCCAAACAGGGTTTCTCTGTATAGCCCTGGCTGTCCTGGAACTCACTCTGTAGACCAGGCTGGCCTCAAACTCAGAAATCCGCCTGCCTCTGCCTCCCAGAGTGCTGGATTACAGTTGTGCGCCACCACAGCCCGGCAGGCCCTGGGGTTATTAAGGAAGCAGGCTGAGTGGGCCAGTAAGCAGCGCTCCCTCTGCCTCCACAGTATCTGCTTCAAGCTCTTAGCTTGAGTTCCTGTCTCGGCTTTCCTCAATGATAGACCGTGAGCTATAGGAAATAAACCCTCTCCTCCCAAAGCTGCTTTTAGTCAGGTTTTATCACAGCAACAGAAAGCAAGCCAGCAGACAGTGTTCCTCTGTGGTTCCTGCCTCTGCTCCTGCCTCCGTTTCCGTCCTGACTTCTCTCGATGACGGTCTGTGACTGGGACATGGGAGCCAACTAAAACCTCAACTCCCCAAGCTGATTTTAGGGTTTTACGAAAGGAACAGAAGACAAACTAATACAGCATTTCCCCTGATCCAAGGGTGGCACTTAATTGACTCTCTGGCATCTCCCAGGCCACTCTAAGAAGCCCATCTTGAGAGGATGCATGCCACCCCCTGGCAGGCGCCAATCTGCCAGACAGCCTATGCTTCTCCTGACCTTGCAAACTGACATCTGGTTGGTGGTGAGGGTCCCTGTTTTGTCAGAACAGATGACGGAAGTACAGCCCAGGGTTTCCACAGAGGGCAAACTCCTCACGATGGCGTTCTTCTTGGCCATCCGGCGGGTACCCAAGGCCAAGCAGGTGGTGATGACAGCAGGAAGCCCTATGGGGACAGAGATCTCGTAAGCAAATAAAGCAGGAGGAACAGGAGGAGTAAGGCCTACTGTGGTTGCTACGTAACGGCCACCAGAGCCCTCAGGTCCTTCTCCACGGGACCCATCGTAGTTATTTTATCTGGAAATACTCTTTGCCGTGAGATAGCAGATGACAAGGAATGACTGCCTTACCCTCTGGGATGGCTGCCACAGCCAAGGCCACAGCAATCTTGAAGTAGTAAATGGCCCCCCGGAACCAGGAGCCCCCATGGACGGGGTCATTGAAGTGGCCGATGTTGATGAGCCAAACAGCCACACAGATGAGGGAGATGACCTTGGACAGCTGCTCCCCAAACTCATCAAGCTTCTGCTGCAGCGGGGTCTTGTCCTGCTCAGTGGCAGCCATTTGGTCTCGGATCTTGCCAATCTCAGTACTCACACCAGTGGTGGCCACGATGCCTACGGCCTTGCCGGCTGCGATGTTGGTACCCTGGGAAGGTAAGGCAGGGGTAGGGTCAGGCCTCTTCTCTTTTTCCTCAGCCACACCGCTACACCCAGGTCCTCTGGCTGAGTATGACGGCTTACTGAGAAGAGCATGTTCTTCTTGTCCTGGTTGACAGCTCGGGGATCAGGGACAGGATCTGTGTGCTTGATGACAGACACAGACTCTCCTGTGGAGAAAGGGCCAGAGAGCTTCAGGGGCTGTCATTGCCTCTCCGTAACATCCCGACCCCTCCTAATCAGCAAGGAAGCGCTCCGGTGGCCTCTGGAGGAAGGTTTTTGGGACAGGCAGGAAGTCCACTGCCTTTAGAGTTAAAAGACACTGAGCAAGCCTGGTGTGCTGTGTGACTTTGATAGCTTGACTTCCATTTGCTCCCAATGTCCTGGTGGGAACCAAATAAACCAGTGGGTATGGAGCATCTGTCTACTCCATAGCACATTCCTGGAGACAGAAGTCCTCACTACTGGTGTGGCCTCCCCACCAAGGACAAGAGCTAGATCCTCCTGCTGTGGGCTCAGTTTGTACTGTTTCCCTCCCAGAGTTTAAAGTGTATCCAAAGTCCACACTCTATCCCAGAATCCCTCATATGAGGGCTTTTGGGACATTGGAGAAGATAAGGCATTGGAGAAGATAGGACAGTTTGTGGCAGGGTTGAGTTCCTATGTCCATATAGAAGGTGTAGGGCTATGGAATATAGTCAAACGTCCTCCCCCACACCCCTGTGACAGAATGAAGGCCATGTCACACTGATAATGCTACCTTAGAACCAGAACGAGGTCCTACTGCAGGATGTCCTCTTTCAGCCACCCAAGACCTGTTCTCTGTCTGCCTAGCTCCTTCCTCACCACACCCTCCCACTTGGGCCTACCTGTCAGGATGGACTGGTCGACCCGAAGGGTGGTGGATTTGATAGAGAGGATGCGGATGTCTGCGGGGACTTTGTCCCCAACTGCGGAGAGAGGAGTGAGTTCAGCTGGGAAAAGGGTTTAATTTCTTCGCAATCTCTGTCTCCTTCCCATCATCCATCCTTCAGATCCTACAGTATCCAGCCCTGCCTTTCACGGGCCTTCAGCACAGGATTTCCCATCTTGCTCTACCCCCAGCCCAGATGACGCTATTCTACTGTCCGCAACTAAATGTACCTCTTCCCACTGGCTGTGGGCCTGTAAAGGCAGCCCACTAAATTCCTGGCGGGTAGTGTGTGCTCACTAAATGTATTCTCAATAACCAAAGGGGCCACTAGGGACAAGCCAGCTAAAACTGAGAAAAAGAAGCCAGAGAAAGGTAAAGAAGGAAACATAATGATGTAACTCAGAGAAAAGAGGGTGACTTGGAAGATCAGAGAGTGAGGCTGAGAAAATCCAGGCCAAGGGAGGGTGACAGTGGAGCCTGGGCTGCAGAGCGCCCAGAGGGCCTCGTGAGGGAGCATTCCCGACTGCAATGCAGGGCTTCCCAGACAGGGAGTGGGGGGCCGACTACGAAAGCCCCACCTTGGGAGGTGCTGAGGAGGACACTCTGCAAAAGGTCTAGAGACCTTTGGGGGACACACACACCCCTCCTCAGATTTCTGCCTAAAGCCACCTCAGCCCCATGGGTGGAATTGGGGCAAAGTTCACTTGCTCTCCTTTCTCTCGGTTTCTAAGGTCCCTTCTCTAGTGTCAGAGGAAGCAGGAGGAAGGAGGAGACCAGCAGACCAGCCACGCTGTCAGACGACACACTTGTCACTGAAGCCCAGGTGGTATTTATAGACATTCATGGCACTGACCCCAAACTGTCACCATAGCAGGACTGCCCTGTCATGGAGCTGAGGGGTCTTTCTGCCCACCAGCTTCACACCCTATACTTCTCCTGGTGGTGACATGGTATAGAAGGTGACACAGTATGAGGGACAGAAGCTTAGAAATACACATTCACCCGGTAGGGACCGAGAGAGGTGGAAAGTCCTACTCAGAGCAAATATAAAAAGCGCTGAAGGGGGCAGAATCCTAGTAATCTTAGCTACCCAGCCGCACCCCTCCCTGAGCGAGCGGCATTAAGTGTCCCTGAGGGGGCAGGGCCCTCCTTGAGCGCCCTCCTCATAGGTCCCGTGCTCCTAGCTGGGGAGAGAACTAGGAGTTACCCTTACATGGTGGTTGGGGTAGTCATCCACCCCACCCCCACCCCACCCCCACCCCTACTCCCTTCTGCTCTCATTCCTTCCCCTTTGAGAGGCCTCAAGGACACTGAGGGGTCAAGACTGAAAACTGACCACTGGTGGGTGGAAGGAGAGGAGAGCCAGGCCCGGGAAGGGGTGGAGATGGGGACATTGGCAGGGACCGGCTTCCACCTGTTGCTTGCAAGTGTTGGTTGAGGGGAGGGGGGACAAGGGGTCTGTCTGCTGCCTCGGGGACAGGACTAGCTGTTCCTATTGAGACTCTAGTGGGGAGGGGTGCTGTGGCCTGCATGTCCTGGAATGACCCCTGAGGAGTCTGGGAAGGAGAAGCAAAGCCACCATCCTCATAGATAGCAGCGTCAGGGCTGACAGGTCCCCTGACCCAAATCTGACCAGCACTTACCAGCCACCTCCACGATGTCCCCAGGGACGATGTCCCGAGCCTTGATCCTTTGCACTGACTTTCGGTCAGCCCGATAGACCTTCCCCATCTCAGGTTCATATTCTTTCAGCGCCTCAATGGCGTTCTCTGCATTCCGCTCCTGAGGAGGAGAGCAGTGGAGAGCAGAGTGAGAGAGAAGGCCCTGGGCCCGCAGGAGGCAGGTCTGGATCCCGGCAGGAAGGGTGACGGACATCCAGGTGGAGGTAGGGCATGGGATCCTAGCAGAAAGAGGAAGACTGGAGAAAGGACAGGCATGTTGATGGCGCAGGTCCAGCTGGCCGGAGGGGTACACAGAACCCCACACACAGCAGGGAGGGGTGCTGTAGAAAATGTCACTAAAAGTGGCTAAAAACAAGGGAGAGGGGTTTGGGCTGAGAAGAAAAGAATTTTAAAAAGAAAAACAAAACAAATAAACAAAAACAAAGCAGAAAACAAAGTGGTGATTTGAGTGGGAACAGAAACCAATGGGTAATTTACTAAATGTCTACTATGTGCTGTGGACTTCCAGGTCCTTTTCAATTGCATCAAACTGAGGAGCACAGTTATGAGCCCTGTTTTTCTTTTTCTTTTTCTTTTTCTTTTTCTTTTTCTTTTCTCTCTCTCTCTCTCTCTCTCTCTCTCTCTCTCTCTAAATCAGGGGCTCATTATGTAGTCCTGCCTGACCTTGAACCTCTATGTAGACCATATGGGCCTCAAATTCACAGAGATCTTCCAGCCTCTGGTGTGTGCCACCACATCTGACTTTGCCCCCTTTCCTTTCCTTTCTCTCTGTAGTGGCGTTCTAAGTGTGTGCCACCCTAGCATTAAAAAAAAAAAAAAAAACAGAAATTCACATTGTAGTCCCCACTAGCCTAGAACTAGAGAGACTCCTGCCCCTGCCCCTGCCCCTGCCCCTGCGGTGCTGAAGGGCTGTGCACCACACTTTCTTGCTAGCCCTCTTTCACAGGTGAGGAGACAGGCTGAGGGACGAGTCTTTCCAACACTCCCTACCTTCCCAAGCACAGTGAGAGGACCAGAGGAGCAGGCAAGGCCCGGGAATGATGACAGTGACAGACCGGAAGGAAAAGTGGCCGTGGCCCCTTACTCAGTGTTAAGACACGAGGTCGGAGAAGGGTCAAAACTAACCTGCCAGACCCCCACAATGGCGTTGGCAATGAGGATCAGGAGAATGACAAAAGGCTCCACAAAGGCAGTGACAGTTTCTTCACCTTCCTCAAACCAGGCCAGCACCTGAGAGGGGAAGGGAGAGTCAGCGGACAACGGTAACACAGCCCATAAAGGACAAAAGGAATTGGGAGGCCTTTGAAGATGGCTGCAGAGGATGGCCCGTGGACAGGCGCTAAGGGGCCTGCGGGGTGCTGAAGCCCCACACTTACCTGAGACTCCTCCCTTTGCCACAGAGCCCCAAGCACACAGACCCAGCCATCCTTGTGACGCTGTGCAGACTGGCAGTGCAGCCGCACACCCTTGGATCACCTGGGAAGGCTTTCAGGTTTCCCTGACCAAATCGTCGGCTTGTAAGCAAACCTCTGGGGACACCCAGGGTCAACCACCCTTACATCCACATCCATCCCACAGGGACCCAAGCCCAGTAGGAAAATCCCTATGATCCTGGAAGGGCCCAGCCCACCCACAGCCCTCCCTTACCACCAAGGCATGGAAGCTCCAATTTCATGAGAGAACAGGCGGGAGGTAGGATTACAGGCCTCCTGCACCCACCCCACCCCAGCTGTTACCACTGCCAGGCAGCAGCCACAGGCAAATGTCAAGGAGCAAATCTGAGGAGAGAGGGGAGGCTCTGCCAGCTTAGGTTCAGGCGTGCATGGGGCCTCCACAGTATTAGTTTTGTTTGTTTGTTTTTGTTTTTGTTTTTCACTTCTAGGTCTTATTTTCCAACTAAGATGCTAAAGAAATTCTAAAACACAAGATGGACTGCTGGGATGGGGGGTGGCAAGCAGCTAGCAGAGCGGGGACTGTGAACATTGGAGATGTAAAAAGGGGATGGGGTAACCTAAGGCTCTGAGGGCACTGGAGACACCAAGAGGTAAGGATGAATCAGGCTGGATAAAGAGAAGTAGGCGCCAGGCTCTAGGCCTAACACGGTAAAGCCTGGAGACAGCTGAGGGGTGAGGTATGGAAGGTTAGTGAGGTCTGGAGGGCACACTGGCCCTTGTACCAAGTCTTTAGTCAATCAGCAGCACAAGTAGAGAGGGCAGGGCAGGATTGGCAAAGCAGAGTAGGGACCAACCAGGACTGGCAGGGAGTGATAGTGGTTCCCCAGTAGACACAGCGGCCCTCAGGCCCTCATCGAAGCAGGGAGCATAGGCTGAGGGGGTGGGGGGTAACCTGAGCTCTCGAAGCCCTTGAAGCTGGGACGGTGGCTTAGCTACAGTGTTTTGGCTGAGAACACTCTCAGGGCTTAAAATAAAACCTCTCTGCAGGGGAGGAAGCAAAGGGACGCCCCACCCCCAGCTCCCGGCATGGAAAACAGGGCGGTTAGGGCTTGGACGAGGGCATCCGGGATAGCGAGGGCCACAGGCCGACTTCAGGCGGCACTTACAAAGGAAATGCAGGCAGCCAGGAGAAGAATCCGCACCAGCAGGTCTTCGAACTGCTCTACCACCAACTCCCACAGAGACTTGCCTGAGGAGAGGCAAGAAGAGGAGTCCCAGGGGTTAAGATCCAAAAGATTGGTGTCTGAGGCTCTGGATGGACTGGGGTCTAGAGTCCAGGGTGCCCTGGTCCTCTAGGTTGATCAGCAGCCCAGCTTGGCATGAGAGAAAGAGATGAAACAGCCAAAAAGGCTCTTCAAATCTGTGGCAACTGTTCCAGAGCAGGCCTCAGGGAAAGTGTCCAAGTTTGACACTGAGCTTTGAGGAAGGGTGCCTGCCTTTGGGTGAAGTCTCTGGGTCTCAGGAAGGAGAAGGCAGGGGGGTCAGAATGAGGCACACAGGAGGGCGAGGGTAACTTACCTTCCTCAGCAGGGAGCTCTAGCCAGGGAAAAAGAAGAAGAGAACAAATTCAGTAAGGACCCAGCCTCGTGCCCCCGCACCCCAAACTCTATGGTTAACATAAGAGAATCAGGGTATCAGAAGGGTATCCCACGAGGTTCAAGGTCACCCTACGAAACCTCCTCAAACTTCAGATTTCTAAACTTTTCTTTAGTATCCTCTTCTTCCTCCTCCTCTTCCTCCTCCTCCAAGAAACAGACCCCTGCCCTGCTCGACCTTACACACCCCTGAAGCAGCTCCCACTGATTGGGGTAGGAGGGCAGCCGTCGCAGCTTCTCCTCTGAGGGATACTTACCATTGGGGCCGTATTTTTCCAGATGCCGTTTAACTTGGTCTGGGGTAAGGCCTGTGGTCTCGCTCACCCCAAAATAGGACAAACATTCCTCTGTGGACTTGGAGTGTGCGGCCTCCATTGTGCTCCCTTCTTGGGGGCCAGGGGGTGATGTCTTCCTTCTTAGGGGCCTCTCACTTGTGGGGGGACTTCTTCAGCGTATCCACCTGCCTGTTGATCTGGGCTCCTTCCTTTTTCTTGCTTGCCCCCCCAGATTCTTCTACTTTCCACGAAGTTCCTACCCCAGTCCTACTTGCGCAGCCGGCCACCCCCCCAGCCCCCAGCTGGTCCTTATGAGGGAGTAGGGGGGGTAGGCTCCCCCTTCCTCCAGGTCAGGGATTGGCTGGCTGAGACCCCAGCAGGAGGGGTCAGAAGAGAGAGGTTTCTGCTGACAGAGAGGAACAGTGGAGCTGCAGCCTGAGGTGTCACTCATAAGGCAAAGGTGGCCCCGGGGGGCCCCAGAGGGGAGGGGGAGTAAAGTCACTTTCTATTATCTGCTCCCCACCCCACCCCCAGTTGCCTCAACTTGCCCAGTTACACTAAATGCTCCGTTCCAAGCTCACCCCTGAGGAGATCTTTCTGTAAGCCCTCTTAGCCCGTAGGCCTCATCACTCCTTAGCCTTGTCTTGACATCCTGAACCCCTTTCCACTGTCACAGTCTCCTCCCCTGCCTAGTGTGTTTGGTTAACAGAGGAGGTACTCCAAGCCTTTGGGGATCACAGGAGAGGGGAGAGCATCTTTGGGGAGACAGAGGAAGCAGCTCTAGAGAGATTCAGGGGCTGGTCAAGGGGACAGTGCAGATGGTAACCTTACCCTAGGGAGGGGCTGCTGCAGCCATCAACAAGGGATTTAGTGTCCAAGCCCTGGGAAGCAAAGCCAGGACTGTCTGTCTCTCCTAAACTCTCCCCCACCACTACTGCTTTAGCTCAGCCTCTGGGAACACAGCCTTGAGCTCCCCCATAAAACTGGCAGGGAATCCCCCCCGAAGAAAATGGGACACCCAGGCAGTCAGGTAACCCAAGTCTACAGAATGTGCTGATGGCAGAGGGGAGGGTTGAATGTTTCTGGGTGGGGCAGGGGGGTAAGGATCTCCTCACCCTACACTGGCCTTCAACCCCAGGGCTTCATGGTAACCCTCCAGAGGTGTGGGTTCTCTGAAGTTCTGGCCCTGATGCAACAGCCCACAGAGGGAATGGGGATCAGGACTGGTCGGAGTGCTCTGGGGCTGGGCCAGCCCCAAGTCGGTGACTAAAGGCTGGACCCCTGAGGCTGGAAGAAGCAAAGGCTCTAGCGGGGGAGGGGAAGGAAGGTGCGAAGAAGACAGAACAGAGTAAGGAGCAGAGACAGCCCAGACTTCCTAAGCCTGAAGAGAAGAGGGAAAAGAAACAGCAGGGTTCGGGCAGTGGCCGTCATGTGGGCGGGGCCCCAGTGACTGGGTGCAAAGCCACAAGTTGTTGTGAAGGGCTGGCCTGGGTGTCAGCTTCCTCCAAAGAGCAGCTGCTTTGAGCCACCCTTCCCCACCCGCTTCGCCACTGGGGTATCTTTTGATTTCCACTAAGGCAGCTGCTGGAGGAGCAGACGGGGTATATGGGCCAGGATGCAAGCAGGGACGAAACTGAGGCAGAAACGTTTCCATGAGACTAGATAGTGAAAGGCCAGTGAGGACCAGCAGCATTGCAGCCCTGGAACACAGTCCCACCTCTACCCAGGCCTCAGTTTCCCTGAAAAGAACCAAGGAGCAAGTCCCACACAAGAGCTCCAATGCACAGACAGAATGATAAAGCAGCAGAACCTACAGAACAGAAAGCCAGCCCCACTTGTTGGGGTGAAGGCTGGCCAACACCAATAGACAGAATGAAGGGCTGAGCCTCGGAGTCATCCTGCCTTCTACCCAGACTTGGGGGAGGGGTGAAGTGAGGACAAGGTGTTCCTTCCCACCCTCTTTTCACAGTTCCCACAAACCCCTCCCTTGAGGTAGAGTCCTGCTGTGACCCGAGGTGGTAGGGCTTAGACAATGAGTGAGAATCTCGGGGTCACATAAACAGGCATCTCTGCCTGGCCCAGGACCCTCTGTCTGGGGCCAGAGGCAGGCTCAGCAACCATGGTGGCTCGGGCCCTAGCTGGCTTCTCCCCAGCAGCACCTGGAGGAGTGACAGGGGCACAGTCTTCCAGCAGCAGGAATGCCCAAACATGGAGAGGGGGAACAGGGACACAGCTTCAAAGCAGTTGAGTGAGGAAAGAAGGCAGGCTTTACAGGACGCTCCTGCCAAAGAGGCTCTTTGAGGTTACTCGTTTCTACCTCTCCCAGCTTCCCAGCGAGATAAAGGAAGGCAGAGAGAGGGAGAGAGAGAGAGAGAGAGAGAGAGAGAGAGAGAGAGAGAGAGAGAGAGAGAGAGAGAGCTACCAGCCCATAGATGCAGGACACTTTTGACCTGGGGTGGGAAGGGGTAGATGAGGTGATTTTACAGACCACTTCCCCCTGCACGGAGGCTGAAGGTGTTCTTGCTCCTGAGTTCTGAGACTGAGGACAGGCTTGGCTGGGAGAGGCATGAGAGCAGAGTCTGGCCCACTCCCGGGGTCCACAACCATCTCCTAGAAGATCTACAGGACAGGGTAGTCTGGGGGTATCTTTCTGCCCACCTCAGGATGACAAGTCCCTGAAGGTGGCAAGGCATGGCAGGAGGGGAGCCTCTGAACACCAGTTGAGATTAGGAGAGGATCAGGCCTTCCCACTGAAGGACTACAGCCCTCGCTGACCATTGGCTATCTCTAACAATCTCACTTGGGGAACACAGCACCCAAGTCTCCAGCTGCCTTCCACCCAACCTCCACAACAGGGCCAATTCAATCCTTAGTCAAGGCCAAGATTTGGGGAGCCCCAGGGATAATGTAAAATAAGAGCCAGCAGGCTTCCCCAGTCAACCCCCATCCTAGGTAGCCTGAGAGCTCAGCTGTCTCCTGTCCATCTCCCCACAGAACTGACACAGGACCAGAATAGCAAGGTCATGAGCGTGGGTAGGGCCTCCTGGAGGTGGGGCAGAAGCTGAGGGACAGAAGATCGGCTGTCCCACTTTCCCAGGGGAGGAGGGTGACACTGGAAGGTGGAAGGGCGTAGCACAGTAGGTGGGAGTCTTCAGATCCCGCTGGCCTCCCACCCCTAAGCTGAGAAGCCAGGGCACCCCATTGGAGAACATAGATCCAGTGCAGAAGGGTGTGTTCAGGACAGGCTCTGTATTTAAAAATGGGAGTTTGATGGTAGTGATAGGTCACTCCATGCCAACCATGCTCAGACCTCAGAGAAGCCAGGTAGCAGGGATGGGAGTGTGGAAGCTGGACCCAGGTATCTGGAACTTGTGACTTTTTTTTTAAAGATTTATTTATTATACGTAAGTACACTGTAGCCATCTTCAGACACCCCAAAAGAGGGCATCAGATCTCGTTACAGATGGTTGTGAGCCACCATGTGGTTGCTGAGATTTGAACTCCAGACCTTCAGAAGAACAGTCAGTGCTCTTAACCACTGAGCCATCTCTCCAGTCCTAACTTGGGACTTTCACGGGAAGCCTTGAGACATGTATTTAAGTCAGACAGAAACATATAACCAAGCCATGTCAACAGCACCCACTGCGATGAAACGTCACATGGCACAGGATGTCAAGGTCCAGAGTCACTCGCCTTGTCCTTAGGTCCACACAGCAAATGAGAGGCAGCAGTGGGACTCAGCCAGGACTGCCATCCAGTCTCCAGCTTGTCTCTGACAAAGGAGTCAACTAGCCCAGTCTTGGACCCCTCTGTAGACTGGACTGCTACAGTAAATCTCCATCTCCATGACTTCAGCATCTCCTACCTGTTTATTCCTAGGGTACAAGTTTCACTCAAAACACTTCAGTGAAGCAAAGGCCTTTGATGACCATAAACCCCATCTTTCATTGTCTTGTCCCAATAAAAGAACAAACTGGCAGGGCATGGCAGTGTTATCCCTTCAGCACACAGGCAGCTGAAGCAGGAGGATCATAAGTTTAGGTTACGTAAGATAATCTGAAAACAGAACACACTGCAACCCACAAAAAGTTGAGCTCTGCATCGAAGACTCAGCAAACCAGGAGACTACAGAGGAGAGGTGGTTCTGACGGCCTTGGACTAGAGGATGAAAAGGACTGGACCCAGGCCAGCTCTTTGGCCTGAGCTCAGGAGACAGCTTTATCCGCCTGTCCTACTCCAAACATCAGCCACAGCCATTATGATGGAACTGAGATAAACCCTTTATTTATTTATTTATTTATTTATTTATTTATTTATGCTTTTCCATTTTGTTTAAAACAACAACAACAACCTTAATATAACTGACAGCCCTTCCCCCCTCACCCTTGCTTGGGTTGGGGGTTATTAGTGGGGAAACACCCCCCAGGGATGGGGCTGACCATAAGAGCCCCTCAGGGAGGTAACGGAGCCCAGGTCCTTGGCTGGAGCACGGGCACCTGTAGTGTAGTAACTGGGGACTTAACAGGGCTCTTGAACCTCTACTTGTACCAACATACACACCCTTGGCTGACAAGGGTCAGGAAGCATGGAGGGAGGGGACTCCCACTTTCCTCTGTGTTCCTACCCAGCCCAGTCTCACAACTTAAGGCTGGGAACAGGAAAATGGAGGGTGGGCAGGTATCTCACACAAATGAGTACTGGTTATTAATGGCTCGGGGGTGACCCCCTTCTTCTCCGTTGCCCCCTAGTGGTAGCTGCTGGAGCTGTACCATTAGGGACACCTCCAAGTCCCCACTAGAGCCAGCACCACCCTGAGCCTCAGTGCCTGGTGCTATGGCCTCTTCCAATTCAACCATGGGGACCAGCTCAGCCACGGGGACCAGCTCTTCCTGGACCCCTCCACCGCCCGCTTTCTCTTTCTCTTGCCTCTCTTTGGTTGCTGAGGCTGTGGCTGCCGCCACTTCTGGCGCCCCCGACGCCTCTTCTGCCCCAGAATGTGGGGGATCTGTCCATGGAGGGGGTTCAGAGGGCTGGGTTGGGTCACGGGAGGTGCTCCGTTCTAGACAGGAAGGGTGAGAGACATTGATTGTGGAAGGAAGTGAGTTCCTAGGGTGACCTCCCCTTTGCTCGGCCTCCCCAAGGAGCCATGTGCTATCTCCCCCACGCCCCATCGCCTGAGCACCCCCCTCCATGGAAGATGAATCATGGGCGGTGGTGAGAGGACCACACTTACACACAGTCACTCGCTCCGAAGGGCAGGAGGGTGGAGGAGGCATCGGGGTAGCATCGGTCGCCCTCGCACACCCCTGCATGGCTCCCAGCCTGCTCCCGGCCTGGGGGAGGGGGAGGGGCAACGTGGGGATAGATGGGATGGTGGGGTGGGGGAAAGTGAGAGATCAGACAGGGACATCAGACATCAGGGAGGAAGGAGGGGATCAGACCATGAATCCCCCAAAAGGCCAAAGACAAGGCCAAGGAGGATGGGTCCAGGAGACAGACAATGATGGAGAGGAGGGTCCGATGGAATGGGAATGCAGCACCCGCTCTCCACTGCCCCTGCCCCAAGAGGAGCCTCTGCCTGCATCCTGTCAGCCTCCCTGCTTCCCTTCTAGGTCCCTGCCCAGGTACCCTGACTGCCCTGCTCCCCACTAACAGGGTCTTTCCTCCAACCCCCCACCCCGCCTTCCTGGCACACACACCTCACTTCTTGGGTGCACGGGCACCTCCTCCCCTGGAGACCTGCTCTGCTCACCCTGCTGCCGCTGGGAGGGCACATAGCTGACAAGGACAACGTCACTGGAGCCTCCAGACTCCAGAGGGATGGGGTGCACCCGGAAGTGCTCAAGCATATCGAAAATGGACTGGAACCACAGATGTTGGACCCGGCACTGACCCTCCTCATTTAGTGACAAACGCAGGTGCTGAGGGTAGGATGACAGGTGAGGTGGGGGGTTAGGTCCTGTGAGTTATATATCCCTCCTCCCCACACATGACATCCCCAGATCCAAACAGAGCTCTCCCTGAGGACCACTTCCTCACCTTGGCCTTGCCCTGGAAGTTGAAAGTGAGGACATATTCGCCACGTCTGGTCTCACTCTGGCGTACCAAGAAGACACCATGGGAGCCAGTGCCTCCTTCTAACACTAACTGGGCAGCTTTGAGTCGAGAGAGCATGCCATGGAACCAAGGATAGCCTGAGAGGGGCTGGTCCCCCTCGCCCGCCTCTGGCTCCCCTTGGAACAGGAAGGACCCTTCAGGAAGGAGAGAGGGAAGCAGGTGTCAGAGCTTCTCCCTAGCCCAGTATCACCTTGAGACACCAGGTCACTGGCTCCTCCCCAGTCTGATCCCTCCAGATCCAACACAGGACCAAGAACCAAAGACAAATACACATGCACCCAATACCTGTGGCTGCTTCTGGAGTATCCAGGGGAGGGTAGGGGGTAGAGAGGGGATGAACTGTCCCTGCTGGAGGCCCCTCCTCAATGGGAATTCGAGGGGGCAATTCTGGAGGAAGCAGTTCCATTGAATCAAAGTGGGAGGCAGCAATGGAGGCAGAACTCGGGGAGAAGGACGCTGACGGCCGGTCTGAGAGGCCTCCGTAAGCTCCTTAAAGAAAACAGAGGGCCAAACTTGAGAATGACAAGTTTCGCTCCTGCAGGCCATTTCCCCATTGGCTGTCCACTTGCGTGCCCAGGCCCCGCGCCTCTGGAGGAGTGACCCTGATGGATTTTCACGATGGTTCTGACTTACACTGCTTGTACTGCTGAGGGACCATGGTTATTTCGAGGAAGTCCTAGAATCCAAATGTGCCTATGTCTTTTCTGAATCAACAGCTGAAAGATTACTGCAATGGTTGGTGGGGTGAGGGATAGAAGCCCTGAAAAATGTCCACATTAGAAAGGAGTCCTGTTTCATTTAGACTAGAACTACCAACTTGAAGCACATCAAAAATTCTTGTCAGGAGGTACATACATTCCTGTACCAAGGGCCTCGGAAGGCTGAGGCTGCAGGCCTGCAGGTCAGCCTACAGCAACCCAAGAGTTGGGAACATGCTCCAGTGAGCGTGCTCTTGTGCTTGCCTAGCTGAAGCAAGGCCCTGGGTCCAATCACCAGTGACAAAAGGAAAAACTGAGCCTTCCCCTTTAGGCCAGGTCCACATGACTTTGGTCCACCAGAGTCTTCCCTTTACTCACACTAGCTCACTTTCCAAGCATCCTGTTGCTCACCACTGTCAGCTCTCAGCAGGCCCTGTGCTCACTCCTATGTGAGCTCTCAGCAGGCCCTGTGCTCACCACTGTCAGCTCTCAGCAGGCCCTGTGCTCACTCCTGTCAGCTCTCAGCAGGCCCTGTGCTCACTCCTGTCAGCTCTCAGCAGGCCCTGTGCTCACTCCTGTGTGAGCTCTCAGCAGGCCCTGTGCTCACTCCTGTCAGCTCTCAGCAGGCCCTGTGCTCACTCCTGTGTGAGCTCTCAGCAGGCCCTGTGCTCACTCCTGTGTGAACTCTCAGCAGGCCCTGTGCTCACTCCTGTCAGCTCTCAGCAGGCCCTGTGCTCACTCCTGTGTGAACTCTCAGCAGGCCCTGTGCTCACTCCTGTCAGCTCTCAGTAGGCCCTGTGCTCACTCCTGTGTGAGCTCTCAGCAGGCCCTGTGCTCACTCCTGTCAGCTCTCAGCAGGTCCTGTGCTCACTCCTGTCAGCTCTCAGCAGGCCCTGTGCTCACTCCTGTCAGTTCTCAGTAGGCCCTGTGCTCACTCCTGTCAGCTCTCAGCAGGCCCTGTGCTCACTCCTGTCAGCTCTCAGCAGGCCCTGTGCTCACTCCTGTGTGAGCTCTCAGCAGGCCCTGTGCTCACTCCTGTCAGCTCTCAGCAGGCCCTGTGCTCACTCCTGTCAGCTCTCAGCAGGCCCTGTGCTCACTCCTGTGTGAGCTCTCAACAGGCCCTGTGCTCACTCCTGTCAGCTCTCAGCAGGCCCTGTGCTCACTCCTGTGTGAGCTCTCAGCAGGCCCTGTGCTCACTCCTATGTCAGCTTTCAACAAGATCCTTGGTCCTTGAAGCTACTCTCGTCTCTCCCCTAGGTATAGCATTCTGTTAGTTCCATCTCCCTTGGTCTCATCTTCCAGAGTTCCCAAGATGCTCCCTACTAGGACTGCTCAGAAAACACTAAATAGACCCCCCATTTTAGAGACCTGCTTTTTATTAGGAATAATGTCTTACCAATTCAGTTAGAATACACCCATAGAGCAGAAGGAGCCCACTTCAAATACCTGAGTTCCCCACCTACCCCAGAGTTTAGCTTGCAGACAGTGATATACTAGGGCCTGACTGAGCATCTGTCAAACCTCAGGCCTAGGCCAGCAGACACATCACCATACTGCTTAGAAAACAGCCATGTCAGAAGCTAGATTAGCACAGCACATCGGCAAACTCAGGAAATCCATTTCCTCCTGTGGTCTTGGTTACTTGTAATCTGATGTAAGGTCTATGCTAGCGCTAACAATCCCAGGTTGTAATAACTTTTTCGTTGACTGAATGCAGCCCTTGTGCCAGGCACTATGAAGCTGAAACTCAAGAGCCAAGGGTCAGGAGAAAAGGGTAGAGCAGAGGCAGTGTACAAGGTGAGCTGGTCCAGACAGGTTCTGCATGTGAGTGTTTGATCAGGATGAAAGAGGAGGTGGGAAGGCCATGACATATGCTGAGATGCACAAGACTGAAACAAAGATGTCCACAAAGTATTCTGGAAGCCTGCTCAAGAAAACCATTACTTCTAGACAGAGTGGTGGCCTACTGGAAGAAGGCTTATGAAAAAAGTAACAGAACTGAGTGTGAAAGGTTGGATAGTTTTATGGGGCCATTCAGGATGGTGAAAGTGATGATTTTAAATGGCAAACTGTGACTTAAGAGTACATGGTATGTTCAGAGACAAAGTACAAGCAATCAGCAGGTCCCAGGTAGAGCAGCGAGGGAGTGGGGCCAGCTCGGCAGCTTGCATGGCTCTACCTTACCCTGCGACAGGCGGTCGTTACTCTCGCTGGGTCCCAGAAGCAGATCCTGGCTAGGCAGACTCTCTGAATGATTCAAGCAGGGCAACTCCAGGCTGTCTGTGTTATCCTTTGTGAGGAAGGAGGTCCCAGGGGCCAGGGGAAGGGTCATGGGACGGGGGCTGATAGCAGGACAGGGTCTACAAAGACAGGGAAAATGGTGCTGGGGAAAGTCATCAGGAGAGACATAAGGCTGCCCCTACCCATGCCCAGATCCCTCATAGAGGCAGGCTTCTTACCCTGGGCTTAGGCACTCTTGGATGTCAGACACCCAGGCCTTCACATGAAGTGCATCAGTTGTCTCCAGGATGTACTCTGAAGGGCCTTCTACCTATAGGACCAAGAAGTGGAGCTTTAGCAAGTGCAGGGGGTAGATAGGAGGCCTACAGGCCACATCCAACCCTGAGGAAAACAAGAAACCACAGCCCCAGGAAGACTCAAAGCCTCTCCCAATATATATCCATCCTTCTGCTGAAGCTACTTGCCCAAGTCTATCAAGAGCATTTTCTCCAGCACAGGTGTGCTCTGGGGACAGAGTTTGGGGCTCCTACCTTCACCACAAACGTGTTCTCCCTGTCAGGCATCTCCAGGGCTGTGGCTGTGCGGACGTCAGTAATAGTAGAACAGGGAATGCTGAGACGGGGCCGGGATGCCTAGGAGCCGGGAAAGGGAAGAAGAATCAGTCTTTTGGTGTATCAGGGCTAACACTACCTCCATCCATTCACCTCCCTACCTTTCCTTCCTAGGTAAGGTGAAAAAGTAATAGTTCTTTGGTCTCAGATCCTACCCCCCCCCCCCCCCCGTGGCAACTGAGAGCCCACAGTTAACAGCACTGAACCCAGGACAGCAACACTCTGTGTGTGGTAACCCTATAGCCACTGAAGAGCCAAGCTACTCTCCAGCCACTGTCATTTTCAGCTACCACGCTTCCTGCGGGCTCACCTTGGGTGGTACAAAGAACTCCAAGCGACTTCCTCCTCCTCCTTCTCCTTCACTCCGGAGCAATAAGCGACACTTCTGCCACTGAGGCTGCCCTCCTCCTCCTGAGGTCAGCCCAGCTGCCCCTCCGCCACGACCCACTCCTGCCGGGTCAGGGGCAGCCTCTTCAGCCCCCATGAAACTCAGCAGCTCTTCTCTCTGTATCATTCCTGATCCGTCTTTCAAAGTCCCCCCTCCACGACTCAGCCTCAGCCTCTCAAAGCGATGAGTCCATCTCTCCCCAGGGGATGTGCCCTCACTAGCCAATGCCCTACCAACTGTCCCAGCACCACCAGAGGAGTTGGAGTTGCTGTTTCCACCTAGAACTGGAGGGCCTGATGTGGTGGTCTCCAGAGGCCCAGCTTGGGAGGGAGAGTCAACGGCCCCCCGCCACTGCAGGATGCCTCGAACAGAACCTCTGACTGAACGACCGACTGAACGGAGGGAGAAGCGTTTCTTGAGCTTCGGCTTTGAGGATGTTGTGGAGGAAGAGACTGAGGAAGGAAGGGGGCCAGCTAGGTCCTCAGAAGATCGAGAAGGGCCCAACACTGCCAGGGGCCCTCCCACCCTGCAGCTCTCAAGGGGCAGGTCGTGTGGTGGTGATATTTCTACACCAGGGCTCAATGGAGCCAAAACAGGTGGGGAGAGAGAGCCCGAGGCCCGAGCCACCTCAGCTTCAAAGTGCTGCAGGAAGAGCTCAGCAAAACGGCCCGAAAAGGCGGCCTCTGCTCCCGGCTCCGCATACTGGGGGTGGGAGGCCAGGTAGAGGCGAAAACGGCGGGCAAGGTCCAGGGCAGCAGCCCTCGCATGGGACTCACAGAACTCTTGCCAACTTGGGGGAGGGGGTGGTGGCAGCGCTGGCGGGGAAGGGAAGACCCCATCCTCCGGGGAAGGGGCACCATTCATGATGGGCCCCAGGAGGAGGACAGGGGGAGCCTTCGGGGAGCAAATAGGGAAGCAGCCAGAAGACTCGGGACGAGCAGCAACAGCTGTAGGAAGAAGAAGAATATACGTTGAGTTACTGCAGAGGTGAGATTGAGTTATGTCCCAGCCCACGCTAGGGACTCCCCTCCAGGCTCCTCCGAGGGCAGTGGGGGAAGAGAACTAAACTGTCCTGCTCTCTTCATGATCAATAGCCCTCATATACCCTAGCGACGAGGGATGCTAAACCCAATGTCCATCCTGCATCTTTCCTGCTGCCTTTGCCACCACTCTCCCTGTTGTGGGATCCAGGAAAGGTCCCTGAAGCATCTTACACCACAGAAGACTCTTAAGGTCGTTGACATCCCTTCCCTAACTATCACACACTTTAAATATGCCATTCTAGAAGGCTCCACAAGGTCATTTTACCTTTCCTTAGACAACTTAATAACCTCTTAGAGATGAGGAAACGGAGATTCAAACAAGTTCCAGAACTCAGAGCCTACTGCATTTCCCACTGCATAGTTCTAGTCTCCAGGGACACGCTGGAGCAGCCTCAACCACGGCTTCTACTGCTCTGTTCTCAGGGCGCCAAAGGGTGCAGGGATTACAAAGTTTAGAGACCTTGCATCATAGGTCCAATAAATGGAAGATGGATTGAAGGATCAGCTGTCTTCGAGGCTGATCCTACAACCCAGCACTTAGGCCCTGTGTGGAAACTTGGATTGGCAAAAGGCCAATCTCTTGGTTGCCCCTTGTAGTCTAGGACTGACTGACAGCAGCGCTACAGAAAAAGAGCCGGTGTGTTGGGCCAGGACAAGTCTTCACTAGTCACAGAAGTAAGACATCACAAGGAGCTGGGGCTCAAGATTTTTCTCTCCCTGGGGAGTGTACCTGTGAGACTTGCACTAAAGCCCCAGCTCAGCCCACCTGTTAGCTGTGTGAAGCCAGCTTCTGTATCTGTGAAACACAGTTAATAACCTCTACCTGCTACAGTTTTCAGAAGAAATGAAATGACAAGGAACACATCTGTGCTTGACACAGTAAGCACACAAGACATCACTGCCACCCTCACTATTTTTATGGGGGAGGACAGTACAATGGGTCCCATTTGCTCTCCAGAAAGGAAGAGCTTCTGAGGGTTCCCCAACTCTTAAATCACAATCAGAAAGTGACAGAGCTCGGTATATAATTTACAACCAGTGGCTCTTTTGTGAGTGGTCCTGCCCTCCAATATACTGATTGAATGGAGACACCTCTGGACGGTTCCGGAAAGTCTACCCAAACTATCCGTAATGTCAGCCTCTTCACCAAACCTACAAGGCTGCAAGTCAGAGACCCCTCCCCTTCCTCCTTGGCCTAAGCCCTACATACTCCGATGACTACAACCACAGGGACAGCTCCAAAGCATGGAGAAGCAGCCAGGAGATGCGGGAGTCACAGAGCACAGGGGAACCGGGCCAAGAGGTGCAGGCATAGCAGAGACAGTTCCCAGCCAGAGGCTACCTCGGCTCACACAGGCCCACCCAGCCCTCAGCACTACTGGCCGACCCAGCCCCCTTCAGGCCCGCTGACCCTGCGGTTCCTGGACTGGTGACTCAGTTTCTCTTCTGCCAAGAAGGCTCAGTCACAATTTTCCGGCGCACCTGCCTCTTGGCTTAGTTGTGACATTCCAGAAGGGTGGAGGGTGCAGGCTGCGCTCCAGGTTCGGACCCTCCGGGCCCCGTGATCAATCACTCGGACCCGATCCTAATCGTTGGACACCCTCCACATGCCTCTGGGCCGGAGCCACCGAGGGACTATCTGCTGCCCTCTCGGAAGCCAAGCACCCCTCGAGCCCCGAAACCCCACGCCCACCCCCGCCCAAGCTTCTCAGACGACAGGGTCGAGTCCGAAGAGGAAAGAGGCACTTGAAGAGGGGGGTTCCGGTTCCGGTCCCACCTGCATCTCGGTCCCCGCGCTTAGCTCTGGCGGCGGCAGCGGCGGCAGCGGCGGCGACGGCCGCAGCTCCCGCTCCGTGTGCCCCCCGCCTCCGCGACGAGCTCCCAACACGCGCTTCTGCGCAGGCGCTGGGACGGGTTCCCCGACGCGGAAGGAAGCGACCATAGAGAAGAGCAGTAAGAAGGACGGCACCTTCGTACTCATTTCCGCCATCGTTCTCGTCGCCGAGCTTTCCGGAGCTAAGCCAACACAGGTCTCACCGAGCTCCTGTGGCTTCTGAGTTGTACCTAAAAGGAACCTCTGAGGCAGCTGTGGGAAGGCGTTGGGTCCCAGCCGAGTGTCATCCGAAGCAAATTCGAAACAAAGGCGAGAAGTTAACCATAGAGAAGCCACTTGAGCGGAGAGAGTAGCCGCTCTCTAAGAGAAATCAGCGAGATGATAAAAGCTCTTTGAAGAGCTGGCTGCAGCCTAGAGCGCCTGGCCTTGCATAGAGGGGTACACGGACACCGCCCCCAGGGAGCTGGCGAGCGAAGTAGCGGTGACCTTGGGAGGCCGAGTGAGCGGGAGGAGCCTGAACTTACGACCTTGGTTTTTCAGAGGAAAGGGACATTGTGGTCCCGGAGGGCTCCACCTTAGACGGGAACTGAAGTTGGGGCAGCAATAGTGAGGTCAGTTTTGGACATGCTTGGGGGGACATCAGGAGGTACGTGGAGATAGAGCTTGGAGTTCACGAGAGGCTTCAGGGCAAGTTAGAGGGATGAAGAATATAAAGTACAAAGTGCTGTGGAAACCTTGCACACAAATATCCACTAGCAGCCCAGAATCGCGTTGACCAGCTTCACTACGGCTTAAGGAATCGAAAAGGCCAGAGTAGATTGGAATCGTTGACAGGGACCAAAAGATACCGCCTGTCTGTAGCTTGTCATCTGTGATTGTACTCTCCTCAAGTGGTTGGTTGCCTTCATCCACAGAGGGACTCTCATTTCGTGGTGTGGCAAGATGGTTTTTCATAGATTCAAATTTAAGTCCTAATAGTTTAGCAACACAGTGTAAGTATCCCTCTTTCTGAGATCTTCAATAAAATTTCCAGAACTAGGCTGGTGAGATGACTCTTCAGTAAAAGTGCTTGTGCTTGCTATGCAAACCTGATGACCAGAATTCCCTCCCCAGAAGACACCGTGGAACGAGAAAGGATGTTGGAAAGTTGTCTTCTGACTTTGAGCATGGCACACACACTTGTGACCCACCCCACCAATCACATGCACATATACAAAATGGTAACAAGGTTTAAATAAGTTACATGGCTGGGAAGAGAGGTAAGTGATTAAGAGCACTGGCAGATCTTGCAGAGGACCAGGGTCAGTTCCCAGCACCCACATGGTAACTCCAGTTCCGGGGGATCTTCTTCTTCTGGCCTCAAGAAGGACACATACATACCAGTGCTCTTAACCACTAAACCAGTCTCTCTCTCTCTCTCTCTCTCTCTCTCTCTCTCTCTTTCTCTCTCTCTCTCTCTTAAAGGTTTATTTTATATTATATATAAGTACACTGTAGCTGACTTCAGACACCCCAGAAGAGGGCATCAGATCTCATTCAGATGGCTGTGAGCCACCATGTGGTTACCTTTGTTTAGGTCTTCATTGCCAGCATTATCCACCTCTTTTACCATTTTAAAAGGAAGAGGCAAATGTAGGGGCACCCCTTTCCTCCCACACCAGCCCTCTAGCTTACCTAGTCTTCAACTAGGATAGACAGTTCAAGAAGACAGAAGGGCAAAAGGCTGTTTGTTGGTAAGTTTTGGGTATGTGCTCTAAACTGTCCAACCTTTTTTTTTGGAAGTTGAGCAGGGTGGGTGTGTTGAGGATCAAACCCAGGACCTGGAACTTACTAGATATTTTGCCACTGAGCTACTTCCCAGCACTCAATCAAGTTTTTTGAAGTGATTGAAATAGTCTGGTATTGTAGTCACTTGGTCACACACAGGCTTGGTTGATGTGTTCAGTGAACTGACATTTTTAATTAAAATACCTGTCTAAACTTGCTGTAGTGACCCAAGCCTTTAATCCAAGCAGGCAGTCTGAGCTCTATGGGTTCAAGGTCAGCTTGGTCTACATAGTGAGTTTGAGGACAGCCAGAGCTATATGGTGAGACCTTGATTCAGAAAACAAAACAAAGTTACCTGTAATATTAGTAGCTACTATATATGCACAGGAAGTATTCTTGTGTAAGTAAGTAGAGTTGTCTATTAGAGATGGAGTCATAGGTTGAATTGCACAAAGCAGCTTGGTAATCAGACATTGGACATGTAAGAGACTGGCCCTCGGGCTATAGAGATGGCTCAGCAGTTAAGAGCACTGCTCTTCTGAAGGTACTGAGTTCAAATCCCAGCAACCACATGGTGGCTCACAGCCATATGAATGAGATCTGATGCCCTCTTCTGGGGTGTCTGAAGTCAGCTACAATGTACTTACATATAATATAAAATAAACCTTTAAGAGAGAGAGAGGCTGGTTTAGTGGTTAAGAGCACTGACTGCTCTTCTGAAGGTCCTGAGTTCAAATCCCAGCAACCACATGGTAGCTCACAACCATCCATGACAAGATCTGATGCCCTCTTCTGGTGTGTCTGAAGACAGCTACAATGTACTTACATATAACAATAAATAAAAGAGAGAGAGAGAGAGACACGGCCTGTGGCTTCAGCAGAACAGTAAACATTTAACAGGCAAACAATGAAGGATTAGAAGGAACAGGGTTGTATTTCCCAGGAGCATTAGAAATGAGATTTGTGTTCTAGCAAATTTGTTGGAAGAGAGGAAGAGGGGCAAAGAAGATTCCGCCCCCCAAAGAAAAGTGCTACTAAAAGAAACCAGGAAGAGAGCCAGATAAGCATGTGGTACCAGTGAGTGAGTAGTTGATTTGCATCTACGATATAAATTATTCATCAGATTTGCCCCAGCCATAGGAGAGGTAGGTCTTTGACAAACCAACCTTCCTGAGCCACTAACCTAAGTCTACCCTGGAAGGTGTCAGTTCCTGGGCACTTGTGGGTTTTTTTTGTTTGTTTGTTTGTTTGTTTGTTTTTATGGTTTTTTTTTCTTAAAGATTTATTCATTACATGTATGTGAGTTCATTGTGGCTATCTTCAGACACACCAGAAGAGGGCATTGGATCCCCATAGCAGATAGTTGTAAGCCACCATGTGACCACATGCTGGGAATTGAACTCAGGATCTCTGCAAGAGCAGTCAGCACTCTTAACCACTGAGCCAAGCCGGGCGGTGGTGATGCACGCCTGTAATCCCAGCACGCTAGGAGGCAGAGGCAGGTGGATTTCTGAGTTTGAGGCCAGCCTGGTCTACAGAATGAGTTCCAGGACAGCCAGGGCTATACAGAGAAACCCTGTCTTGGAAAAAAAGAAAAAGAAAAAACAAATCAAAAAACCACTGAGCCATCTCTCCAGTCCATGCTTGTGGATTTTTTGGTTTGGTTTGGTTTGGTTTTTTCGAGACAGGGTTTCTCTGTGTAGCTCTGGCTGTCCTGGAACTCATTCTGTAGACCAGGCTGGCCTCGAACTCAGAAATCCACCTGCCTCTGCCTCCCAGAGTGCTGGGATTACAGGCGTGTGCCACCACTGCCTGGCACACTCTTGTGATTTTAAGGCAGGAGCCTCCACGGGCATGAGTGTGCCCTCAATATATGTGAACAATAGATACTGAGCTAAGCAAGATGACTCATGCCTATTATCCTTGAACTGAGGAGGCTGATGTAGAAAGAGTAAAGTGAGTTTGAAGCCAGCCTGGGCTGCATAGTAACTTTTTTTTTTCATAGTAACTTTTAGGCCAGCTTAGACCATGGCATGAGACCCTGTCTTCAGGAAGTAGAGCCAGGCATAGTGGCACACAACTTTAATCCCAGCATTCTGGAAGCAGAGGCAGTCAGATCTCTGTGGGTCAAAGACCAACCTGGTCTAAGCAGAAATGTCTGGGCCAGCCAGGCATGCATAGTAAGACCCTGTCTTGAAAATAAAATAATTAAGTAGGGCTGGAAAGATGGCTCAAAAATTGAGAGTAGTTGTTTTTTTTGCAGAAGACCTGAGTTCAATTCCTGGCACATACAAGGTGGCTCATAATCAACTATAATTTCAGTTCTGCATATATACACTCAGGCACACACATAGAATAAGTATTAAAAGATATATAGCCAGGTGTGCTGGTACACATATTTAATACCAGCAGAGACAGAGGCAGTTGGATGGCTGTGAGTGTTTTTGAGACAAGGTCTCATTGTGTAGTCCTAGCTGACCTAGGACTCACTGTGTAGAGTGGAACTCACAAAGGTCTGCCGGTCTCTGGGTTCTGAGTGCTGAGATTAGAGGTGTTCAACACCATGTCTGACCTGAGCAAAATTTAAAAAAAAAAAAAAACAGGCAAGTGAATGAGATTGAATTTTTTAAAGTTACATTTGATTAGAGTGTTTGAGCACAAAGTTCCATAGACACCAGGGAACAACTTTCAGGGGTCACTTCTCTCCTTCCACCACGTGGACCCTGAAGATCGAACTCAAGTTGTCCGGCTTGGTGGTTGGTACCTTTACTGACTGAGCCATTTTGCCAGCTCAACCTTAGGTATTTAAGTGTGGATTCCTGGGCCCATGTTTAATGGCATAAGGCTGCAATAGCGTGAGGTATAATATTTGAGCCAGGTATGATGGCTCACACCTGTAATCCCAGCACTTGGGAGGCTCATACAGAAAGATCAAGTTAAGTCTGAAGCCAGCTTGGGCTACATAGTGACTTTTAGACCAGTTCCGACTGTATAGTGAGACCCTCTCTCTAAAATACATAAAATGAGGGCCAGAGAAGTGTCTCAGTGTCCGAGAGCACCTGGTGCTCTTCCGGAAGAACTGGGTTCAATTCCCAGCACCTATGCAGCAGCTCCAACTGTCTGTAAATACAGTTCCAGAGAATCTGACACCCTCTTCTGTCCTCTTTGACCATGAGGCACACACATAGTACAGACAGACAGACAGGCAAAACCCATATACATACAAATAACTCAGGCAGGTATGATGCACATAGCTTTAATCCCAGCACTTGGGAGGCAGAGGAAGGTGGATTTCCATGAATCTGAGGCCAGCCAGGTCCATAGGAAAAATTCAGCCCGGGCTCACAGCAAGACCCTATCCTGAATAAATAATAGCTACATTGGGTAGTTCATAACTAGGTGTGACTTTAGTTCCATGAGAACTAAACTAGACTCTTAGGGTACATACACAAACTTGCATGAAAGTTCAGTTATGGCATCAACAACCCTGGTGTCTACCAACAAAGGAATGGATAAAGGGAATGTAGTATGGACTGGAACAGCATTTGCTCTTTTCAAGGACCCAGGTTGATTCCCAGTACCCACATTGTGGCTCTATAGAGTTCCAGGAGAACTGGTGTCCTCTTCTGATCCCCAGGTCCACAAGCATACAGGATGGAAAAACTCATAATAAAATAGTTTTATTTGGAAATGTGTTTAGGATGAGGGCTGGAGAAATGGCACAGATGCTTTTCCAAAGGATTTGGTGACTCCCAGCACCCACCTGGCAGGTCACAACAGTCTGTACATCCAATTCCAGTGAAGCAGAAACCCTCCTCTGGCCTCTGTGAGCAAAGAATTTTTTTTTAACTATAAAGAGCAAAGTTATATTGTTTTCAGGAAAATGCTTATAACTGGAAAGAAGCATTAAGTGAATTAAGTCTCAGAAAGACAAATAGCTGATGTCTGTCTCCTGGCTCCCGAATTGTACAAAGATACACAAACGAAGCACAGATGGCTTGAAAGTAGAAGTGAAACAAAGGTGACTAGGAAGGGCGAGGGCTGGAAGGGTCAACAGTAGCTAGCTCTAGGAAAATGTCCTTAGCGCTGGGTGTAGTGGATCAGGCCTTCAATCCCAACACTCCTCCACCTGGGAAGCAGAGGCAGACAGATCTCTGTGAGTTCAAGGCCAGTCTGCTCTAACAACAAAAAGAATTCTAGGCCAGCCAGACTACACAATGAGACTTTGTCTCAATGAATGGGGGAGGGGAGATTTTTTAAAGAAAAAAAAATGGGCTAGAGAGATGGCTCAGTGGTTAAGAGCACTGACTGCTCTTCCAGAGGTTCTATGTTCAATTTCCAGCAACCACATAGTGACTCTCAGTCATTTGTAATGGCTCTGTAATGGGATCTGATGCCCTCTTCTGGTGTTTGTAGACAGCTACAGTATACTCATATACATAAAATAAATACTAAAATAAAGAAGAAGAAATGTCCTTGTGAACCCAATACCACATACAACAAACATATCCCAATTTGACCTGATAGAACACACCTCATTCTCAGCAATTTAGAGGCAAAGGCAGAACTCTGAGGGTTGTTTTTTTGGGGGGGAGGGCAGAGCATTGTTGATAGTTTTTTGTTTGTTTGTTTGTTTAGTTGGTTTTCTGTTTGTTTGTTAGCTGGGGTTTTTGTTTGTTCATTTGTTTGTGTTTTTGTTTTGAGACAGGATTTTTCTGTGTAGCCCTAGCTGGCCTGGAACTTGTGCTCTGTAAACCAGGATGGTCTCGAACTCAAAGATCCTCCTGTCTGTGGCCCCCAAGTGCTAAGACTAAAGATGTGTGCCACTACCTCCAGGCTTGAGGTTGGCTATGGAGGCCAGCTTGGTCTACATAGTAAGACCCTAACTTAAAAGGATTGTAAAACAATAAGATATGATTTTAGACTTTATTCTAAATGAAATGAAATGAATAAAAATCTGTTGAGTCATTGAAGGAGGATTAGTTTCTAGTGTGAGTTACACACACACACACACACACACATCTTTTTTAACAGAGCTGAAGATGAAACCTGGGGTCTGTATATACTACACATGCATTCCATCCCTGAGCTACTCTTCCCATGCCCATTCCACATTTTTTAGTGAGACAGGATCTCATTCTAGCTCAGGCTGCCCTAGAACTCACAAGTAGACCAGGCTGGCCTCAAACTCACAAAGCCTCTGCCTCCTGAGTGCTGGGATCAAAACCATCATACCTGTCCCTCAATCCGCATTCTAAAGAAGGCCTAAAGCTTCAACAGTTAAGCAGGGTGGTAGTTGTACATGCCTTTAATCCCAGCATTTAGGAGGCAGAGACAAGAGTCTCTCTGATTTCTAATCCAGCATATGTAGTCTACAAAGTGAGTTCCAGGACAGCCAGGCCTACACAAAGAAACCCTAGCTAAAAAAAAAAAAAAAAAAGAAAGAAAGAAAGAAAGAAAGAAAGAAAGAAAGAAAGAAAGAAAGAAAGAAAGAAAGAAAGAAAAGAAAAGAAAAGAAAGAAAGAAAAGAAAAGAAAAAGAAAAAAGTTTTAATAATTTGGGGTTGGAGAGATGGCTCAGTGGTAAAGAGTACTCAGTGTCTTTCCAGAGGACCTGGTTTTGATTCCCAGCATCAACTGTTGCCCACAACAACCCTTTGTAACTCTAGTCCCAGAGGATCCAATACCTTTTTCTGGCCTTCCCAGACATCAGGCATGTATGTGCTGCAGAAATATACATACAGTTTAAACCCATACACATTCAAAAAAAAACTCGAATAACTCATCAGAATGACTCACAGAATGAACTTAACAGGTCCTGGGAATGTATGTGGCCCAGAGGAGAGCTCTTGGAGTCATGTAGTTGACAGGTAACCATAGGCTGAACGGTGCTCCTAACAGTGGAGACAATAAAAATCTGAGCAAGGACCCAGCAGAATCAGGCAACAGGTTAGATGTAGATGTACAAAACAAAACAAAAAAAAGAGTGTGAGAGAAAGAGTCCTGTGCTGTAAGTGTTAATTCTTTAAGACAAAGATGCCAGACCAACCCATCTTTTTTGTTTGTTTGTTTTTTGTTTTGGTTTTTTGGATTTTTTTTTTTTCGAGACAGGGTTTCTCTGTATAGCCCTGGCTGTCCTGGAGCTCACTCTGTAGACCAAGCTGACCTCAAACTCAGAGAAATCCTCCTTGCCTCTGCCTCCCAGAGTGTTGGGATTACAGGCGTGCGCCACCACAGCCCGGCTCCACTGACCAAAACCCACCCATTCCATGTCTCAAGAATGAGAGTATTGCTCTCTTAAGATTATTGCTTCCTGCCATCAGCAGTAGCATTATTGGGGGAAAGGGATGCCTAAGAAAATTTGGCCAAATCCTAGGAAAGCTAATGGTTTCATTTGCTGTCTAGTCTCTGTGTGATAAAAAGTGCAGGAAGTAACTGAAGTCCTAGCTGGAACAGTCTATAAGGTTGGACCACCGTGGCTAGGATTTTGAAGTTCTCCTGGATGCAAATTTTTGAAGGAACAGCTTCCGAGGCGGCCAGTGAGGAGGCTACTTGTCTTCTCGTCATTAGTGTCTGGTCCTATTTTGCTCTTCTTCTTGGTTTCTTCCTTCATGTCTACTGCTAAGCTTGTCAGGAAGTTTCCCCTGATCAAATCTAATCTTTATTAGTTTTGAAGGAATCCACAGCTTTTCATTTTCTGTGGAAACAAAGGCATCACCTTTCCTGACTTCCAGTCTGAGGTTATCACACATATAGACAGTGGTGGCGCACGCCTGTAATCCCAGCACTCTGGGAGGCAGAGGCAGGCAGATTTCTGAGTTCGAGGCCAGCCTGGTCTACAGAGTGAGTTCCAGGACAGCCAGGGCTACACAGAGAAACCCTGTCTGGAAAAAAACAAATCCAAAAACAAAAACAAAAAAAACCAAAAAAATCATCATCAGTCCTTCCTAAAATCCAGTGTTTTTCAGCAGCTGTGCTACTTGTCTCATTGACATTTTTAAAAATTTAAAGTCAATAAAGCATTATTTAATCTATCTCTAGGAGATCCCACATCCCCTTCTGTTTAGTGAGCCTTTCCTTTAAAGTTCATAGCTAAAATACATTTTATGTCATGGTGGCACATGCCTGTAATCCTAGCACATGTGGTGGCACATGCCTGTAATCCTAGCACTTGGGAGGCAGAGGCAGGCGGATTTCTGAGTTCGAGGCCAGCCTGGTCTACAGAGTGAGTTCCAGGACAGCCAGAGCTACACAGAGAAACCCTGTCTCGAAAAAAAACAAAAAACAAACAAACAAACAAAAATATATATATAAAATCAGTATTTTTCATTTCCTTCTGACCCAAAGATTTATTTTATTATATGTAAGTACACTGTAGTTGTCTTCAGACATCCCAGAAGAGGGAGTCAGATCTCATTACAGATGGTTGTGAGCCACCATGTAGTTGCTGGGATTTGAACTCAGGACCTTTGGAAGGTCAGTGCTCTTAACCACTGAGCCATCTCTCCAGTCCCATAATCTATCTATATATTTTTTTTTAGGGAAGTAAAAACACTTTATGATAAAATTAAAGATTTACATGTAAAATATTTCAGATAAACACGTTAAAATCGACAATTTTCATAGAAAATTAAGGAGTAAAGTGGTAGACATGTAAAACATTGCTAAATTAATTAAAATATGGGATAGAAACATTTTATGATAGAATTGAAGATTTACATGGAAAATATTTCTGATAAAATTGTAGAAAATGTAGAAAACATGTTAGAATTAAAGATTATCATGGAAAATTTTATATAGAGATAATAACAGTAGGCATAAAAGTATTCCTAAGTTGATTAAAAGTGGAATTATAAACATTTTCTGAAAAACTTGAAGATTTACATGGAAAATATTTCTGATAAAATTGTAGAAATATATAGAAAAACATGTTAAAATTAAATATTATCATGGAAATTATATAGATAAAATGATAGGCATAAAGATAATTCTAAGTTGATTGAAGGTGGAATTATAAACATTTTCAGATAACATTGAAGATTTACATGGAAAATATTTCTGGTAAAATTCAAGAAATAAATAGACAAACACGTTAAAATTGACTATTTCATGGAAAATTTTACATAAAAAATGGTTGTTGTAGGAGTGGCCCCTTGTTCTGGAAAGACTCAGTGAAGCAGTATTCAGCAAAACCAGAACGGGGAAGTGGGAAGGGGTGGGTGGGAGGACAGGGGGAGAGAAGGGGGCTTACGGGACTTTCGGGGAATGGGGGGCTAGAAAAGGGGAAATCATTTGAAATGTAAATAAAAAATTATATCGAATAAAAAAATAATAATAACTAAACAAAAAAATGGTTGTTGTAAAAACTAAATTAATTGAAGGTGGAATTAGAAAGATTTGTGATAAAAATCAAAGATTTACATTGGAAACATTTCTGATAAAAATGGAGGAAGTATATAGAAAGACATTAAAATTGAAGATTATCATGAAAAATAATTCAGATAAAATGGTAGACATAAAGGAAATTATTAAATTAATTAAAAGGGGAATTACAAATACTTTCTGATAAAATTGAAGATTTACATGAGAAATATTTTGTTAGTCTATGTCTTTTTTGTTGTTGTTGTTTTGTTTTTTGGGTTTTGTTTTTCCAGGATTTCTCTGTATAGCCCTGGCTGTCCTGGAACTCACTTTGTAGACCAGGCTGGCCTCGAACTCAAGAAATCCGCCTGCCTCTGCCTCCCAGAGTGCTGGGATTACAGGCGTGCGTCACCACCACCTGGCTAGTCTATGTCTTTTTATTGGGGAGATGAGTCCATTGTTAAGAGATATTAAGGAATAGAAATTGTGTCTTCCTGTTATTTTTTATGTTATTTTTATGTTTGTGTGGGTATCTTCTTTTGGGTTTGTTGGAAGAAGATTACTTTCTTGCTTTTTCTAGGGTGTAGTTTCCCTCCTTGTGTTGGCATTTTCCATCAATTATCCTTTGTAGGGCTGGATTTGTGGACAGATTATTGTGCAAATTTGATTTTATCATGGAATATCTTGGTTTCTCCATCTATGATGATTGAGAGTTTTG
Organism: Apodemus sylvaticus; assembly: GCF_947179515.1. NCBI lineage: Eukaryota > Metazoa > Chordata > Mammalia > Rodentia > Muridae > Apodemus > Apodemus sylvaticus. The sequence goes on along the minus strand of NC_067472.1, from coordinate 79,306,153 downwards.
CTGGGTATAGTAACCTGGGCTGGCATTTGTGTTCTCTTAGGGTCTGTATGAGGTCTGCCCAGGATCTTCTAGCCTTCATCGTCTCTGGTGAGAAGTCTAGTGTGATTCTGATAGGTCTTCTTTATATGTTACTTGCCCTTTTTCCCTTACAGCCTTTAATATTCTTTCTTTGTTTAGTGAATTTGGTGTTTTGATTATTATGTGCCGGGAGGACTTTCTGTTCTGGTCCAGTCTGAAGACTTCTTGTGTGTTCATGGGCATCTCTTCCTCTAGGTTAGGGGAGTTTTCTTCTACAATTTTGTTGAAGATATTTACTGGACCTTTAAGATGTAAATCCTCACTCTCATCTATACCTATAATCCTTAGTTTTGGTCTTCTCATTGTGTCCTGGAGTTCCTGAATGTTTTGAGTTACCAGCTTTATGCATTTTGCATTTTCTTTGATTGTTGAGTCCATGTTTTCTATGGTATCTTGAGCACCTGAGGTTCTTTCTTCTATCTCTTGCATTCTGTTGTTGATGCTTGCATCTATGACTCCTGGATTCTTTTTTTTTTTTTTTTTTTTTTTTTTTTTTTTTTTTTTGGCTTTTTCGAGACAGGGTTTCTCTGTGTAGCCCTGGCAGTCCTGGAACTCACTCTGTAGACCAGGCTGGCCTCGAACTCAGAAATCCACCTGCCTCTGCCTCCCAAGTGCTGGGATTACAGGTGTGCGCCACCACCACCCGGCTCTGAATCCTGGATTCTTTCCAAGGTTTTCTTCTTCAGAGATATCTCACTTTGTGATTTCTTTATTGTTTCTACTTCCACTTTTAGATCCTGGATGGTTTTGTTCAGTTCCTTCACTTGATTGTTTATGTTTTCCTGTAATTCTTTAAGGGATTTTTGTGTTTCTTCTTTAAGGGCTTCTGCCTGTTGACCCATGATCACCTGTATTTCTTTGAGGGACTTATTTAAGTCTTTCTTGAAGCCCTCTATCAGCATCATAAGATAAGATTTTAAATCCAACTCTTGCTTTTCCAGTGTGTTGGGGTATCTGGGATTTGCTGTGGTGGGAGAACTGGGTTCTGATGTTGCCATGTGGCCTTGGTTTCTGTTGGTAGGGTTCTTGTGCTTGCCTTTCTCCATCTGGTGCTATGGGTATTGTTGTCTCTGGCTGGAGTTTATTCCTCCTGTGGGCCTGTAAGCCTGTGTCCTTACTCCTCTGAGTTCAAAAGTGAAAGCACTGCTGGGAGATCTCTCTCTCCTGGCTCCTGGTGGGCTGTGCACAGAAGGCTGTGGAGTCTCCCAGCTCCCTGGTGCAAAATCCATAATCTATATTCTTAACTCAGCATAAATTTCTTTATCTAGCATTTTTATGGGCTGCTATTCTGCTTCCTTGTCACAAGGTGGTGGTGTAGACTTCAGACTGGATTCCTCTGAAGTTTGTTGTTTTGTTGTTGTTCAAAGGATCATGCAATCTCTATCCTATCTACACTAATCTAATCCTGAATGTTTTGAGTTACCAGCTTTATGCATTTTGCATTTTCTTTGATTGTTGAGTCCATGTTTTCTATGGTATCTTGAGCACCTGAGGTTCTTTCTTCTATCTCTAGCATTCTGTTGTTGATGCTTGCATCTATGACTCCTGGATTCTTTTTTTTTTTTTTTTTTTTTTTTGGCTTTTTCGAGACAGGGTTCTGATGTTGCCATGTGGCCTTGGTTTCTGTTGGTAGGGTTCTTGTGCTTGCCTTTTCAATTTTTCACTTCTCTCGTTATCTAGGTCTGTTTTATTCTGATCTTTCTTAAAGAGCATATATAAAATTGCAAACACTGATGACAATATCATTATTTCTATGCTGATAATCAAAACAAAATTATATGGGATCCAAATGCCCTTTACCATTGTGACCTCCATTTTAAACAGAAAATATTTTCTTCTTAATCACCAACTTTTTGTTGGTGATTAGCTTTTATGCACATTTACAAACTATATTTATATCTCATTTGCTCTCCTTTCCTTGGAGACTTTATGCGCACTTACAGAACATGTTTATTTCCCTTTCTCTCTCCTTCCCATGGAGACTTTATGCAGATATACAGAACATTTTTATTTATTTCTCTTTCTCCTCCCTTCGGAGACTTTATTATCTCGTTCTCTCTCTCTTCGAAGATTTTACTTTTTATATTCAAACTCAGTATTTCTCTCTATGTCCGTCTATGTTTAGTTTCTTTTCCCTTTTACTGGTTTCAAATTTAACTCATTACCCTTTCAGAAGTTTGGGACTTGGGCCCTTAAGTCTGGGCTTGGATTTCTGCTTGCTGTCCCTGGTGCTCCTTCTGTGGCTCACCTAGCAGCTGGCACTGCTTGCTGGCTCCGCCCCTCGGCTCGGTCTAGCGCGTTACCCTACTGGTTCTGCCTAGTGCCAGCCCCAGCCAAGCCTCTCCAACCCACTGTGTTTCGTGGCTACAGGCTTTTCTTAAGGGTGCCCGCCCCGCCCCGTCTCAGCTCCAGGAAGGTGTTGCCAGCAGCTGCACCAGGATGCGGCAGACCTGAATTTGGCTGCGGCCTCTGGGAAGTTATTCTAGCTGGGCCATGCCTAAGTCCGTTCCTCCGCGCCTTGGAAGTGCCCTGGTCCTTACCTGGCAGCCGGCTTTGCTGCTCAGCAGGGAGTTTTAGGGGCGCCATCCTCAGCACGCCGTTTCCCACTCCCACCCTGTGCCTGCCTCTTAGTCTGTGTCACTGGGAAGCCGCATTCCATCTGGCTTCCGGAAGTACTTGTTCCCAGACTTCCATCCAGGACTTTTTTGGGCTCTAAGCTTTGATTTCTAGTTCCATCTTCAATGCACCAGTTATCACCAAACTGTCTCTAACTGCCAGCCACCCAAGTAATAACATAGAGACCATTTATTAATTATAAAAGCTTGGCTTTAGCTAGCTTGTTCCCAACTAGATCGTGTATCTTAAATTACTAATCTGTGCTCTGCCACATGACTTGTTACCTCTCCTCAATACCAGTACCTGCTTCTTCCCACATCTGGGTAACAATGTGGAGGAAGAAGCAATGAAACAATGAAACTGCCTAGCAAATCTCCAGCCTCAGATTCTTTCCCAGAGTTCCTAACTCTGCCCAGAAGTCTTGCCTATACTCTCCTTTTTGCTTTAGACCTTTCAGTTAGTTCTTTAGCGTTGTTTGGTTGTTTGTTCCTTGAGACAGGGTTTCTTTTTTTTTTTTTTTTTTTTTTGTTTTGTTTTTTGGATTTGGTTTTTTCAAGACAGGGTTTCTCTGTATAGCTCTGGCTGTCCTGGAACTCACTCTGTAGATCAGGTTGACCTCAAATTCAGAAATTCGCCTGCCTCTGCCTCCCATGTGCTGAAGTTAAAGGCTTAGCACCAAATTGCTCTAATCCTATAGCAACTCAACACAAACCCAAGTGTAGAGTTCTGTGTAGTATATCAAAGCTGCAGATGTAAGACTCGGGCAACCTGAGACGGCAACAAAGCACTCTGTTCTGTCCGTTCCTTCCTTGGACCTTTTTTATTTGTTTGGTTTTTGTTTGTTGTTTCTGCGTAGCCCTGGCTATCTTGAAACTCACTATTTAAACAAGGTTGGCCTCAGAATCCAGAGATCTGCCTGCCTTTGCCTCCCAATTGCCAAGACTACCAGGTTTCCTCGGACCTTCTCTGAGGCAGGATCTCATATTCTAAACTGGCCTTGACTTTACAAGAGGTAGAGGCTTCTGATCCACTTCCTGAATGCTGGGACTCCAAGTGTGCCCACCACACTAGGTCCAAACCTAGTTCTGGAAGTGTCTAGCCTCTGTCCAATCTTATCTAGGCCTAGAGTGTCTTCAGCTTCTGAGACTTACTGCTGAATAAGCTCACCCCTTCATAATTCTCTCTGAACTCTGTCAGGCTGGTTCAACTTAGCAGTTCTGGCTCAAACTCCTCATCAGGCTCACTGGTTTACTCTGGCTTTTCTCGGTTTCTCCTGAATTCTGCTTAGCCTCAAACTAACTCTGGCAATCTCTTCTGCACTTCTGGCTCCTTCTCATTCTCTCTCTCATTCTGTCTTCACTGTGTCTAGCTTGGTTTCTTTTTACAGCCTGCTTCTGTACAACTCTCCCCTTCAAACTGCCTCACTTTTTCTCCCCCCCTTTCTCTCTATGATCTAAGTAGCTTCTTTTCCTCTCTCTTTTCTTTTTTTTTAATTAATTAATTTTATGTGTGAGTGCTCTATCTGCATGTACACCCCAGTGTCAGAAGAGGGCATCAGATCCCATTACAGATGGTTGTGAGCCAACATGTGGTTGCTGGGAATTGAACTCAGGAAAAGCAGACAGTGCTCTTAACCACTGAGCCACCTCTCCAGCCCTTCCTCTCTCTTCTCATGACAGTTGGGCATATCCTGTTCTGTCAAATCTTTCTCTGACTCATCACTTTGCCACTTAATTAGACATCACTTTCAAACATGGCTGCTTCCTTATACAAACTAACTTTACCTTCACTGTTTGGGATTAAAGGTGAATACTAGGGGCATATCTGTATTGTAGCCAGAGATATTAAAGGTGTGTGCTAAGGGCTAAGCCATACCGCAACTAGAAATAATTATTAGTAGTAGTAGTAATAGTAGTAGAAGTAGTAAATAACACAATCTCAGGGTTCACAGTGTAATCAAATGTCCTGCAACACCTTTCCCCTCTGTCCTTTTTTCTCTCCTATCTAGTTTTAGGGGGCTGAGGGGGTAGAGGAGGATGGAAGAAAGAAGAACCCAGAAGGTAGCCAAAGTCCAGCCACAGAAAAGCTAAATGGCATCTTTCTGCAAGATGAATTCTCAGCCAGATATGGAGAATTAGGGGCTAGAGAGATGGCTCAGTGAATAAGAGCATTGACTGCTCTTCTGAAGGTCCTGAGTTCAAATCCCAGCAACTACATGGTGGCTCACAACCATCCGTAAAGAGATCTGACGCCCTCTTCTGGTGCTGTCTGAAGACAGGTACAGTGTAGTTATATATAATAAATAAGTCTCTAAAAAATAGATATGGAGGATTAGACCCACACAATCTCCATCAAAGGATTAACCTACTCATGTGATCAGAACACTCAAGGCTAACCACCTCTGGAAACGCTGACATGAGACTTACAAACTGGACATTGTCTACTTTCACCTGAGATGCTCCACTTTACTGTGTAAACGGACTCCAGCCGTATTCTATAAGCACACTTTACATGGCTCTTCTGAACACTTTTAAAAGATTTATTTCATGTGTATGAGTGTTTTGTCTGTATGTTAAGTGAATTGTCTGGAGTCTACAGAGGCCTGAAGAAGGTGCCAAGTCCTCTGGAACTGGAGTTACAGGTGGTTGTAAGCTACCATGCAGGTGCTGAGAACTCACCTCAGGTCCTCTGCAAGGGTAGCCAGAGCTAACTGCTGAGCTGTCTCTTCAGCCCCTCATCTGGATTTATTTTCAAAGATTTATTTATTATTATATGTTATACATAAGTACACTGTAGCTGTCTTTAGACATACCAGAAGAGGGTGTCAGATCTCATTACGGATGGTTGTGAGCCACCATGTGGTTGCTGGGATTTGAACTTAGGACCTTCAGAAGAGCAGTCAGTGCTCTTATACACTGAGCCATCTCACCAGAGATTCTTTAGATTAAAAAAAGGTCACAGAGACTGAGAGGAGTCTAGCCCAAGATTCTAGTAACACTTTATTGTCCTTTATCTTTGTCTTTTCAGAGTTTCAATCTGTGTTCCTGCTGCAGTGTCTTAAGTGTTGGGGTCATAAGTGTGTATCTGTATCTCGCTCCATTTGATTTTTAGAAGAGATGTGATGTAGCTTGTTTGTGCCTAGACATCTCTCTAGGGATGTAATTGGGGAATCTACAGCATTTGGAACAGATACTGTCAACTAAGCTGATAGGATAAATTTAAGAAAGAAAGTCAGTTAAGAAGCTTCTATTATCATTTCGTGAGAGTCGAAGAAGCTGTGCGAAAAGATGTGACAGTCAAAAGTCATTTCTACACTTACAATTATCCACAAGGGAACAAGCATTTGCTGGGTATCCACCATGCGCCTCACTGTGGAGACAAGACTCGGGTTATTAGACGCTTCCAAATCTGGTCTGCATCCTCAATGTCACAAAAACAAAATAAGGCCGGAGTAACTACCACTAAGAAAACTTCTCTGGACGAGGCTATGCACGCCTTTAATCCCAGCACTGAGACAGGCGATTTCTCTAGAGTTGGAAGGCCAGCCTAGTTTACATAGCGAGTTCTAGGTCAGCCAAGGATATATATAGTAAGACCCTGTCTCGGAAGGAAGGAGGGAAGAAGGAAGAAAAAGGAAGAATGCTTCCAAAACTCAAGCGTTCAAAGGACTATTGGGGGAGAAGGGTATGACTTCGAAATGTTGGAAAGCACAGGATCCCTGCAAGAGATATGGGGGCGGTTATTTAATGACCAAGGACTGGAACTCCCCTGACTCTAGTTAATTTTGCCTCTTACAGGCTGGGAGATCTTCCCTCTGGACCGAACCCAGGCGAGCTAACGGTTGTCGCAAACTAGCCCCATGCCCGCTGCCCTGGAAACTACAACACCCATAAGCCTTCGGGGGCGCTCGTGCATTGTGGGGCGCTCCGCATTTTCCGCCTAAAGCGGCCCCTCAGGCTGAACTGTGGAAATTCTCCATCATCCCCCGCGAGATACCAGGAACCGCCTCTTCCGCTCCATGCCCGGATATCAGTGGCTGTGGCCATAGAAACTGTCAGCTAGAGGCTCCCAAACGCCCTGTCCGGACCCTCATTTCCGCAGGAAGTGATCTACAGTTCCAAGTGCCTGTCCTTCCCTGCACGCGCGGGCTCCGGGTTCTTAGTTCTCGGTCCCGGTCGCCGAGTGCTAGCACAATGGCGGCAGCTACTCTATTACGAGCGACGCCCCGCCTCAGCGGTGAGGGGGCGGGTTGGACGCAGGCAGCCTGGAGACCTGAGGGGCGTGGAGGGTAGCTGGGTTCAGATCCACTCCCTGACTCCAAGTACCTTTCCCTGCAGGTCTCTGCGCCAGCCCGACCCCATTTCTGCAAGGTCGGCTGCGGCCGCTGAAGGCCCCGGCATCGCCCTTCTTGTGTCGCGGCCTAGCTGTGGAGGCCAAGAAGACTTACGTTCGCGACAAGCCCCATGTGAATGTGGGGACTATCGGGCATGTAGACCATGGCAAGACCACCCTGACCGCGGCCATCACAAAAAGTGAGTAGGGTTTGGTTGGGGGCATCCAGCAAAGGCCTGTCAGCTGGAAGGGTCAGCACTAGGGAGTAGGGTGGGTGTCTTGTAGTCCGCCGAAGTTTAGCCTGGCGCCAAAAGACACTTCCGACGAGGGGTGGTTTAGAAGATGCAGGAGACAGGTTTCCCTGTACAACAAGAGCTCTATGAGGATTGAAACTGTGAGTGGTTTCTATCTTGTGTGGAGTGGTCTGTAAGGAGATGTTGCCAGTGAAGAAGTTGAAGTGTCTGTGACGAGTAGACACCTTGGGAAATTCTTTCTGTCGCTCACCCTCTTCCAAAGCTACCTTTCCTAGAATTAGGGGTTTCAGAGAGATTTATCCTTCTCGATTGTTTATGTATGAGGGATCCAGGCGTGTGCCCCAGCCTGGTCTGTAGCTCTGAACCTGAGTTGAGAGGTGTGTTCTCTTCCTCCGGTAGTTCTAGCCGAGGGAGGTGGAGCTAAGTTCAAGAAGTACGAGGAGATAGACAATGCCCCAGAGGAGCGAGCTCGGGGTATCACCATCAATGCAGCTCATGTGGAGTATAGCACTGCTGCTCGACACTATGCCCACACAGACTGCCCTGGTCATGCAGATTATGTTAAGGTGAGGGTTGCTGGGGACAGCCAGAACCTGCTTCTGGTCAGTGGAGGTGTGAGGGGAGGAGGTTATAAAGTAGTGGTGGTGTTTGCATACAAAAACAAGGATTTGTGGCCCTAACTGTGGGTGGAGGACATGGCAGAAAGATGGGGATCTTCACAGCTACCTCTAGTTAGATGATGCACGTTGAAGAGGTCCTTGAACCAAGTCTGCCTTCTTCCTCTTCCACCCAGAACATGATCACAGGCACTGCCCCTCTGGATGGCTGCATCCTGGTGGTGGCTGCTAACGATGGCCCCATGCCCCAGACCCGAGAGCACTTACTGCTAGCTAAACAGGTACTGGGGTCTGGGTGGGATGGAAATTAGTGAGAAGTTAGATAACTCAGGATAGTTTCTCAGTTTTTTCTCACCTGCAGATTGGGGTGGAGCATGTTGTGGTGTATGTGAACAAGGCAGATGCTGTCCAGGACTCGGAGATGGTGGAGTTAGTAGAGCTGGAGATCCGAGAGCTGCTCACCGAGTTTGGCTATAAAGGAGAGGAAACCCCAGTCATCGTAGGCTCTGCTCTCTGTGCCCTTGAGGTAAGCACGTTACAGGTTCCTGTTGGTAGAGGATGGGATAGAGCTTTGCTCTGTACCTGCAGACTTAGCATCCTGTGATAGGAGCAGAAGTTTCAGGGTCTTGTCATCTCTCTCCAACAGCAACGTGATCCTGAACTAGGTGTGAAGTCAGTGCAGAAGCTTCTAGACGCTGTGGACACTTACATCCCAGTGCCCACCCGGGACCTGGAGAAGCCCTTCCTGCTCCCTGTAGAGTCAGTTTACTCTATTCCTGGTGAGGCCCGTGCTCACCTACACCCATCCCCATAGGAACCATCTAACCCTGGGTGCCTGATGACCCATCCTGTTTCTTTCCAGGCCGGGGCACAGTGGTGACAGGTACACTAGAGCGTGGCATTTTGAAGAAAGGAGATGAGTGTGAGTTGCTGGGACATAACAAGAATATCCGCACGGTAGTGACAGGTAAAAGATGATTTCAGATCAAGGGCGTGGGCAGAATGATCTTTTCCCATGGAGATCTTATACCTTCGTTTTGCCTCAGACCCCCTTCTCTCCTGTCTTCTTCCTTATAGGCATTGAGATGTTCCACAAGAGCCTGGAGAGGGCTGAGGCAGGGGATAACCTGGGTGCTCTGGTCCGAGGCTTAAAGCGTGAAGATTTGAGGCGTGGCTTGGTCATGGTCAAACCAGGCTCCATCCAACCCCACCAGAAGGTGGAGGCCCAGGTGAGGGCTCTAGGTGATAGTTTGGCAGGGCTGAGCCAAGTTTCCCTTGCATAGAAGGACTTCTGGCCAAGCCATTCCATCTTTACTGCTCCTCTCCTCTAGGTTTATATCCTCAGCAAGGAGGAGGGCGGCCGCCACAAACCCTTTGTATCTCATTTCATGCCTGTCATGTTCTCCCTGACGTGGGACATGGCCTGTCGGGTCATCTTGCCTCCAGGGAAGGTATGTTGGGGCTTGGGGGATATAAAAGGAAAGAACTGGGCTTTGGTGGTCCATGACTTTAATCCCAGCAGTTAGGAGGCAGAGGCTTGTGAATCTCAAGTTCAAGGCCGACCGGTCTGGTCTACACAGCTAAATCCAGGGCAGTTGGATACACAGAGAAATCCTGCCAAACAAACAGATGTGTTTTGTTTAGATTCATGGAACACAAAGGGCTCAGGAAAATCCTGACTAAAACTGCATAATAACCAGATTCCTGATTATGGTCCCTTTCACTTTTTCCATGCTGTCTACATGTGTCTAGAAGCTAGGTGAAAACTTCCCAGATTCTTCAACCTGTTGTGTTTTCCCGCCAGTAGTTGAATGAAAGGTATCCTGATGATTGCCTGTGTTTTTCCTTCTGTTAGGAACTTGCCATGCCTGGAGAGGACTTGAAGCTTACCCTAATCTTGCGGCAGCCCATGATCTTAGAGAAAGGCCAACGTTTCACCTTGAGGGATGGCAACAAGACCATTGGCACTGGACTTGTCACAGACGTACCAGCCATGACCGAGGAGGACAAGAACATCAAATGGAGCTGAGTCTGGACTTCTGTTCTGGTTGTTGAGCTTAAAGCTGCCCTGGTCCATATTCCCACTGTGGACATGAGCTGCACCCAAGCAGAGTATACCTATGGACGTTTCTCCTGCTCAAAGGAATGAATGACCTCCCAGGAGAGGTAGGCAAATAAAACTGTTGATGGAGAACTCAGCCTGTGTCTTGTACCTTCTGTGTAGATGTGGAGGAGCATTGGATTTGGAGTACTGCAGGACCATCTGAGTTTCTCTAGCATCTCATCCTTTTCTGGCATACAGGCCAGACAAGCTCAGACTCAAAGCCATTATCAGTGCTGAGACAACTTGAGAAAAAGTACCCAATTCAGTGAGCTTTGTGCAACTTTCCAGCAAAATACAATTGTTATCCCAGATTGGGAACAAGTTTGGTTATCATTGGGAGTCACCATGAATGGGGCTCAGCTCCGATGCTAATCACTTCTTTGCCCTTCTGTGTCTACTTGTAGCTTTTGTGTTACATTTAATCTGTAGATCTAGTACTTAATACACCTAAGTACAGACTTCACCTTAGCAAATTGCTTGTATTGTGTGCTTGATGGTCAACACCAAGCCAAGACGTTTGAGAGCTGAAGTTCATCTCAGCGGTAGAGCATTTGCTCAGCTTGTATACCTCCTGGGTTCAATTCCTGGCACCAAATATACAACAGCTGCCCCCCAAATCATAGCTAGGCATTATGGCCTATAAGGAGCTGATAGAGACATGAAATTCAGAAATTCAGTACCCTCCAGTTCTGTGTATGTTGAACCTATGGCTTTACAGCTTCCCCCGCTGCTTCCCTCCCTGTACCATCTCCTGAGGGCAGTTTAGAATGTCAACCTTTTTACCTACCTTGTCCCTTCCTCTCACCCAATAGTCAAAAGCCCAGACTCAGGGGGCTTTTTCTGCCCTCAACACAGCACATGTTCTCTGTATTATGGTCCAAAGGTCCTGCAGGCCACTGAGGACTATCCTAGGCTCAAGTTACAAAACTCCAAACTGCCTCCTTATTGAGGGAGGAAAATAGTATTTTTAAGAATCAAACCTATAGGCAGGTTAAGTTAGTTTAAAATTTTATTTTTTTATTATTTTTTTTTATTTTTTATGTAATAAAAAGTAAAAGTCCTTGAGGCATCTGTCTGTCGGGTCTCTCACACAGGACACTCAAGTTAATGGAGAAGAACAGGGGGCCCAAGTCTGAGGTTATAAATAATAGAAAATAAAAGATCTTCCGTCTCCAGCGGGGGATGGGGGTAGATCAGAGGATGGGAGGGGAGGACAAGACTGGGTGGGACCCAGCAGGGGCAGAGCAGGAACCTCCCCCACCCCCGCTGGACACCAGCCCAGCCCACTTGAAGGACCCCTCCCATTCAAGGTGCTTGGCAGGAATTCCCCAACTCCCCAAGGGAAAGGGGTTGGGGGCGAGGCTAGGACTGGTCCCAGCTGCTGGGGGGAAGAGACATAGATCACTCTTCCCTCCACTCATGGAGGTCTCAGGTCGCGGCCAGGACAATCTTCAGTTCCCCGGGGGGTGGAAGGGGAGCTGCTGGGAGGGATGAGATTGAACTGGTTGGAGGGGAAAGAGAGAGAGCAGGAGCATTAGAACCAGAGCAGCTGTCCCTCTGTCAATGCGTCCAGGGGGGGTAAGGGGGTGTGGGGAGGAGCGGCCTCCTCGAGGAGTCTCGGGGCTGTCAGAAGCATAGGTCAATCGTTGTTTCCCAGTAGGCCAGAGCCCTTACTTGGTTGCCCAGCTCAGCCCCCCACGCCCCAGTCTGGCCCTGTCTGCTGCGCTGACCTTACCTCGGCTAAGTCAGGAGACAGTCGGGGTCACTGAGAGCTGGGGAGGCAGTGGGGAGGGGGGCTGCTGGATCACAACTGAGCGAGGACGGAGGGAAGCAAAGGACAGAGCCAGGAGCAAGCCCCTGGCGGCGGCGACTGTGGCTTCTGCCCACCCTACATACTTCACAGACAGGCGTGGGTCGGCGGGCGCCCTCTGGGACAGCCCTGCCTCCAAAGACCCCTCAATCCCCACCCAGAACCCGTGCATCCTGCCCCACCTGCAGCCCCTCAGCTCTTCCATGCCAAATTCCCCCAGCTAACGAGAACTCACGAATCCTGTCATCGGCTCCTCCTGGAAATCCAGGCGCCTGGCCAGGCTGCTCACCTTGGGGGTGTCCGATGTAGGGGTAGGGTGAGGGTGTGGAAGCTGAGAGTGCAGGCACCCCACTCGGGGGCACCGCGCCTTGGGGGGGCCCCCCATGGCCCTGGGGGGGGTGCAGCAGCATCACCTGGGGCGGGTGGGGAGCCCCAGGGTGTGGGGGCGGGGCTGCTGTGACTCCAGTTTGGACATGGGCCTGTAGAAAGAATTAGCTTCAGTGCCCAGCTTGATGAGAGGTTCTGAGATCCCTTACCAATGCAGCACTGTAAAGTGGAACAGGTACCACTACAAGTACCCTACAACAGCTCATCCTCTGGCAAAGGTACAGAAGCCATAAACCCCTGGGTTCCTACCTGGGTAACATGGGCCATGTTGGTGAAGCCGTGGGGCAGCTGCTGGTGGGGGTGGATGGCATACACAGCAGCTGGCTGGGGGAAGCTGCTTTGAGGGGACTGGGCAGAAGGTCCCGGTGGTAGAGAAGGTGGCGTGCCTGTTAGGGCCCCTGGATGGTACAGATTCTGCTGCGGCTGTCCACTGCCCAGGTGAGGGGCCTGCCCCGCCTGGTGCTGCCAGAGTAGAAGTGAGGTATGAGTGCCACCCGTTCCGCTATGCAGGCAAACCACAGGCTCATGCCATTTCTCTGCTCTTCTCAAGCCCTCTTCCAGCCACCCATTCCGGTTCAACCACTCAGACCTCCCAACCCACCCCCACATTACAGGCACCTGAACGGGACTGGGGGCCGCATGCTGGGATTGTGGCTGGCTCCCAGTAGGTGTGGTGGCCGGTTGCGGCTGGTGGCCATGGAGCTGCGTGGCATGGTGTGGGTAGGATTGGTGAACAGTGGCTGCAGCAGGAAAGAAGGAAGACCCAGTGCTGAGCACACTAAATTGATAGCGGTACACACATCCCGGTGACAAAGTAGACAGCACGACTCACCATAGAGGGCTTGGGGAGTAGGCTGCTCTGCAGAAGGGTACTGAGGAGTGGAGGATGACACGATGGCCTGGGGATGGCTTCCCGATGTCAACATTCGTGGATTGCTTTGAAGCATAGGGGCAAACACCGGCTGGGGAACAAACAAAGCAAAATGCTAAGTAAACCTGCCTGAAATGTCCTGTCAACTTGTGTGTGCATAGATAGCAGCATGAGCCTCCACGGTCATCTTAAAGACAGTAACCACCTTAACTCAGAGGGAAAAACTGAGAGCAGAGGTACAATGTCCTGTTACACGAGTTATATCTTACACAACCAAATCAACACTGCCAATTCCACAGCCAGCCACCACTACTCAGAATAGCACTGCTCCCTCACTCAGGTTGAAATTCAGGTGTTCTGTACCTGTGAAGGGTAGTGTGCCATGGGCTGCATCATGGCAGGCTGGCCTGGGAACTGCTGGGGGTTGTAGGGGATGTAGGAGGAGTAAGGTGTGGCAGCCACCAGGGGTGGGCCAGCAGCAGCAGCAGCGGCCTGCATCATCGGAGGGGCTGAGGCTGGTTGGTGTTGGTCAGAGCGCTGAGGGGGGAGTGAGCCTGTGGGTGGAGAGGAACAGTGCGAAGCTCAAGCTTCGTTTGCCAAGAGGCACTAGACAGTCCCAACTCTTCTTCCCAACCCTGCTCACCTTTTGCACCCCGGTACTTGCCCTGCTGCCCAGGCACCGAATTGGATACAGGATATGGATACATCTGAGGCGCCTAAGAAAGACCTGGGGCTCAGCAGGTGCTCATCGACACTAAACCAGCCTGAGCCGGACAATCAGCACCTTCCTTGGGCTTAGTCTCTCCTACCTGTACAGCTGGTCCCATGTGGATCTGAGGTATATATGAGATGTACTGGGGACTGTAGAGCCCACTCTGGCCTGCTGTCAGCACCGGTATAGAAGGTGTTGAATGAGTACGGGGCCCTGGTGAAGTCGGAGTACTGGTAGATTTGTTCTGTTAAGAGTCAAGAGGAGACAATTTTATTTCTGTAATCCCATTTCAGTCTTTTTAAACCCATGTTTGCCAAATATATCCTACACTTTTTCCTAAGAGCTTTATAGCAAATCATGAAATGGGCATTCTCAATTTAAGAAAGCTCTCAGTGGTTGTCTGAAACCTAGAAGCCTCATTAGAGCACAACAGTTAAAGCCATGCCAGTTGATTCCTTGAAGCTCATAGTCCTAACCCTCACACACTCGACACACCAAACAGTAAGAAATAACCAAAGCAACAGTGAGAATAACAAGCAGCTTCAGCACTCAACCCTGGAGATGTATCCCTGCTTTCCCCCAAGCAGTCCAATTGCTCCTGTCCAGACTGACAGTGCCACCTCACACTATAGGACAGCAGGCTATCATGACAATCAAGTGTTCTCCTGTTCCCCTCAAGGACACCCAAATCTACACAAAATCACAAACAGTCCCAGCTTACCACAGACAGCAGAGGCTTTGCTGGATTGAACTCCTTGGCATTGGGGTTCAAAGTAGACTTCTTTACTTGTCTGTAACACAAAGTAAAAGTAAACCAGCTCTTGAGTCACGCCCTTCACCAGCTGGTAAGCACCAAGGATCCTCACACCATCCACTGCCACTACTTACTCAGTAACAGGGCCCTCGTCTTTGTCATCTCCCTTGATGAGGCCCACTGGAGGACTGCCAGTTTGACTGGGGCAAGGTGCTGGGAGCTGCTCTGGCCCCTCAACCCCTCCTACTGCTGCCAGGGGCACTTTGTCTTCCTTATCCAATATGGATTCTGTCTTGGAGGAGACTGGGGATCCCATGGGATCTGAAGTCAATAGACCATCCACCTCTTTCTCCTTTCCTTTGGCCTCTTCTTTCAGGATCCGGGAAGGAAATGGATCCAGGCCCGTCTCAGGGGAACTACTAGGTTGAAGCTGGGAGGAGAAATAATTCATGTTTCACAGTGTCCACTCTAGCCCCAGGCTTTTACCTCCTACAATCACTCTTGCTGACTCATGTCATTCCCATTCACTTGGCCTTTGCCTCTACACATCCCTCAGGCTGCTTAAACCCCAGCTCCTGAAGTTTAAGGCTTCACTCACCTTAAACTGGGCCCCAAATTTCCTCAGTTCTTCCAACTGAAATCGTTTTTGTTCATTCTGAAGGCCAGGGACTGAGAAAACAGTGAAATGAGAAAACACACATTTTTCCCCCTGAAGATTCACACAAGGCTAGTCAGTAGTCCAGAACAAGAAACCAAAGAATGAGCTGTTGAGAATCTTAAGGCCGGGCGTGGTAGTCCACGCCTTTAATCCCAGCACTTGGGGGAGGCAGAGGCAGGCGGATTTCTGAGTTTGAGGCCAGCCTGGTCTACAGCAGGACAGCCAGGGCTACACAGAGAAACACGGTCTTGAAAAACCAAAAGATAAATGATGGCTGGAGAGATAGATGTCTCAGCAATTAAGAGCACTGACTGCTCTTCTAGAGATTCTGAGTTCAATTCCCAGCAACCACACAGTGGCTCACAACCATCTGTAATGGTATCTGATGCCCTCTTCTGGTGTGTCTGAAGACAGCTACAGTGTACTCATATACATAAATCTTTAAAAGAAAAAAAATCCAAGGGCAGATGGGCACTGCTTTTAAGTCACAATGAATTTCCAAAGGGAAACACTCCCTCCTCAAGTAAATGGGACCACAGAGTAAAATTGCCTTAAAAAAAAGCCTTTGAAGAAAAGCTCACCTTTCCCAGCTATGCGGGCCAGCTCTTGGGCTTCCAAACTCCTACTGGGCTCCTTGGTTGGGAGTTCTTTTACTGAAGAAAGAGAGACAGTAAGATCCTGCTCAAATCATATTCATAGTTCAAGCATTTACAACTGGTTCTCACCATCTGTAGGGGCCAGGGAGAGTTTTGGAGATGCCGGGGAAAGAGAGCCTGCTCCAGGATCTACAACTGATGATGTCACAGGGATAGAGGCAGAGGACGCCACTGCAGAACCAATGGGAGCCTCAGGACAGGAAGCTGAGACTGGGGCAGGGGCAGCAGATTTGGGAGACCGTGGAGGATACATCCGGCCCACTGGAAGAAAAGGGAGAGCTACACAATGGTTAGTGCTGGCCAGAAAGTAGTACATATATAGGGGGAAACCCAAAGAAAATTTAAAGCTTTTTTATACCAAGGGCCACAATTCCCTGTGTTAATAAGACCAGGGCAAGTAAGTAACAAAAGCAGGCAAATGGTTTCACTGGGTATTACAAAAAGGCGGGAAATGCTATAGCTTCTACTCTTAAAATGTTGGGGGAAAAAAAAATCTCAACAAAACACCTGACAATCAGCTACAACCCATGAACTAACAGGTTAGAACCCAGGAAGACTAAAAAGTTCTTTCTCAACAAGATTAAATTAAATCCAGCTGAATGCTTTTAAGCCCAGCACTTGGGAGGCAGAGGAGGTGTATCTTTAAGTTCGAGGCTAGCATGGTCTACAGAGTTCCAGGCCAGGCAGGGTTACACAAAGAAACTTTGACTTTAAAAAGACAGACAAAAAAGCCAGGTGGTGGTGGCGCACACCTGTAATCCCAGCACTCCGGGAGGCAGAGGCAGGCAGATTTCTGAATTCGAGGCCAGCCTGGTCTACAGAGTGAGCTCCAGGACAGCCAGGGCTATACAGAGAAACCCTGTCTCGAAAAAGCCAAAAAAAAAGAATCCAGGAGTCATAGATGACATTGTTTAATCCCAGCACTCCGGGAGGCAGAGGCAGGCAGATTTCTGAATTCGAGGCCAGCCTGGTCTACAGAGTGAGTTCCAGGACAGCCAGGGCTATACAGAGAAACCCTGTCTCAAAAAAAACAAAACAAAACAAAAAAACAACAACAACAACAAAAAAAACAAATCCAAAAAACAAAAACAAAACAGGAAAAATCCAAGCCCCGCCCCCCATCACCAGGCATCCACAAACCATCATCTCCCAACATCTCAACAACTTGACCCATTTACTACTGCCTACTCCACAAACTACCCAAGCCCGTAGTCAGCCTCCTCTCTACCTGCAGATGCTGGAGGAACAGAAGCTTCTCCAGAAGGCCTATTGTTGGGTGAAGATAAGGTCTTGGCACCTCTCAGAGGCCGCTGTGCCTTGGGGGACATGCGGGAAGGACCTGTGTTTTTAAATGTGAAGAAAAAAAAACGTGCTCATTACAAGAATCCAATACTTCATCCTGGTAACCACTTAATATCCTATTAACCACCCTTTCCACTTTCTTCTACCACAAGTTATAACCTACCTCCATTGATACCACGTGCCTCAGACCCAGGGCCAGGACTGCTGTTGTCAAGATGGTGAGGGCCACGCGGTGGCAAAGAGCTGAGGCCAGGCCGCCCTCCTCGAGAACTGCTGCATCGAACGCCTCCCCGGGGACCTTCCCGAACTCGCTGAGGCAGAGGGATATACTTCCCCTCCCTGGGGAAAGACTTAAGTAAGAACAGAAGAGCCCCAAATCCACACATTTTAACACTCAACCCCCACACCCAACTCCAGTGGTCATCATCACACTGTCACAATCGAAGGTAGCTAATGGGTTATGATATATTATTCTCCACCCACACCTAAGAGGTCAAGGGTGTCAGTTTTTTACCATTCTTCACTTCTCAGAAAGGCCAAGGGGACACTTGAGACGCTGAGCATAGACAACTCCATTTTGTGATGGATGAAACAGCACACACAAATACATTTTTTTTTTTTTTTTGGAGACAGGGTTTCTCTGTGTAGCCCTGGCTGTCCTGGAACTCACTCAGGCTGGCCTTGAACTCAGAAATCCGCCTGCCTCTGCCTCCCAGAGTGCTGGGATTACAGGCGTGCGCCACCACCGCCCGGCACACAAATACATTTTAAAAAACCCTGTAAGCTTTACTTTTGCTGCAAACTGCCAACTTTCTAGGGTTCAATCTAAGCCTCAAAACTGGGAACCCACTAGGTATTAACCTACACTCAGTAAAGTGAAATTTAACAATTGTATACAAAAAATCCTGGCCCAGGCCAAAACCTTACTGTAAGCCCCAATTAGTCTTGGCTGCCCTAATAGTTACCTGGACACCAAGCTGGGGCTCTCCCGCCCAGACCCCTGTCGCTGAACAGCGCTGTGCTTCTCCTCCTCTGTTCGCCCATCGTCATTTTCCATGGCAATCCGTAGACGGTATTGAGGGCTAGACTCAATCTCTCGAGCCAACTGGGCCGCCCGAAGCTCCCGCTGCCGAAACTCTTCCGAGTTGTCCTTTTCTAAGGGAACCCTGAGAGCGCACCAACATAAATCACCATCCCAGTGAGAGGAAAAAAATAAGAAGATATCCCTGTAACTACATGACCAGTTCAAGTCAGTGGCATTCCAGCTAATAATACTTCAAGGTTTTTGTTTTTTTTAGTAGCATTAAAGGCTGAACCCAGGGCCTTATAAATGCTAGACAAGTGCTCCACTACTGATCTTACTCCCAATTCAGTCAGTATATATTCAAGAGGCAGCTGCCGAATCCTAGGCAAAGCACCAGGACATGCTCTCAATCTGATTTTTTTTTGGGGGGGTTGGGGGGGAGGTTCAGATTAGGTCAGACTGGCCAGCAGCAAGCACACTCCCACACAGTTTTCGCCTTTCCGGCAGTAGAACTACAAGGCTGACCATCATACTCATCTTTTTAAAGGGTTGTTGGGGACAAAACCCAGGTCCTTATGCTCATATAATACATACTTTATAACTGAGCTACAATTCCAGATTAACATAGGTTATTTCTATCCACAAGAAAGCAATTCAACAGGCAAACCAGGAGGAAGGACTACTTATAAACCAAGAAAAACACTATATAACAACTATTTCATTCAGAGGTCTGCCTTACTAAATAGTAAGCCCTACACACCAGCCACCCAACTTCACCACCCTCAAACTTCCAAAAAGCTTACGTGTAAGAAGATAGACTGCTGTCATAGGTGGTCTTCACTCCATAGTTCTCCTCATTAAATTTGAACATCTCATTGGGATCCCATCCATTGGACTAGGAGAAAAAGAATGTTTAGAACTCAGCAAGAAAAGGAAAAATGGCATGCTGTTTCCTCTCCATCACATTAAAAGCTTGAACTCCTGTACAAACTGAACACACTGACATGCATTCAGTTACAAGATTTGATTCTGAGAAATAGTCTCCAATTGCAAGGAAGAAGCCAGGACTGCCCTGAGCCCTCGGTCCTCTAGCCTCCACACCCTAAACTCTGCAACTGCAGGTGCTCATGGCTATTTACATGAGTTGGCTTTAAAAAAAAAAAAAAAAAAAACTCACCCCCCCCCCTTTTCCTTTATATCTTGTGGATCTGCTCCTATGGTAGAGTAGGTACGTGAGAGTCTGAGGATGATCTGCAACAATCTGTTTCTTTTTTATCACCTGGCTTAGTGGTAGGCACCTTTATTGCTGACCTACCTTGTCAGCCTAATTTCTAAGTTTAAATTATTGAAGAGGCAGAGTTTACGGACCTACACAATAGTTATCTTATGCACCATTTCTCTCCGCTGCTTTTCTTTAAAGACAGACTTTTTGTTATATAGTCCAGATTGTCCAGTACCTCACAATTCTTCTGCCTCAACTTCCCCAAAGCTGGATTAAAGGTATGGGTTATACCATGCCCAACTTAAACTTTTTACTACAATAACAAGTGCTGGCATGGAGAAATGCTAATGGTTTTCAATACAAAGGATGGGAAAACTGACTGCTTTTTTTTCTACCTAAGAAAAGACCTCAAAACAAAAATAAACAACACTCTCCTCCAAACACAAACACACCCCAACAAAAAATGACTGTTCACACCAACAACTCATGTTAACCACACCTGAGCCCGCCTGTCCTCAGGAACTGAGAACATACCATATCGGATTCCAGATCGTAGTCATCACTGTTGCTGTCACCACCCTCCCAACGCTGAAGCACCTTCTCTTTGTGTTCTCCATTCACCTTAGAGTTCATGGCAATGGCTGAGTCAGTGAACTTGTCTGTTGGCAGAGGAGAGAAGAGTTAGGTGATGTGCCTGCTTCTCATCCTCACTCCTGACCCCATGTAGTTTAACAAAATGAAATTAAGAAACACCAGATTTGGTGCTGTTGAGATGGCTGAGTGCTTAAGAGCACTGACTGCTCTTCCAAAGGTCCGGAGTTCAAATCCCAGCAACCACATGGTGGCTCACAACCATCCGCAATGAAATCTGATACCCTGTTCTGGTGTGTACACCAGAAGACAGCTACAGTGTAGTTACATATAGTAAATAAATCTTTTAAAAAGAAAAAAGAAGAAATACCAGATTTAGTTTTATGGGAGCAGGCAGGATTATTGAAACAGATCTATCTAGATGGGGTGGTAAATGCTGGTAATGCCAGCACTCAGAAGCAGAGGCAATTTGACCTCTGTGAATCTAAGGAGGCTAGCCATATATACTAAGACCCATCCTCAACAAAAAACAAAAAGCCCCCCAATCTAATAATCCTAAAGCTAAAGTTGAAAACACGAAAGCAGGAATACCTATACCACTAGTCACATTCCCTGGACTCTATTAGGAATCAAGCTATGTTTTCAGGAAGAACTCAAGTCATCTCTACTGAAGAAGGTACTAAAAAAAGAGAAATCAATGTGTTCAACCTGCGGGTTTTCTCTACTCATTTTTCCCCCCCTTTTTTTTCTGGTTGTTTGAGACAGGACTTCTCTGTATAGTCCTGGCTGTCCTAGAACTTACTCTGTAGACCAGGCTGGCCTCAAACTAAGAAATCCGCCTCTGCCTCCCAAGTGGGATTAAAGGTGTGCGTGTGTGCATGCATCACCATTGCCCAGCCTTTATTCAGTTTCTTGACACAACAGTACAGAATAATACCTTTAGTAGCATAATTGAAGTCAACATTTCGGAAGTGGACAAGCAGAACATCACTTGGTTTAAACACCATGGTGTCCACAATGTCTTCCCGCCGAGGCCCACCTGCCGGCTCCGATGCTTTCCGATGTACTGCGTCTACTGCCAGTTCGAACTGTAAAAGCCCATTCCCAACATTCCAGGGTCAGTACCAGAATGAGGAAAAGATGGCTTCTCTTAAAGCTGTCTAGTCTTTCAACGTCAAATTCTCATGTTGCCCTGCATTTCTCAATGTCAACCAGAGAACTTAGCAAAAGCCTCAAAACTGCCTACTGTCACCCAACACACACCCTCAATTTCACTCTCCTACAGTTTCAGACACTAATTTAAGTACACTGACCTTTGAGCTCAGAGTCTTGAAAATGCCCTCATAAGTGGTGCCGTTTTTCACCTTTACGTCACAAGTAGAACCCTAGCAAAGTGAAAGATTAAATCACCTTAAGAAACTGAAACAGCATATTCCTCAGACACCCAGGTTAAAGCTCTCACGTACCACTACAGCTGTCAGGAAATGCAGCATCCTGGAATTGTTATAGACACCTTCAAACACCTATCACACGAGAAAAAATAAAGGGCAGCAGGTGAATACTCTTTCTTCCCAGACTGTCCCATACTGTCTTCTGAGTGTCTTTACAGGAGGAAAAAAAAGCACTCACGGGTGACTGTGGGGGTCCCTTTCCGGTGGTCTGTCCCCTGTTAAGAGAGAGAAACAGTTTTAATTAACGGTGAACCCTAGAACAACGTACCATGTCAACTTGCTGATTTAGGCTACGGACTGATTAGCAAGACTTTTCAGATTCTCACATTAAAGAGGAAAGTAGGCATTAATTGCTAAAACATTTTCTCCAAATTCAGGATTTTAAAGGAGCCAACAAAAAACTCAATAGCTGTCAAATGGTCTTAACAGCCAATGCAATACAACCTGACTCTTCCAACAAACGACTCACTGCTATAGTATTAAACCAACAGCCTAATTCCGTTGTCAAGGTGAAAGCTTGGGCATCCCAAATGCAGCACTACTAAGCTTAGACACATTACCTCCCAAAGGAAAAAAAGCACTTTCAAGAGCCTTGGATTCCAAATCCCAGGACGGGCATATTCTCCACACCCCACCCTTTCGCCCTCATTATTTTCATTCAGCATGTTACCCACAATGAAGGGATCCCCAAACGCCAGGTAACACTGCTCCTCGACGGCTGATGTAACCGGCAGTTGAGGAGGGCGAGGAGGGGGCCGTTGGCGGGGCTGGGGGGACCGCGCAGCCGCAAAAACCATCCACCGGGATGCCTCGCCCGGTCTGCGCCTGCGCACTAAAGCCTATAGCTTTCCACCACCCGCTCTAGAACAGAAGCCACCGCGCCTGCGTCTAGTGCCTCTCTCTATCGCATTGACACATCGAGAAAACTGAGGCACCCACTCCTCATTCACCAACACCAGACACCCCTAAACCCTCCAAGCAACCCCTCCCTCCTCCGCCTCTGCTCTACGTGTTACCGGGACAAGCCAATGCCCGAGTCATAAGACAGCATCCGCGCGCACGCACGGGCTGGGAGCGCGCGCGCAGGAGCTTCCCAGCCTGCAGTCTTCCCAGTAGCCGCTGCTTCCGCGCCCCCGCCCACCCCGTTCCCCTCTTACTGGCTACACCGGGAAGAGGAGGGAACAATCTGCTCCCAAGTCCCTCCCTCTCCATTGGTCAAACTGTGGGCCGCGCGCCCCCCCTCTATTGGCTACAGCCGGGGACCCCTTCATGCAGCTGACTCCCCATTGGCTGAAACCGGGGACCGCGAGATCCTTCGTGGTAATGGAGCCGGGGACCCCATCACCTCCTCAACCCCCCCAACACCCTTTTCCGACGGAGCTGGCGGGACGCGCCCCGCCTCCCCTCAGGGCCCAGACCCCAAGAGGTGACTAGGCCCAGAGAGCCGAGCACTGTCCCCAGGTTCCTGGAGACCGCCCAGAGATCTTTCTCTCCGACCTGCTGGCTCGAGGGTCTGCCCCCTCCTTCACGGGGTTCTGAGCCCCAAGAGCCCCTCAACAGCGCCAAGCCCGGGCGCGCCTCCGCCAAAGCCGAGTCGCTGCCTCCTGGGCTCTCCCCAGCCAGAAGTCCCGTCCTCACCTGACGCTGCCGATAGCCACTGCCCCTGGCCTTTCTTGAAGCTGCGGTGGCGCTGGCGCCGCTAAGATGCTTTCGGCTCCGCGACGGAGCCCGCTGCCGACAGCGGCTGCAGGCCCTAGGCACGGAGAGACCGCTGCGGGAGGCCCCGGGGGAGCCGCGGTGGCGGGCAGCGGCCCCGGGAGGCCGCCGTTGGGAGGGCTGGTCCCGCCGGGTGGCCGGCGAGTCACGGCCTGTTGCGTGGGGGGCGGCTGCTGTGGTTGGGAGGTCTGTTGTGGCGGCTGAGGCTTCAACATGATGGCAGCGTCCGGAAGAGAAATAAGAGGGAAGGGAAAGAGGGCCTGGGGCTGGGCCCCTGCTGGAGAGCGCGGGAAGCGAGAGGGATCGTCAAGCAGGGGACCCGCCGTTGGCGGGCGGGGGGAGCCCCGCGGTGTCAGGGGTGGATCGAGAAGACGGCGGCGCGAGGAAGCGCCGCGAGGCGGAAGGGGAGGGGGGATCTCGCGGGCCGGTGGATAGCGAGAGGGCGCGAGCCGGCCTGGCGCGCGTGCGCGTCGCTGGAGAAGGAGAGGGAGGAGCGCGGGCGGGCGGAAGCGCCAGCGGGGGAGGGGCGCGGGGAGCGCCGCCAGGCGGTTAGCTCCGGAAAGGAGAAAAGGCTCGAGTTGTGGTTCTGACCGGCCTAGCCCTTGGGGCGGAAAAGGAGCAGAGCCGCGCAGGCGCTGAGAGCACCTCTAGGTTCCGAGCCACCTTAAATGCTGGCGGCTGCGGTTGCTTCACAACGAGTGTGGGAGGGGCCAAAGCCGGGAAGGGGAAGTGCCGGCGAACCTGCCCCTCCCACGCCGGCAGCGTAACGTCAGAAAGTCTCCGCAGTGGTGTGAGGAGTCACTTCTTAGCGTGAGGTTCTTCCGCCACTCGATGACCGGTGGGCGGAGTCTCGGGGACAAAAAAAAAAAAAAAATCCCTAGGATGGGAAAAACCTAGTGCAGCTTAACTTAAGGCAGGTGGGTTTTTAAAGGTGCTGTTTTCCATCTTACCTACTTTAAAATATTAGTGAGCATTAGAATGACTGCTTTGAGAGTCTGTGCATCCTAATAAATGTGCCCAATTCTCAATTGAAATCCAGTGATTGTTCTTTCTGGGATAGCGAACCCCTGAACAGTAGCAATACAGACCCGCCTGAAGGCTAGACTTTCTAAGAGTATATTACAGAATCCAGCCCAGGCTGCGTAGCAAGACACTGTTAGAAAAATGGTGGTATGGGCCTGGTGAGATGGCTCAGTGCTTAAGAGCACTGACTGCTCTTCCAAAGGTCCTGAGTTCAAATCCCAGCAACCACATGGTGGCTCACAACCATCCATAATGAGATCTGATGCTCTCTTCTGGTGTGTCTGAAGACAGCTACAGTGTATTTACATATAACAATCTAAAAGAAAATAAAGTGGTAGTACAGTGCTTGCCTATTAAGGCAGACCTCATTCAAAATTAGGGCAGCTGTGGTGATTCAAAACTTTAATCACGGCCATAGAAGGGAGGGTAGGAGGATCAGAAATTTGAGGCTATCCTGGATTATATAATAAATTCCAGGTCAGCTGGGCAGACCCTGTTTCAAAAGGATTCCATGCTTTGGGCACAAGGGTAACTAAGCCACTCAAAGCTCAAGCTAGTGGAAGATTTGACCAGAGGTACCTGGTAAAACACAGAGAACAGGAAAGTGGGTATCTATTCAGATGGAATAGATCTGACATGACATACTACAAAAAAATGGAGCTTGGATGGAGCCCAAAAGTCTCACTATAGCTCTGGCTAGCTTTGAATTCCCTGTGTAGACCAGGATGGTCTGAGACTAACAGAGGTCTGTCTGTTTACCTCCAGAGTGCTAGGATTAAGACATACATCATCACACCCAGGCTTTGTCGTGGACTGTTAGCCTAAAATCCCATTATTGCTGAACATAATCCAAAAATTAAACCTAGGATTGGGTGGGCACTATGAAACTGAATATAGCTTTGCAGATGAGTACAAATTTACACTTTAGATTAATAACCCATTGGAGGCAGAAAAATGGAATTAATTTAAGGTCATCCTCACACATTTAACTTGAGGCCAGTGGGTCTGGTGAGACTCAGCATATACTTCCTAAAACGTGGGGGGAGGGGGGAGTTAAATAGATCATTTGTAAATAGATCATTTGGTAGCAGTGTACAAAATAAAAATGTGTGTGTGTATGTTTGCCTTGCAGGTATGTTGGTGTACTGTGTAGACTGTGTGTGTGTGTGTGTGTGTGTGTGTGTGTGTTGGCTTCAAAGGCCTGAAGCAGGTATCAGGTCCCCTGGGACTGGAGTTAACAGTCAAGCGGCCATGTGGTTGGGTTGCTGAGAATCAAAGCCAAATCCTCTGGAACTGAACCATCTCTCCAGCTCCCAGATTTTTAAGATTTTTAATGCTTGAGTGCATTATGTACACAATATAGGTTGCTAGTGGAAGACTGACTTCCAGGCAGTTAGGATGATAGTCTTAAAGCCCACACCCGAAGTGACTCACCTATCCCAACAGGGCCATACCTCCAGAGAGTGCCACTCTGTGGGCCAAGCATATTCAAACCATGACAAATGTGTATTGTTCCCAAGGACCTGGGTTCAATTCCCAGAACCTACGTCAGGCAGCTCATAATTGCCTGCAACTCAAGCTCCAGAGGGTTTACTGCCTGTTTTCTATAGGTACCTACAAACTTGACATCAACTCACAAGATACACACACACACACACAATTGAAAATATCTTTAAGGAAAAAACCTTCAGTTTCTTTGATATGTTAAGCAAACAGGACCCACACTCTCCATTTACGGCCTGCCTGTTGTTCCCCATGAGCATTTGCATTTGAAATCTGATTCTTTTACATTTGAGACAGGGCCTGGTGCTCCACTTGCTCCAGACCTGGTAAAACCTGGTAAGAGACTAAGGCTGGACCACTTCTATCTCCAAGGACACACTTCTTTCCACTCTGTTCTGATGCCCTCCTTGGACCATACCCAGGCCTTTGGGAAGGAAATATCACTCAGGCTGTGTGATAAGTGGTTTAGCTAAGATTGTCTTGTCTAGATGCTTGTCTTAGGTGAGGCATGTGGCCTCACTGTACTTGATTGCTGGGATTGGTGGTCAGACACAATTTTTAAACAGCCGGTGGGTGCCCAGTGCCCTTGTGGTTGTGCCTAGTCTCATCCTGTGGCCTCCAGTGGTCTTGAACACTCCGTTTTATTTACCCTTATTTTATGTCTGTGAGATTTTTATCTGTGTGTTTCTGTGTGTACTGCATACACCTGTAATGCCTTCAGAGGCCAGAAGAGGGTGTCATATCTCCTAGGACTGTGATTGCAAGCTGTTGTGAGTTACCATATGGGTGCTGAGAATAAACCTGGTTTCCTTGTCAAGCATTCTCAACAGCTGATCCATCTCTCTAATCCCTTTATCCCCTTCCCCCACACCCTTTAAGCCAGCATCTTGCTGTGTAACCTAGGATACCCTGGAGCTCTCAGAGATCTGCCTGCTCTTGTCTCCTAGGAGATGGGATATGTGCTTCTTATCCCAGCCCTCAGGAGATGATCTCTGTGCGTTCCAGGCCATTCACGATACATAGCAAGACCCTGTCAAAAACAAAAAGTAACTGAAATAAAGAGAAACTTCCCAACTTGGAGGAGGGAAGATTTTGTATGTCAAATACCACATTTCTGCAACCGACCAATGGGAGACTTTTGGGCTGGGTAAGCTCTGAGGTCTGTTGCTGTCCTACATCAGGTAGATTGGAACTCTGCAACAGTGTACTGCTCTTAAACATCTTTGGACCAGCCTGGCGATGGTGGTGTACGCCTGTAATCCCAGCACTCTGGGAGGCAGAGGCAGGCAGATTTCTGAGTTTGAGGCCAGCCTGGTCTACAGAGTAAGTTCCAGGACAGCCAGGGTTATACAGAGAAACCCTGTCTCGAAAAAAACCAAATCAAAAAGAAAAAGAAAAGAAAAAAAACATCTTTGAACCAACACTGGCAGCAAGAACTATCTGAGTCCTCACTGGAAAAGGATAGGAACACCCCAATTCCACTTATGCCACCACAAGGGCACTGGGCACCGGCTGTTCAAAAATTGTGCTTGACCAGCAATCCCAGCAACCAAGCACAGTGAGGTCATATGCTGCACCTAAGACAAAGAGAGCAGCATCTAGACAAGACAATCTTAGCTAAACCACTTATCACACAGCTTGAGTGATAGTTCCTTCCTAAAGGCCTGGGAAGCACCTTTCTTGAGTAGTTTCTCCACTTCCTTTCCAAAGGAAGGTTCTGACTCTGTTTCTTTCCCAGTAGACATCCAGGTTCAGTCTCCATAGTTACAACCCATGGGGCAAGCTTTGAGAGAAACAGCAGATGACTTCTTTTTTTTTTTTAATTATTTATTTATTTTATGTATGTGAATACACTGTCACTGTATTCATGCACACCAGAAGAGGGCATCAGATCTCATTATAGATGGTTGTGAGCCTCCATGTGGTTGCTGAGAATTGAACTCAGGACCTCTAGAAGAGCAGCCAGTACTCTTGACCACTGAGTCATCTCGCCAGCCCAGCAGATGACTTCTTAATTTGTTTTAACTTTTATTATTGTATGTTGCCCTCCTGTTTCTTATTTCTTTGTGGCAGGTTCTCACTGTGTGTCCTGGCCTTGCACTCTTAATGCTCCTACCTCAGCCTCCCAAGTACTGGGATTGCAGTTGCTTGCATAGTTGAGGGTTCTGGTAGTTGACACTTTAACAACTTCCCTACCCATCTATTTCCACTCTGTTCCCTGAGATTCTTCAGACTCTCAGAAGTTACATCAGCTTTTTCTGGCACCATCCATCAAGTTGTGATTCACATTATACGGGAACCTGACGCTTCTCAGCCTTTGTTACCCTCTTCTCCACTCGTTCTGTAAACACAGCCTCAAGGTCGATCTCAGTGCTTCCAGAAATTCCAACAAAGTCCTGAAATAGCAATTGACCAGGAAACAGAAAAGGATGAAATGCAAGAATTTAAAAATTGCAAGGAAGGGGCTGGTGAGATGGCTCAGTGGTTAAGAGCACCAACTGCTTTTCCGAAGGTCATAAGTTCAAATCCCAGCAACCACATGGTGGCCCACAACCATCCATAAAGAAAAACAGAACCTATGGGGAGGGAGAAAGGGAAGTGGGGTGGGCGGGAATCTCAAGGAAGGCTGGGAGGTAGTGGTGCATGCCTTGAATCCCAGCACTTGCGAGGCAGAGGCAGGCAGACCTCAGCGAGTTCAAGGCCAGCCTGGTCTTGAACAGAGCTAGTTCCAGGACAGCCAGAGCTACACAAAGAAACCCCATCCTGCAAAACAAAGCAAAAATATTTATTTACTTTGTTCAGTATATATGCATTGGTGTTTTGCATGCATGTATGTCTGTGTGAGGGTAAGCTGCCAGTTGAGTTCTGGGAATTGAGCATAGGTTCTCTACCGCTGAAACATCTCTCTAGCCCTCATCCGAAACTCTGGAGGCTGAGGCAGTAAGATTGAGAGTTCAAAGCTAGCCAGTTTGTAGTGGTAACACTCTAATCCCAGCACTTGGGAGGCAGAGGCAAGCAGATCTCTCTGAGTTCAAGGCCCTGGTCTACAGAATGAGTTTCAGGACAGCTGGGACTAAACAATGAGACTTTGTCTCGGGAAAACAAAAACAAGAACTGGGGAGGTGATTCAGTTGCACAGCGTTTGCCCACCATATTAAGGCTCTGGGTTTTCTCACCAGCACTGCAGATGATTGACAGATCAAAAGACAAGATACATAAAGAGTTTTACGCATAAAAATCTGAGGTTGGTGTTGTAAGAAAATGCTTCAGATATCATTTCTAACCTTTCCATCTGTGTCTTTTTAAAAAGTCCTTTTTTATGTGCTTGGGTTTAGCACCATGTATGTGCCTGGAGTGCCAGCAGAGGGCATCAGATCTCTTGAGACTGGAGTTGCAGATGCCTGTGGGCAGCTGTGTGTATATGAGAGTTAAACCTGGGTCCTTTAGAAAATTAGCAAGTGCTGTTAGTCACTAATCCTCTCTCCTGCCCCCTCATCCATATCTGGACTGGCCAAAACACGAATGTTCCCTGTCCGATCACTCCAGTGAAAAACAGCCTGGGACCAGGCAGTGGTGGTGCACGCCTGTAATCCCAGCACTTGGGAGGCAGAGGCAGGCGGATTTCTGAGTTTAAGGCCAGCCTGGTCTACAGAGTGAGTCCCAGGACAACCAGGACTGTTCAGAGAAACCTGGTCTCCAAAAAACCAAACCAAAACAAAAGAAGGAGGAGGAAGAGGAGGAGGAGGAAAAAAGAAAAGAAAAACAGCCTGTGTAATCTCAGAAACACCCCCAGACTTAGTGTGAAACCCTACTATGAAAACCTGTAAACCCACTATGTCATGAAGAACCCACACTTAATCCTTTATTTTTTTGGTTTGTTTGGCTGGGTTTTATTGTTCTTATTGTTGTTATTCTTATTGTTGTTGCATACCTTAAATCTAAACACTTGGAAGGCAGAGGCAGGTGGATCTCTGTTAAGTTGCAGGCTAGCCTGGTCTCTTAATTGGCAAGATCTAGGCTGGTCAGGGCTACAGTGTGAGACCTCCTCTCAAAAGAGGAAAAACCATTTTTTTGAGCTGTTCTGTAGACCAGGCTGGCCACAAACTGCCTCCCAAGAGCTGGGATTACAGGAATGTACCACCACTGCCCAGCAATAAATAAATAAATAAATAAATAAATAAATAAATAGGGCTGGAGAGATGGCTCAGTGGTTAAGAGCACTGACTGCTCTTCCGAAAGTCCTGAGTTCAAATTCCAGCAACCACATGGTGGCTCACAACCATTCATAATGAGATCTGATGCCCTCTTGTGTGTCTGAAGACAGCAACAGTGTACTTACATATAATAATAAATCTTTCTTAAAAAGTAAACAAAAGGGCTGGTGAGATGGCTCAGCGGTTAAGAACACTGACTGCTCTCCCCGAAGGTCCTGAGTTCAAACCCCAGCAACCACATGGTGGCTCACAACCATCCATAATGAAATCTGACCCCTCTTCTGGTGTGTCTGAAGACAGCTACAGTGTACTTACATATAATAAATAAATAAATAAATAAATAAATCTTTAAAAAAAAAAAAAAGTAAACAAAATAAAACTGGATGGTTCATCGGATTTAGAAGCCTGAGGTCAATCAAGCCTGACAGCCTGAGTTTGATCATGGTTCCCATATGGTAAATGGAGAGAACCTGCACCATGCACCACATTATCTTCCAGCCCCCAGAACTAAATATGTGTGTGTGTATATATTTATATATATAAAGTGCTTGGGATCAAACCCAGGGCAGTGCACTTGCTGAGCAGAATTCTACTATTGCACTACATTCCTAGCCTTTGTTATTCGAGGTAAGAGTTTGCTATGTAACCCAGGGTGATGCTGAGCTTTCCAGCCTTCAGCTTCCTTCTCCTAAGTACTGGGGTTGTAGGTGAGCACTACCATGCACAGCTAAGCCTTTAGCTAATTGTTTGTATGTGTTCATGTGTGTGCAAATGCACATGAGTGTATGTAGATATGCATATGTGCACTTGTGTGGATACATTCACATGTGTACATGTGGAGGTCAGAGGACAACTCGGGCTTCCCCAGGCTTTTCCCTGAGATAGGATCTCCCATCCCCTATGTAACCAAGGATAACCTTGAGCTCCTGACCCTCTTGCCTCCATCCCGCAGCTGCTGGGGACACAAGCATGTGCCCCCACTCCTGGCCTTCCAGTGTAACGCTGTAGCGTATCCTCATGGTGTGTAGAGGCCAGATCAGAGTACTTGGCATATGCATTACCTCAAATGTTCACCATTTGTTTTTTCTGAGTATATTCAAATATTTTTTAACAATATTCGATTACTTGTTGTACTGTTATGCGGCTGAGAGATAATGTCCTTCCTGGGTGCTGTGCCCTTCCTTTCTTCCCCCAAGCTCTGACAACTCTGCCATGAGCTCTGGTCTGAAGCTTCTCCACAGGGAAAGCATGAGATCTTTCTGTGCTTGAGTTACAGTCCTCTGTATTTTATTTTCTCTAATTTCTCTCCCTCTTTTTTTAAAAGTGTATATATACATGTGTGTTGCACATGTGTGAACATGCATGCATGTAGGTGGGTACACAGCATGCATGTGGAGGTCAAAGAAGAGTGTTGGGTGTCAGCCTTCACCTTCGGCCATGTTTGAGACAGGGTGTCTTGTTTGCCCCTATGCACACAGGATGCTGGCCTATGCGCCTCCAGAGGATTCTTCTGTCCCCACTGTGCTGGAGGAGCCCCTTACAGACTCAATGCCATGTCCAGCTTTCGCGAGGTTCCAGGGGTCCAAGTGCAGGTCCTATGTGCATGGCAAGCACCTTCGATGCTGAGCCACCCCTTCAGTCCTAGCTTTATTTTTTAGCCCTGTCCCCGTCTGCTCTCCAGAGCTGGTTCTTATTTTGAGCAAACTGTTGAGATTCACTCATTTGTTTGTTCATCAATAGTAACTATTGTGTGCGATGAGCATTGGGAAAGCAGAAAGAGTCTCAAGTGTGTGCTGCTGATATGGGCATGGCTGTGTCAGTGACACCCACCCCCCCAGACCCATGAGAAACGCTTGGCAACGCTTTTCTCTGGTCCATGTACAGACACTGATAGTGTGTGCAGAAGATGTCCACCATGGCTTTCTCCCCCAACATATCTTTACAGCCTGAAGACTGCTCCCCTAAAGAGCCTGGCCTCTCTGTTCAACTGTATATAATAAACATACCGAGCGCTGAGAGCGCTCAGTCCACCCAAGCAGCTTTCATACACATGTCTGTTCTTCAGCCCCTCATCCCCTCCAGACAGCTCAAGCCTCTGAGGTTACAAGCTAGCAATACATCAATTGTATTGATTAATTGTGATAGTTAATGATAATGGCCATCATTGCCAAGTGATCCCACTTAAGAAGAAGCAGTTATCCTTGATGCAAAATGATGTTTTCCCTAAAGGACACTCTTCTTCCCTAAAGGCCATTTTGGTAAAAGTATCTGAAAGACCGAAGTGCCAATGGAAATGGAGACACTAAAGGCAGTTCTTTCAAGATCTCCGATAGGAAGTCAAAAATTTCCTGGGAAGTGAGCTTAAAGGCTATTGTGATTTGAATGTGTAAAATGTTCCCCATAGACTCATGTGTTTGAATACTAGGTCTGTAACTAATGGCACTGTTTAAGAAAGGTCATGATCTTTTTCTGAGGCCTTGATGGAGCAAATGAGTCATTGGGATGGGTCTGACTCCTTCCTGTTCACCCTTTGTTGAGTGTGGATACAATGTAACCCACCAGGTTTCTGCTCAGCTAGCTTGCCCTCTTGCCACAATGGAGTTCCTGTACCCCCGGGACTATAAGCCAAAATAAAGCTTTTCTTCAGTTGTTTCAATCAGAATATTTTATTATACTGACAGGAAAAGTAATTAAGACAGGTCATTCATGTTATATTCTGGAAAGACTCTGGGTATATTCTGCCCATGCCCTGAAACTTTGTGAGTTACCCACAATGGGTGCTAGGATCCAAACTCAGTTCTTTTTTTTTTTTTTTTTTTTTTTTTGGATTTGGTTTTTTCGAGACAGGGTTTCTCTGTATAGCCCTGGCTGTCCTGGAGCTCACTCTGTAGACCAGGCTGGCCTCGAACTCAGAAATCCGCCTGCCTCTGCCTCCCAGAGTGCTGGGATTACAGGCGTGCGCCACCACCGCCCGGCAACTCAGTTCTTAAAGATCAGAAAATGCTCTTGACTGCTGAGCCATCTCTCCAGCCCCTAAAACTTTGAATGAGACATGTTAACTTTCCCTAAGGAGACATGGCTACAGATAAGGCACTAAAGCAAACCAAAGTGCCAGTTCTACAAAAACCCAGCTTAGTGAAACAGTAAGAGTATTGGGTTACTTACAGGTATAAATGAAGGGTTAGTTATAAGGTTGAAGATGACCTACTCAGTATGGGTGGTAACTGGTAAAAGCTGTATCTCTTGGAGCTCCTGAAGGACTTCCAAACAGTGCAGTAGGTCAGTGCTCTCTTCACAGCAGTGCTTAGAACTGGCATAGCCTTGGGGAAGAGCCTGGTGACTTTCAAGACCTTTCCTGTAACTAGTAAGTTGTTTCTTTCTGGAGTCCTATGTCTTTGTTTACTTTTTGAGTTTTTGTTTTGGTTTGGTTTTTTTTGGTGTGGATTTTTGTTTGTTTGTTTTTGAGACAGGATTTCTCTGTGTAGCCCTGGCTGTCCTCAAACCCACCTTGTAGACCTAGAGCTCTGCTTGCCTCTGCTTCCCCAGTGTGGAGACTAAAGCTGTGTGCCATCATACTTGTCTTACTTTTGAATCTTAATAGTTCAGGTTGTAATGTTTCTATTCAAAGAAAGCCACTACACAACAAAGGCTAAATTCAAAATTAGTGTATTAAATTGTTTGTTGGGGGAAATTTTGAGACAGGGTTGCCTCCAGGCTGTGGCATAGTCTTCTTCATTATCTGAAGAATGATCTACAATAGCCAATGATAATAATGATGATGATATCATCATCATCATTATCATCTAGACAGGGTCTCAGTATGTAGCCCTGGTTGGCCTGAAATTCACAGAGATCCCCCAGCTCTTGCATCCTGAGTGCTGGGATTAAAAGTTTGCAGTACTTCCCCTGGCTCCTTGTTTCTGCTTTGGAATGAGTGAGTTTATGAGTACATAGCAACAAAAGCAAATGAATAAATCGTAAGCAGCAGATAGAAGCGGTAGATCACAAAATATCAAGTCACATCCTTAAATCATCCAACATGGCTGGAGTAACTCTATTGAAGAAAACAAAGAGAACGTTCTCGATTAGGGCTTATGAACATGGACCAGGAAAGCCCTACTGGGGCCACTCTTCCAGATGAAGAGTCCCTGGTGGCAGAGTGCTCCCTTAGGTGAAATTTCCAAGTAAAAGAACAAGTACCAGCAGATAGGTAAACACCATCAAACCTGGTATTTACAAAAACAGCTGTTAGCTGTTTTCAAGGATAGGATGTTTTCAGTCTTGAGCTGTTTCAACTGTTTTTCACTGTTTCTGATACAGAGCCAGGGGTACTTCCCCATCCCTATCCCTGGATAAGGGGTCTTTTAAATTTTTATTTTATTTTTTGACTTCTAGTTTTACTTTTAGGACAGAGTCTTACTGTGTAGCCTTGGCTGGCCTGGAACTCTATGTAGAACAAGTTGACTGCAGATTCAGAAATTTACCTCCATGTG